>NC_134952.1:36393626-36693939 GCF_965638725.1 Aptenodytes patagonicus | reverse complement strand
CTGGTATTTGTAGCAAAGGAGAGAAAGGTCTTCGATCCTGACACCCTCTACTGCTCTCCAAGCTGCCTGGGATTGCTGGTAGCATCTTTGCACGTGGGCTGTTGCTCTTCACAGCTCCCTTCTGCGGTCGCCTGACGTGGGGTAAGAAGCTGTACGGGATTGGGTCGATCTCGCTCCCCGTTTCTGTTAAACCCTTTCTGCCCACAAATGCGTGCGCCGCGCAAAGGAAGGGTGTGAAGCGCGGCCCTGCGACGCTGGCAGGTGGAGTTGGTTTCTGCCCCTTAATATTAGACGGGATTTTAACTAAAGGGAAAGTGCCGCGCTTTATTTCCTGAACTCGCAGGCTGCAACAGGTTACTGCCCTACGCTCCCGTATGACTCTCGGGCGGGTAGGCTGTTGGCGGCTCGCAGGCTTTTTGCACCCCGCCGAGGGCGGTGCGTGGCTCGGCGGGGTTTGTTTAGCCTAGCAACGCCCGCGGGGCCGGGCAGCCGCCGGCCGGGAGAGCCGCCGGCCGGGAGAGCCGCCGGCCGCCCCCGCCCGGGCTCGCGAGGGCGGGAGGGGGCTCCCGCCCCGCAGCCATGAAGGTGGCGGCGCTGGACCTGGGCGCCCTCCTCGCCAAGCTACGCCGCGCCCCCGCCGCGCCCGGCCCCCGCGCCCCGCCGCCCCCCAGCCCGCGCCCCCCGTGCGGCGGGGGCTGCGGCCCGGGCAGGGCGGTGCCGCCGGGGGGAGCGGGCGGCCGCCCCCCGCGCCCGGCAGCCGCCGCGGCGGACAAGGAGCCCGGGGGGCGGGCGGGCGCCAGGGCCCTGCTCGTCACCCTGCCCGACATCGGGGAGGAGGCGGCGGCGGAGAGCGACGCCGAGGAGGCAGCCTGCAGCCCGCGGCGCCCCGCGTGAGTGCGTGCCCCCTGAAACCGGGGCGGGGGGTGGGGGGGAATGTGTGGAGGGTGTGCACCCCTTTCTCCTGTGGGGCTCCCCCCCACCCAGCCTTTTCCGCCTGTGCGTGTCCCGAGAGGTAGTGGACATCTCTCTACGCTGGAGTGTCCCTCCCCCAGGGGTACGCTAGAGGTAGGAAACAGCACCTTCAGGAGCAAAAGCGACGGACTGTACGGGGGCTGTTTCCGGCGCCCGTGAGAAGCGAAGAGCTGGTCTGCGCTCGGGGTCCCGCTTGTGGGGCGGGCGGCCGTGTGCCGGGGAAACGGAGGTCGGAGCCCGGCCCCGAGCGGGCGGAAGAAAACTGCCCCGTCCCCGAGGGGAGCAACGCCCCAGGCTCGTAGGAAAGGCTCAGCAGGGAGAGCAGCCGAAGTCCAGAGGGAGCGCAGGGGGTGCTGAGCCCGAGTAGGGGTCGTAAAGATACCGCACGCAGGTGTGTGAGTTGTATCAAAGTCCGTCCCGAAGTTGCAGCTGTGCATCAAAGCACACATTTCAGTCACTGCCTTGTAAAAATCTAAAGTGTCAATAACAGGTATGAGGCTTTGTTTGGGTGCTTCTGTGTTTAATCTTCAAGCTCAACCTTGGAAATGTTTAGGTTTTGCTGAAGATAAAGAAACCTGTTAAGTGTGTGTGCTGTAGGGTTCAGTTGGTGGTATTTTGCTGAAGCAAAGGTATAGTAAAGCAGAAAGTGGTTTCTTAGTATATGTAAAGCAGAAGAACTTACTAAAGTCAGTAACAGTTGCATTGCTGTACTGATGGAGTATTTTGTACTCTTACAAAAAAAGGCTACTGTATATATTACATGAACATCTATAATTGCTGCCTCTGTAGTACTAAACTATGCTAGTCTTTGATATTACTGACAATCAGAAAAGCATTGATATTTTCTCAGATGTCAATAGGAATGAATAGATTTTGGAAAGTTAAGTTTTTAACTCTTTAGGACTGGAATCGCTTTAGTACTCTGTTAAACTTTCAGATGGGTTTTAGAACCTCTACTTTTAGTTTGGTTTTCATGTAGCATGATATTTAAATGACAGTCCTCTGGCTTTCTGAATCAGTCTCTGGCTCTTCCCTGGCAGAGAAATTGTGCTTATTCCCCAGCGTCCAGGGTCACTGAAGTAGGTATGTTAGAAGGTAGGCACCCATTTAGTCCTTTTGGAATCAGTTTACAGGCCTGATGTCTGTGAATGAGGCTGATCTGTTTTTGAATGTGCTGGTGGTGTTTGCTTCTGTGAGCTTTGGTAACAACAATGTCTTGAAAGTCACTGCCTGCTCTGTTCTGGGAAGGAAAAAAAAAGTGATTTTCTTTTATGCCTGTTTAAACTGATCTACTGATTTCAAGGAGTGTCTCTAGTTCTTGTGTTGCAAGGTATAATAATCCTATTCGTTCATCTTCTAATTTATCTACCTCTTCTATGAATTTGTAAAGCTTGGGCACATCATTTTAGCCTTCTCCAAGAGTCCCAGCCTTTTTAGCCTTCCTTCTGAAGGTGGCTCTCTGTTACCTTAATCGTGTTTGTAGCCCTTCTCTTACTCCAGTATACCTTTCTTGAGATGCAGGGATGAGAACTGCGCACAGTATTCTGTTTGTGGACACAATAAGGTTTGACACAGCAGCAAAGTGATGCTTTCCATTTCTGTCTCAGTATCCTTCCTGATGTGGACCAGTGTTTTGTTGGTGGCTTTGGTTGTCGCTGTACATTGAGTCCATGATGTCTCCAGGACTGCTTTCTGAACTGTAACTGCCAGTCACAATGTCAGCATCATGTAAAGATGCTTTAGATTGTTTTTTCCTGGATAACCGTTGAAAATACCTATTTGTAAATACATACTTTTACCTAGATATTTATAAACTTATTTTAGCAAATAGTAAATGAATTGAAATATTGTAACTGCCAGATAACTAAGCTATGTAACACTGTGAAAGTAGTACAAGTAGGAACACAAACCCTCCCAGATGTACCTCTTTTATTTCCCCCTACTCCCATCTAATGTGTCTGGTTTTGTTTCGGAATAAATTGTAAGTTCTTTCAGGCTTAAACTTTTTCTGCATTTGTGTAGAATAGTAGCCTTTCTGGAATAGGGAGGTTAATCTGGTTAGAAGCGTATTGACAGAGTTCTGTTTAGGAGGTATTTGATGTTTTATATAAACAATACCAGAACTAAATCAGTGTTGTTTGCCTATAATTTCCCACTACTTGTTTCTTTTTTTAATACCAAAAATAAAGCCAAGTATAATGCTGTATGAGCCAGTATTCCTGTTGAAGGGCTGATGACTTTTATCATTAAAAAAATAAAAGCATGAAATTCACTCTCAAGACAAACTAATTGGTTTTATTGGGATTAAACAACATTAAAACCGGTTGTGTGCAGCAAAATGCTTATTTCGGCTTGCTATTGAAACACTTCTAACTGATATCCCCTAATTACCCCCTAACTTTTGTATGCATGGTGGCATTTCAAATATTTTATTCATAGCAGTCAAGCTTATTCTGATAAGGTATTGTCTGTATTCAAAAAAACAAAACCAAACCAGAAAGATGTAGAAGAAAGGAATAAGATACATCACTTTGACGAGGAAAGTCTATACCTCCACATTAGCATTTTTTAATTAGATGGTTCCACTTAAGCTTTTAGAAGAAGCATCTTAATTAAATATTGAAAACTTTAGTTTTCCTTGCCTAGAGTTCAGATTTGAATTTGTGAGTTACAGAATACGATATTATATTATTGATAGTTACACATAGGAAGCTTTTGCTTACCCAAACGAAGTTCCTCTGTGACAAGTTTTATTGCTGTTTAAAATGTTTTAGAAGACATCGTCAATGGCCGGTGTACTTTCATTAATAGCAATTTCATAGAATCATAGAATAGTTTGGGTTGGAAGGGACCTTTAAAGGTCAGCTAGTCCAACCCCCCTGCAATGAGCAGGGACATCTTCAACTAAATCAGGTTGCTCAGAGCCCCGTCCAACCTGACCTTGAATGTTTCCAGGGGTGGGGCATCCACCACCTCTCTGGGCAACATGTGCCAGTGCTTCACCACCCTCATGGTAAAGAATTTCTTCCTTAGATCTAGTCTGAATCTACCCTGTTTTAGTTTAAAACCATTACCCCTTGTCCTATTGCAACAGACCCTACTAAAAAGTTTGTCCCCATCTTTCTTATAAGCCCCCTTTAAGTACTGAAAGGCCGCAATCCAGTCTCCCCGGAGCCTTCTCTTCTCCAGGCTGAACAACCCCAACTCTCTCAGCCTTTCTTCAGAGGAGAGGTGTTCCATCCCCCTGATCATTTTCGTGGCCCTCTTCTGGACCCGCTCCAACAGGTCTGTGTCTTTCTTATGCTGGGGGCCCCAGAGCTGGACGCAGTACTCCAGGTGGGGTCTCAGCAGAGCAGAGTAGAGGGGAAGAATCCCCTCCTTCAACCTGCTGGCCACGCTTCTTTTGATGCAGCCCAGGATACGGTTGGCCTTCTGGGCTGTGAGCGCACATTGTCGGCTCATGTCCATTTAACTAGGAGTAATTGGTTAATAAATGAAAGAATCCATTTTATGTCTTACTATTTTTTTTCTGAAGTGCTGACAAGTTGCTAGAAATCAAAACACATTGAGAGTGCAAAATAGTGAAAATCTGGCACTGATTCCTTCCTACGTTTCCCAGGTACTCTGAATTTTCTGAGCTCCGCAACTACCAACAACTGGTCCTAATACTGTGTAGGGCTAAACTAGAGCAGTACTTTGTAGGGTTTTACTTTTACTGTTTATTTACATAGTGATTTCATATCCTTCTAATCAAATTGAAGGAGCGGTAATGAATACATCTCTTTTTTTTCAAATGGAGAAAAAAATCCACTTCTATTCTGTTGTTTGAAAAAATTTATTCTGCTGTATAAGATTATGAACTTCCTTTGGAGGATAATAAGATGCCTTATGCTACACTTACCACAATATGCTGGTGACACCAAGATACATAGATTCCTTTTTTAAGAAACATTATTATTGCTATCCTAACATGTTGCAATAACTAGAGGAGATAGCAGCCCTTAGCTGATCTAAAGGTAAATTGGACAAGGCTTAAATTATGTTGTTTAGGAGTGGGTAATGTTTTATAGAAATTAATTGCACTGCTCCCCATTTTCAGGATAGTTCTAACACACGGAAAACGTGTTTGTGAACTTGGTATGAGAAGGGTAGCTTTATCTGCCATGTAAAAATGTCACTGTCTACTGCCAGCTTTTATTTCTCAGTAGCTCAAGCTTTGGCCTTCAAAATGATTAACTTTGAAAATGTGGGTATAAGTAACTTGATGAGCTGCAGAAGAGGATGGAAACTCGGATTCCGTCTCCTGTTTTAACCACTAAAAGCAATAGATCTCTCTCACGCTGTAATGCATACTAACCTAGATAGTGCATTGCAGTGTAACTTAGCTGCTCATTTCCATTGTTGTACTGATCTAAAGGAGTAAATATAGTAATGTGGTGGTTTGCCATGGTCTATTTTTTTCGTTGCAAATAAGTGTAAAAAAGCTTAGAAGTAAATTTTAATTTTACATGGTACTATGGAAGTCAGTATCCCTCTACATGGATGGAACTAAAAACAATTCCTAACATTTTATAATATTTTATGTAACAAAAGGTTTTTGGTAAAGTCTCGTGAAGTTTCCAGCAAGTAGCTAATCAGCTAGAGAATAAATGTCAAAAAAATGCTAAAAACAAAGAATCCCAATTTTCCTCAAAGTGCTTTTATTGCTTTCTGATGCTAAGAATTTATTCTTGTGTACCTTTAATATTAGTCTGTGTTGTTTATAGGAAACTAATTTTATTTCTGATCCAGTGCTCGGTGAGCAGGATCACTAGCGTTAACCATGGAAAGGAGAAGAGGAAGGGCCCTGGGCCCATGTTGTCACACTTAATTGTGATTGTGAGTTCCTCTAAAATCTTGTGAGTTGGGGGCTAGAAATGCATTCTACTTTATAATGTCTATAATGTTTTTTTTAATTGCTCATCAGTGTAGAGTTCAGTGTGCAATTGTTTGTGGGGTTATACTTTTCAGTTTTGCTTTGGCCCATAGTGGCACCAGATCAATATTTTTTTCCCCCCAATATTTCTGATAAGGTAGAAGGTTCTTGGATCCTGCAGTAGTTTGTTGGAAGTTCATGGTCTTCTCAGTGGTGAAATTGCTCCTGTCAGCTTGATCAAGTTCTGAAGGAATTAGAGATTTCTTGTCTTCACAAAATACTGAACTTGGGACTGACCAGTCTTTTCTAGCTGTTGCCAGAATCTTGTCGGAAAATTTTTGAAGTGGTGTGTGTGTGTACATGTGTGCTATATGGATAATAGGGGTGGGGATTTCTGTGCTGTTTTGACTCCTTCACTTTAAAACACATCTGCGTAATGCACACAAGCTGGCATACAGATTATTTTTACCAGATAATTTCTTCTGAAGAGGAGGTCTTAAGTAACCAGTATAGGAAGCAATTGCTAAAATTTTTTTTTTTCTTTCTTAACCCTGTATTTTTTACAAAAGCACATTCTAAATAGTTCTTAAAAACTCTGGAACTATGCGAGGATTAACATGTAAAGCTTTTTAGCATTTTTGCTAAATATATATATATACACACACACACTTTATACTCCATTCAGAGAGTTTGGAATGCTTTTATTCTATAAGCTGTAAGGGATAAATCCTAAATAGTATGCTTTGAACAGTGCAATGAGGTATCTTGCAATGAGACAGTTTAACAAACTCATTATAGTGTTTTCATCCAGACAGAAATCCTCATAGTGAGGCAAAATGAAATACAGCATTCAGTTGTATGGTCAGCAAATAACTGTCCATTGGTAAATAAAACAGAAGCAAATATAAAAGTGTTTCACAATTTTAGTAGATTAAAAATACGGGATTACATATTACATATGTCAAGGTCGAACAAGTTCTACCTCAATAACCTGTACTTGTCACTCACTAAAATGTGTCCCAACTACCTAAGCAGTGCAGAACATTAAATAATGCATAGCTGCTGAGATGGGGCACAAGCAAGCTGTGTGTACAGTTTTAGAGAATACATGTTTAGAGTTCAACATATATTTACAAAATATATCTGGTTTGTAACCAAGGAAGACACATTCTGGTAAAAATATTTAATGTGACCAATTGCCTGAAGTCATACTGATTGACTAGTTTAATATTTTTAATGACATGACTGTGTTCCAAATCCTTACAAAGAGCATACTGGGAACTTTAATTTTCTTCACCAAAATGTAAATGCCTGTGGACTGTTTATTACAGGTTATTATGCTACAAGGGGTAATACAGAAGGACTAAAACGTGACACAAGGAACCCAACCTTTTGTCTTGCTTTCTATTTTACAACCTATTTCTAGTGGCTTTCATGTTCTCTCCATTGTTATTCCTCCTCTTTCTCCTGCTCATTGCCTTTCAAAACTGTTGTGGTTTAACCCCAGCCAGCAACTAAGCACCACACAGCTGCTCGCTCACTCCCCCCTGGTGGGATGGGGGAGAGAATCGGAAGAGCAAAAGTAAGAAAACTCATGGGTTGAGATAAAGACAGTTTAATAATTGAAATAAAGTAAAATAATAATAATAATAAAAGAATATACAAAGCAAGTGATGCACAATGCAATTGCTCACCACCTGCCAACCAATGCCCAGCCAGTCCCTGAGCAGTGGCCCCCCCCGGCCAGCTTTCCCCAGTTTATGTACTGAGCATGACGTCACATGGTATGGAATGTCCCTTTGGCCAGTTTGGGTCAGCTGTCCTGGCTGTGCCCCCTCCCAGCTTCTTGTGCACCTCCAGCCTTCTCAGTCGGTAGAGCATGGGAAGCTGAGAAGTCCTTGGCTAGCGTAAGCACTACTTAGCAACAACTAAAACATCGGTGTGTTATCAACATTATTCTCATACTAAATCCAAAACACAGCACTGTACCAGCTACTAGGAAGAAAATTAACTCTATCCCAGCCAAAACCAGGACAGTATCCACCCCTTATTATATACCATCTACGTCATGCCCAGGTCCCACACTTTCCAATACATTCCAATTAATCACCACCCCTTTTCCCATTTTTTAACAAAAAACCACACAGATATCATTCCCTTAGTCTATGGGCCATCCCTCTAAAATGTTCATTGAGTTCATTTAGTCCATGACTTTGGGTTCCATCTGTCATAATAATCTTCCAGGGCAGGAAAGATGGAGATGGTATGTGGTGTTGGATTGTTTCATGTTGAAGTCAGTTCTGGTTCCATCATCACTGTGCTTTGCTCGGTTTCACTGAAGTTCATTCTTCATTAATCTGGGTGATTCTTATTGTAATATCATTGGTATGGCATATAATATTATGTAGCAACTAACATCACATAGTTCAGCTCATTGGCTATTCTCACCCAAAATCAAATCCCCTTGAGGTACACATCGGACTTCCCCATCCTTCCGCATTATCCACCAGGTGCACCCAGGTCCTTGAGCAAAAGCAATCCCATGGATGGGTTTACCTTTGCCTGAGGCAGGAATAACCCAGACTGTCTTCCCCAGCATATTTTTTACATGCACTACAGGGACTTGTGTCCCTTTTCCAATCGCTTTGTTAACGCCCCCTTCCCTAGAAAGGGATCCCAGCTGCTTGGCTTCCCTACCCTCTAATTCCAGGCTAGTGGCCCCATTATCCCAGCATCGGAGCAGCCAGGTGACAATATGCTCACCTGGACGACGGCTGAAATCTTTTCATATATCTCGCAGCTCACTCAGGGATAGAGATCGGGTGGTCACTGCCTCGTTTATGAGTTCTTCCTCTTCCTCCTCCCCGGTCAGCGGCCGGCTCTCCTCCTCCCGTTCTCGTGATGGCCCTTCTCCAGGGTATTCGTACAGTTCTTCCTCCTGTTCCCTTTTAGAAGAAGCTTCTTCCTCCCTTACTAAACGAGCCGACTTCCGCTTCCAAGATTTCTTCTTGTGTACAGGGGCGACTGATACCGGCACAGGCTGGTTCTTTGGTTCAGCCACAGGGCCTGTTGCTGGGGTCTGAGTGGCCGCAGTGCATGTCGTTTTGTCATCAGATCCAGAGACCTTCTCTTCCCTTTGAGGGTACTGAATGGTGTTGAACAGGGCTCGGTAGGCATGGGCCAGGCCCCAGCACGTTGCAGTGATCTGTGCCTCTCTGGAGTTGCCAGGGTGACAGCATACTTTTTCCAAATATTCTACTAACTTTTCAGGATTCTGCACTTGCTCAGGGGTGAAGTTCCAAAACACTGGGGGTGCCCATTGGCCTAGGTACTTGCCCATCTTGTCCCACACACCCTGCCACTCATAACTATCCAGCCTTGGGGCAGATCTCTGGATGATGTTCTTAAATTGCTTATTAACCTTAAACAAAACCGAAACAATATTCCCAAGAGATACCAATAGAAGTATCTTGACTACCCAAGGATGTTCAAGAAAAGTTACTGTAATGAAGGGGGAAACGTTGTAGAAGAAGGTAGCGATGCTGCCATCCTGTATTTCCTCCATAAAAAACCTCTCAGAGGAAGGACTATAACTGCTAATTGTCTCCACGAAGTGGTACCCGAAGTACAGTAATGGCTTCAGTACAAAATTCAAATACCAGATTAAGCTCAAGGCCAGTGTTTTAATAACAAACCTCCCGGGCAAAACATCACTAATCACTGCAGACCACAGCAAACTGCAAAAAACAACACCAATCTCTAACATGTACAGCAAAAAAACAGAGCATGATGCAGATCAGACAAACCAGTATCGAGAACAGATGAACCAACATTGTGACCCATAACTGTTAACAGATATAAATTCCTTAATGCGCTCTGGTTAATCTGTTATTATCTCAAACCCTTCGAGCACCACGTTGGGCACCAAAAAGGACCGTCGTGGTTTAACCTCAGTTGGCAACTGAGCACCACACAGCCGCTCGCTCACTCCCCCCCCCCCCCTCCCCGGTGGGATGGGGGAGAGAATTGGAAGAATGAAAGAGAGAAAACTCGTGGGTTGAGATAAAGACAGTTTAGTAATTGAAATTGAATAAAATAGTAATAATAATATACAAAACAAGTGATGCACAGTGCAATTGCTCACCACCTGCCGACCGATGCCCAGACAGTCCCCGAGCAGTGGCCCCCCCGGCCAGCTTTCCCCAGTTTATGTACTGAGCACGAGGTATGGAATGTCCCTTTGGCCAGTTTGGGTCAGCTGTCCTGGCTGTGCCCCCTCCCAGCTTCTTGTGCACCTCCAGCCTTCTCAGTCGGTAGAGCATGGGAAGCTGAGAAGTCCTTGGCTAGCGTAAGCACTACTTAGCAACAACTAAAACATCAGTGTGTTATCAACATTATTCTCATACTAAATCCAAAACACAGCACTGTACCAGCTACTAGGAAGAAAATTAACTCTATCCCAGCTGAAACCAGGACTTCCTGAATGAGTGATAGTTTTTATATCCTTACTCTTCCCGCTCCTGACTAGGTGTGCTGAACTCCTAATAGTCTTTAAAATACATCTTTTGGCCATGTAGATTCTTCTGAATAGGTTGGTTGCTGTTTTTCTATCTACTGTCTAAAACCATCTTCTTATCTCAACAGTCACCAGAGGTTTTAATGCATTGTTCAACGCTTGAATTTAATTTTGGTTTCTTTATTATCTTTCTATAACCTGAAATTAAAGTGTGCATCATTTTTCCCCCCTATGTTAAAAAGAAATGCCTTTGTCTGTTGACCTGTTTATGGACATACAGCTTGAATGCTGCTGTGCATGTTTGTTCAGTTCATAGGTCCTAATGTGAGGTGAAAGCTGGTTAGCTGCTGGGTGATGTAGTGGCATCGTGTCCCACAGGCTGCAGCCAGCAAGGAATAGAGGATTAGCACAGTGACTCAATGGCTCTTCTTAATAATCAGAAAGTGGCAGTGTGCATGAGGGATTTCTCATGGATGTGCAGCAGGAGATTGCCTAACTGAACACTGTCCATCATCAGCATGTAATCCCTCTGCTCTGGCTGATACACCTCTATTTCAGCATATTTACATACTGAGCACTTGTGCTCTAAAATGTATGAAATATGCTCTTTAATGCCTCCTGATATGAAAGAAAAACACTGAAATAAGGACATGCTGCTCTGGGAACTTACTGCAAGGTTGATTAGCACTTGAGATGAGCACTGGAAGAGCTGTGTATGCAGTACTGGCAGCATTTCAATTGTATCCTTATTTTTGTTACTAATGGCTACAGAATTGGAGGGAGAGGCTTCTGCAGTGTAATATTTTGGCAGAGTCTTGGAGCACTCGCTGGTTTGATACTGAGTATTATTGGCAACCTAGGAGATGAAATAGCATATTAAACATTATCTGGTAGTTTAAGTGAACAAAAGTGAAAGTACAGCTTTCATCATGTGAAAAGCAGACTAGATGCAGTGGCTATACGTATTATTTTTTTTTTAACATTATAAACTCAATATCTTGACCTCACTGCAAAATTTTGTAAGGTATTTAAAACAGAGACTTAAACAACTTCCTTGCTTGAAATGAAAGTTGTTCTGATCTCTTTGATGTTATGCTGATGAAAGAAGTCTGTTATGAAAAGATATTAACTGAATTTCCAAATGTACACCAGTAACAAGAATATAAAGGGAAAGTCTCGTGGACCACTTCCAAGTGTTTTGTTAGGGTCCTACTCCCTCCCTGTCTGTTCACAGACATTTGATCCTGCAGCAGTAAATGCCTCCTATCAGATCCAAAGAAATAAAACACCTTCTCGAAGACACTAATTAGCATTCTTTATTATTGCAGTTAATTAAGATGATAGTATTTTTCTTAATGTTAATTCATAATTTATATTAAAAAGTCAGATTTACTTCTATAAATAGAAGAGATACTTAATATGCATATCTTATTCTCAGAAATTGTTTATATTTCCTAGAACCAAGTATTATAGTTGTGTTTCCATTTTCACAGTGAACCAAGGTTAGAAATAGATTAAAAAAATATAATACTCAGCAAGCTCATGCCATCTTAAAGGCTTTATAATTTTGAAATATATTCAAAATTTGTAGAAGAATAAATTTACTATATACACATAGTTTAAAGAACTAAGCCTAGCTTTAAAATCGGAACAGTTTATTGTTACTCTGTCTTGTAAAGATAGGAGCAGAACTCAACACAAATCATGGTTGCAAAAACCTTAAATCTATTTCAGGATTCAATATGAAAATGCCTAATATTAGGCATTGCACTTAAGTCTGTGTAGTATAAATATCCACTTAAGATGCTGTGTTGTATGTACAGGGTATTATTCTTAGAATCATGGAATATCTCAAGTTGGAAGGGATGCATAAGGATCATCAAGTCCAACTCCCTGCTCCTCGCAGGACTACCTAAAACTAAACCATATGACTAAGAGCGTCATCCAGACGCTCCTTGAATTCCAATAGGCTTGGTGCCTTGACCACTTCCCTGGGGAGCCTGTTCCACTGACCTGTGACTGACCACCCCTCAGTGAAGAACCTTTTCCTAATGTCCGATTTGCACTTCCCCTGACGCAGCTTCATACCATTTCCACGTGTCCTATCGCTGGTCACCAGAGAGAGGAGACGCTGCCCCCCTTGAGGAAGTTGTAGACTGTGATGAGGTCACCTCTCAGCCTTCTCTTCTCCAAGCTGAACAAACCAAGTGACTTCAGCCGCTGCTCATAAGTCTTGCCTTTGAGACCTTTCACCATCTTAGTCGCCCTCCTCTGGACACAATCTGATAGTTTGATGTCCTTCTTATATTGAGGCACCCAGAACTGCACGCAGTACTTGAGGTGGGGCTTCACCAGTGCAATGTAGAGTCTTATTTGTGTATTAAACATTATGGCCTGTTTTTCCCTTATTCCACCTCTTTAGAAGTAGCCCTGAAGATGCAGGAAGATATTACATGTACACTGCTATATGTGTTGTCAGTGGTTTAAAAGAAAGTTGTGTTCACTTATTTTTGATTTTTCTTCCCTCCAGATGCAATATCAAGTGGAGACCTTAACCCTAAGGAGAAGCAGGTCTTGGGTAAAAGAGGTGATTTTGAGTGCAGCTAGTGAATACTGTGTGCAGAAGGCTGCCACAGAGGACTAACAAGCTGCAGATGGTGATGTGGGGAAGCACCGAGGAACCTCTGTGCTCTGGGATTTAGGTTCTGAGACAACCTGTTGCTACCTGGAGGCAAAGAAGAGTGGTGGTTCTGAGCTGCAGTGGGCTCTTCTGCTGGCCGAGATTCCCCCCCCCCCCCCCCCCCCCCCAGCTCTAGCCATTATGCAATTGTTACCCCAAACTGAGATACAAGATCAAATCATAGCCTTCTTGGAGGCCATTTGCCTGCCTAGAACATAGTCACTGCAGTGTTACCATGAGATAATGAGGATGTATATTGATCAGCTGCGTTGCACTGATGAGCAATGACATTCCTTTGGCAAAGTCTTTCAAGTTTACCTCCTCTCTGGAGCTGAAGGTAGTGTATTCTAAAGCTATCTTGTTTTAGAACCAAGTGTGGCTTTTATGATTATTTAGGAAAAGATTTTTAGCTACATATGAAGAACTTTACATTGTGGCAAATTATGTTGATTTGGTCAGATCAAAAAGATTGTCACCTGAAAACTCACTGTTGCATACTGAGTGCATACTCAACTGTATGCATGCTCCCAGGGCAATCTAATCATCAAAGCATCAGTAACCCATATATAGATTCAAAGATAGTAAGTGCCATTTCTGAAAAAGGAAGGGCCCAATCAGGTGTACAATAAAAGGCTAACAGTAGAAAAACTCTGATAAAGGTTCTTATTTTCAAGCTTCAGATGAAGTCAATACTTCCTTGAACAATGAGCAAGATGACTGAAAGCACTGAAATGCTTTTGACAATGCTTGTTAATAGGTAAGAGAGCAAAATGAAAACCATCTCTGGGTCTGGAGTGACACTCATCAACAATGATGTGTGCTATCTTTGGGTGTATCTTTGCTAGCTGTCAAGTCTGCTACACAGCCTCTGGCATGTTCAGTAATGATATTGATAAAGATGGGTTGCTGGAAGCTTAGAAGGTAAATGTTTGCTATACCTCCCCTTCCATGGCAGATTTTTTTTCTCCCCTCATTGAGCCATGTCATTTCTAAGCAAACAGGCAAAATGGATATTATAGCTGTCTTAATTTTCTGCCGAAGGCTGGATGAAAGATCTATTAAATTTCTCATGATTCTGCGTCATTTACTGTGCACCTACTGGGGTTACCTCAGCTAAACTATTCCAGAGATGACTTTTCAATATATGCCACAATTGTCTTAACTTTGAGAAAGCTGAAGAATAGGGATTGTAAGCAGGAACAGGCATTGTTGTCACCTACCTTGATTTCCTTTGTATTGCCACAATAATTAATTAAAGGCTGAGCCAAACTGAGTGCTTTCCACAGTTGTAAAAGTCACTGGATCTGTCTCATAAAAGGTCCAGACTGCTGAAGGAAGAATTCGGTGCTGTTGTATTAACCACATCTAAGTATGCTCAGCCCTGAGCACTGTTGCTACAGCAGAGTCTTCAGATACACCTCCTCTAGGATCTGCCAACGATGTTCAGTACTGTCTGTCAGTTTGTGGTCATTGAAGTTGTTACAAGAGGGTGAAAGTGCTCTTATCTTCTTAAAGGTCCTCTGAGTCTGTTTGAAAAAAATAAGTAAACAAACATCTGTCTTGTCAAGCATTACAAGGAGAGTGAACCACGGTCGACCGCAACCAAGTTGGACGGATGACTATCTCACCTAGAGGGAAGAGGGTGTGTGTATTTCCTATGAGCTTTGTGCTTTCTGTGGTATAAATGTTCAGCTACAATGCTGCATTGCGTGCCTGGAATATTGTTCGTCATTGATGCAGAAAGCAGCTGGGGGACGTGTGGAAGGGTCCTTTTGTGCAGTGATGATGACTCAGTCGTTTGTAATGAAGTTTGTGTGTTCTGCTCTGTGAACAAGATAGTGACCAGGAGTGGTCTATTCACTTCCCTGAAACTGCTCCTGAAAGGTGGGCACTGTGTTGACAGTAATCCTTTACAGAGGAATTTTTAAGCAGGGTGGATTTGTGAAGTAACTACTTCTGTTCATTATATCACTTCAAAGAAGAATAAGAAATAGGCTCCCATGGTAATTGTCCCAAACCAGTGTAAGAAAGGATGGTGTGATTTTAAAATCAATTTCTTCTCACAGATGTATATGTTTATGCTAAAGAGAGCTTATATTTGGATTTTTTTATAATCTCGCTCATATCCAAGTTTTCTATAAGTCTGTCATACAAATAATAGTTATCTCTTGGTTTTACAAACTAACTGTGGGATGGAACAACCAGCAGAAAGTGAGAATATGAATGAAATGAGTAATGTCAGGTTATAAGATAAAGCATATCATGTTATGAGAGTATGATGTATGTGGTATATTTACATTTGTTACAAATCATGTTTCCAAAATAGAAAAGAATATGTAAAGAAGATGGGAGATCTGAGAAAATGAATTCTCTTTGACAACAAGGCAGCAGCTTTATTAAGAGATTAGGATATCATACATTGTTGGCAATGGAGCAATGTGCAATAAATATTTTTTTCAGAGGCTGTGGCTACAAAATAGACTGTACTCATCTGTTAGAGAGGTCTCGTGCACGTATGATAGATAGTACAGTTAGTATTTTTCTCTGTTCGTTGACTTTTCTAAACTCCTCTGGTTGAATGCCTTTTGGCATCTCCTTTTATAACACTCTCCAGTTCCAAATTAGGGTGGTGGAAGTAGCAGTAATAATAATAACAATAATAATATACTCCTTCTCAATTAATTATCCATAGAATTATCATTGCCTTGGTGGGAAGGGAGGAAGAAGGGACTTGGTTTAGAGTAATGCAGTCGCTCTTGTGTTTTTTCCTACTAATGTTTTTTGTATAACTTGGTGGTAGGGTGTGAGGGATGGCCAGTGACTATTTCTTGCAGTTGCAATGACAAACAAGCCTTCCAAAAAGGTTACACAAAATCTAACTCTTGGTCTCAGTCTTTACACTGAGCGAATGTAGGAAAAGGTGGGAGATGAGCTTAAGAGTGGGTAAATGAAAGTAATGTATTTAGGGGAATAATAATCAAAACCTACCTTACATAATGCTGACCTCGAAACTAGCAGTTATGACTCAGAAATGAGATCTTGGCAGTGTCTTTGACAGTTCTGTGAATGATTGCCTCTGTGTACGCTGGTATCCAGAAAAAGCAATAAAGTCTTGTTCCTCATCAGGCACAGAGTGGAAAGCACCATTTCACTGCAGCGTACTACATCCCGTGTGCTGCCTGCAGTTCTGGTTTCACATCTCAAGAAAGGCAGCTGGGATGTGTTGGGGGGGGAATAACCACCTGCCTTCAGAAGAGAGATTATGAAGTCAAACTCGCTAGTTTTGAGAGGAGGAGGTGGCTCAGGACGTGGTTGCTACAGGTGTGATGCTTGAGGAACTGTGGATGTAGCGTGATGGACAACCAGGACGAGAACCTGTTACTCATGAGATGCTGCAATACTAGAATTAGAGGACATGCGTGGAAAACTAGTAGATTAGTCAAACAATTTAGGGGAAAAGATACAGTTTGTTTTTTTGGGTTTTTTTTGGGGGATGTGTGTTTGTTTGGTTTTGGTTGGGTTTTTTTGGGGGGTTGGTTTTTTTGTTTGTTTTTTTTTTACAGAATGGGCAGTAACTTCTGGAATTTGTTGCAACAGGATGTTGTAGAGGCAAATAGTACCAGCAGGTTCAGAAATGTTCTCAGGAAAATGATGGACAAGAAGTCCCAAAAGGATGTGAAAGGACTGGGCAGGG
The DNA here is from genome assembly GCF_965638725.1 of Aptenodytes patagonicus. Classification (NCBI taxonomy): domain Eukaryota; kingdom Metazoa; phylum Chordata; class Aves; order Sphenisciformes; family Spheniscidae; genus Aptenodytes; species Aptenodytes patagonicus. The sequence continues at coordinate 36,677,162 of NC_134952.1, read as the reverse complement.
ATGTACTTTCTCAATATCTGTTAACCCATGATAGCGGATACTGCTAGAGAAGGATGAAATACACTATAGATGATGGCCAGATTTATGTGCTTCCCCTAAATAGTATGTCCTGTTGCTGCTGTCACACAAAATATTGGAGTAAATGGAGTATCGTTTTGATCCAGTAGGACATTTCTTACGCTCTTGCATTACTTAGGTAACTATTGCAGCTAGGAGTGACCAAAATAAAAGACTTTGTATGTGCATTTGAGTACATAGAGGTGGTGGAAGGAACTCCCAAGGCTAAAACCTATGTTCCAAGGCCAAAATTTGTAAAACATGAGGTAAACCTTTGTAAAACATGAGATGTTTTACGTCCTCTTCTTTTTAAAGGGGAGAGATGAGGTGAATTGCACGCAACCCTTGAAGGATGTCACACTGCAGGGCTTCTGGAGCAGAAAGGGGAGGTCTTTCAAAGTCTGTTGTTTATTTCCATTTCAACTTTTCTTCCTGACTTTGGAGGACACCTTTCTATCTAGCGTTTCTGATTTTCATCCTCTTTAATTATGTTTCAAATTAGCTGTGAAAATAATCTGCTACTGATGACATCATACATCCTATCCCCCTTCAGAACTCTGACCTCACGTACCACCTTCCAGCTCTTTGTCTTTAAGACCCCATGCAAGGTAATGGCTTGTGCATCTCATGTTAGGTCTCTTCCTTCATATCCTTATCTTCCTTTTTTTCAATGAACCTCAAAACATTTCTCTTTCCATATTCATCATTTCTCTTGCCTTTGTGTTCTCCTAAGCCTGGAACTTCTCTTTTAAATTTCTGTTATGCCTTCATATCAAGCCCTTCATGTGTGATGGGACATGTTTTTCCTGACTTGTAATGGAAAAGGAAACCTGAAGCTCTGATTTTTTTTTTTTTTTAATTTAAGCTCTTTGTGCATACAGGCTCACTTTTTCTTCTTGTTTAGTCTACTTTTCCTTGTATCTGACGCCTCCTTCTTTTCTTCTTAATGTAGACCAAAGGGCTGTCTTACTCTGCATTGCATTCTGAGGTTGATGCTATAAAGGCTTCTGGAGCACAGTTTGACCTTTAAATGCAACTGTGAAACTTCTGTGCTTAGCTGGCTTATTATATTTATCCTTTTTGATGTAAGCAACTAGGCAAATTTTGTGTGTTGCTTCAGGAAAGAGGGGAGAAAAATCAAATGTTTCTTGCATGTCTTGCAGTGAATATATAAGTGTAAGATGGACCAAATTTAAGACTGTTTTACTGCCCAGGAGGCTCTACCCCCCCCGTGCCCCTTTACAATAAACAAATACAAAACAAAGATCTTAAAATTTGACTGAAGACACAAGCTGCTTCATTTACTCAGGCCTTCTCTCTTCCTGTTTTATTTCTCTTTTTTCTCTCTTTCCTGTGTTCTTATTTTGCTCTATTTCAGTCAAGATCCTTTTTTCACATCATTCAAACTCACGAGCCGCCTTGTATTTTCCTTTGTTTTGACACAGTTTTGTTTGAGACTGTTATTTTCTCTCCTGTAAGGAAATGTAGTGACTTAGAGTGGTCTGAAGTAAACAGCATGCCCAACAATTTGATTGAGGTTAATTCAGCCTAGTATAGGATTATTTTTGTGCATTGGCTCTGTGCTGTGAATGTTGTTTTTAAAGGAAACAAATTACATGCAGTAGAACTATTTTAAACACGCTTCATTGTTATATGCCTATTTATTAATAACCTGTTATTGGAAATGGCTGTCCCACAAGATTTGGGGATTTAGGGAAAAGATTACAGGGTTTCTCTCTTCTTTTTGCTTTCAGTTGTCCACGCTGTGAATGTGCTTCTTTTTACTTTTTCAGCCAGAAAAAGCTATCCCACTGCCATGTTTGTGCTAACGTGTTCCCCCTCTGATACGTTTTGTTGAGCTGAAGTAACAGCCAGTGCTGCCTTCAATGTTTTGTGCTTCTGGAGGTAACACAAAACTGGAGTTCGGCCACCATGGAAATGTACTTTTTTTTTTTTTTTAATGTTTTGAAGTGTAAGTTGTAAGGTGTATTGAAGGGGGAGGAAGCTGAGGTGACCGCACCAGTCAGCTGGGACACAGACAATTACTGTGGATGTCAGTCTTTGTCGTGGTAGTGGTTTTGTAGGATAATTAGTTATGTTACATCCGTAATCATTACCCTCGACACAAGGATTAAAAAAATAAGTGACTGATAACTTTGTATCTGCATTTTTGCTTGGCATCCTCTGCTGCTTGCATATGTGAATGAGAGAAGTCTGCAAATACGCGTTGTCCCTGGACTGATAGTGTAAATCTCTGCTGCAAAGCTTGCCTGCTTGGACTTTATGTAGGGGTGCGTGGTCTTGGCCCTTTGTTAGGCAGTGTGTTGCCTTCATTCTTATTTGTTCTAGCAGATTAGAAAACAGAAAAAAAAATAGCAAAATACTCTTAAAGACTATTTTTGTACATGTGTGGGTAGGTCTTTTAGGACAGAAGTGACCAAAAGCTAGATGATAGCAAAACCCCTTTAGAGCCTGCATAGCAGTACAGCATTCAGTTCCCTTAGGTCAAAACAGAGTTTCAGGGTATGTAGTTTGAAATAAGATATAGAAAATCTTCAGAAGGTTTCAGAGAAATAATTGGCTTTGTGTTCAAAATATTCTTGGAAGTGCAGTTGTAGTTCTTGGAGATTTACAGTGTTCTGTTCGTAAAAGTTGCATTCCATGGATGCATATATGTGCAGTGATTTAGAGTTAAAATTGCGTTTTCTTAATGTGGGCATAATTTGCTCTTCTAGATCTTCAGCTGCTTGTTGGACACGTGCAGCTTGACAAAGAACTATGCTTTTTTCTGTGTGTGTTTGAGATTTCAGACAAACTTACTCTTACAGAAGAACAATTGCTAAAGACAAGGAGAGTTGTTACAACACACGTAAAAGGAAAATCTTTCTTAATGTTTTACTGGATCAGAAGAATGTGGAACTTTTTTAAAAACTATGTTTGGCAAGAATTCTTTAAATATCAGAGGAAAATGCATTCTCATTTTTCATACACCTTTCTTACCATGTAGTTTTTTTTTGTGATGAAACTTTAAATATCATATAAATGCTGCTGTTTGTTTTCCTGTAGCGAGAGGTTTCATACACCATACTTTTTCAGTCTTAATTTTCAGCATTTTTAATGTTGCCTTGCTGCTTCTTTCCCAGTAAGAATACTTATTTTCTTCTTGCTTATGAGCAGATGTACTTTCTTCTCTGAGAGAGGCTTTCAGCAACATACGTAGACACCAGAATTTATACACCGGAGCTAGAGATGAATGGTCTGGTGTAAATCTGCAGCCGACAGCCTGTACTCTGCCCTGTCACTCGTGCTCCGGGAGATCGATGATTTGCACGGGGATGGTTTGGAGGAGAACTCAATTAATTAACAAGGAAAATTCTTACTCCGTTGTCCAGCACCGCGTAACTTTTTTATCACCTCTAAAGGCGAGGGAAACCCTCTCTGGGCAGAAGGGCCCTAAATGAGCCTGTCTTGGCTGTGTGTTCAGAGCCGAGAGGTGGGGGAGATGTGCACCCCTCCCGTTCAGGCTGAGGCTTATTTTTGCGGGCGCCCTTTTGGGTCGGGAGCCCTGGGGGGGCCCAGCCCTTGCCCCCGGGGCGCGGGTGAACCCGCGGCCGAGCCGAGCCGCGCCGCGCTGCCCGCCCGCGGGGCGAGGGCAGGGCGGGGGAGGCGAGGCGCTGCGGGCGGGCGCTGCCGGGCCTCCTCCTCGTCTTCGGCCTCCTCCGCCGCCGCCCTGCAGCGGCCGGGGGCGGTGCGAGGGGCCGCCCGCGGGCCCCTGCCGCGCCGCTGCCGTCCCCCCGCGCCCCCCATGCGCGGGGCGCGGGGCGCCGGCCCGCCGGGCGGCTGCTGCAGCGGCCGGGGGCTCTTCGTCGTGGGGTGAGTGTGGGCGGCCGGGCCGGGGGGGGCTGCGCCCCGGTTCTTGCCTGGTTGCGGGGGGCTGCCGCCTGCCGCAGGGAGGTGGCCGGGGCCGGCTTGCGAACCCTCCCGGGGCGGCTGAAGCACTGGCTGGCGTAGGCGGACAGCGTTATGATTTTGTACCGTCATCATTTAATGCCTGCAATTGCAGAGAGTTCGGTTAGGGCTGGAGAGCAGTCGGGTGCTGGCTGCTGCAGTCCCTGGTGTTCCCTTGCCAGCGCTGGGGAAGTGTGCTATGGATGTGCTGGGAGGGGTTTTTCCTTTTGTTTTATTTTATTGCAATCGTTTCGTGGCTCATCTTCTAATGGCATGTGGTCCAAGGAGCCAGGAGGCGTAGTACCATGGCATGCAGCGAAACGATGCGGCAGAAACACTTTTTTGCTCCATCTCACATCATGTATTATGCCATTCAGTATAATGCATATGCTTTCTTTCACAGAGGAAAGTCCGTGAAATTTTATTGGTGGTATTTCTGTTTTTTCATGTTTGTAAGTTCAGGTTTCCTTCAAAGCCACAAGAAAACCCTGCCTGGGGTTCCTTGAGAAGTCAGAAAGCCTTACAGATATAGGAGATCCAATCAGTGTGGTTAGCATAGGTTGCCAAAAGTCTGTCGGGTAAATGAAGCAGCTGGAATACAAGAGGAAAGGGTTCTTGCACAGGCAAATAACTACAGTAGGAAACAGAGGGTAGCAGTAAATGGTTTCCTCCTCCAGTGGTGTTTCATAGGGATCTGTCATGGGCAGTTCAAGCTAGTTGACCAGATAAAGGGGTGAGCAGTGAAGTGAGAAGGCTTGGTGGCGATATTAAGCTATGGAAAATTACTAAGGACAAGGGTCAGCAATGAAAAAAAATCGAGGAGGACCTTGTAAGACTGGGCGATAATGTGGCAAATAAATGGCAGAGGGGGATGTACGTGAACAGAAGGAACTGGCTTTCCACGTAGAAGATGGGCTGTGAGCTCACTGTTATTGCCTGGGAGATAGCTCTTGGTGTTATGACAAAATGGAAGTTTTCACGGGACTGGACTGTACCACTTTTCATAGGGCCTCTTGGTTCTGACAGTGGCCAAAAGCAGATGCCTAGGGAAGAGGGAGGAAATTTAAAGCAAACACATAGAGATACTTTCTACTGCTGTTGTACCAGCCTCCAAGAATTTGCAATTCAAGGTCTTCCCTGATGAGAAGTTTAAACTTGTGGTAGGTTTTTGGTGGCTTCTTAGCCAAGGCATAGGAGTAGGATGTGTGATGAGTATGTATCTTTGTAATCTGTGTAAAGGCAAGATAAATATCAGAAAGGATAGGAAGAAGGCAGAGCAATTCTAACTGTTGCAGGGCCAATCTACAGTTCTTGGCTAAAGAAATCAAGAAAATTCTTGAGCTGTGAGCTGTTTCCTTACAGTTACTCATTCACAAATGTACTTTGATGCAATCGTGCTGCTATTCGCGGTTATGACCTGAGGATTTTATGGGATGAAAATAGGAACTTCCACAGATGAAGTAATCTCTTGCTGTAAAAGTGTTTCTGAGGAACACTGATACATCTGTACATATTCTGAAGAGACTGGTTTACATATTAATGACAGACTTAGTGGGATTATAGAAATGTGGGATTACAAACAGTTTCTGTTTAAAGAAAAAAAAGTCTCTTCATTAAAAGGCATTCTTTTAAGGCTAGCAATAAAAGTGCAGGCATTTCTCTGCCTTACTGTATCTTAATATTCATCTGTGTGGTTTCTAAGAGATGGTTTTAAAGTTTGAGCATGTGTTCGGGTATTTGGAGAACCAAAAAAGACAAGCTCTAGCATTTCGGATGCTGGAAAGGCATAATACTAGAAAGTTTGTGGCTTGGTTTTTAAGGTAGTGTTAAGGAGTCTTTGGTACTGGGAGAACTGATGCTTTGTGGCCTGTGAGTGTGTTGAGAATATGCCCATGTTTCCCGATGTACTAATATCTCGGTTTACTTAAAACAGCCAAGTTGAGAGTTCATAGTTTTAGTAAAGACCACTGTTTGCTTGGCACCATATCTGTAACTTCTTTTTATGCAGAGACACATCTGAGAAAGTGGACTCTATGTTAATGATTGAACAGAAACACATAACTAAATAACTATTGTATGGACAATTGCTGGTTTGTGCCTTTGCTCTGCTCCTGCAATAGTGAGGTGCTGCTGCGTTTGTGTGCGCTTCGAGCAAATTTTAAAGTGCAAAATTGAAGGAGAATGCCTGTGGAGTAAAATAAGTCTCAAATGTACATTTTTCTGAAAAATACCTGTGTAAAGTAAATAAAAACTATTTTAAAACAAGGTAGTTTGTTTCAAGCAAATGTTTTTGTTCATGGATAGGATTGAAAAATTCAACAGAGTTGTTGTCATCTTTTTTTTTTTCTCCAGTGGAGGTGTGAGTTAACCTTATTTAATATTATGGAATGGTATGTTTCTGTGTTTATAGGAAGGGACTGTCCAGAGGTTCCACAAATAAGTGTCTTTCTGGAAAAAGTGGAGAGTCTCTTCCAGCAGTTTTTGAGAGAAATGTGCAGGAAGCCATCGACAATTATACTTGGTATGCATTCACTTCTGAAATAGTACTTCATTAACGGAGTCTTGGCTTAAATAGATATTTCAAGATTGGTATTCATTTTCACTAGTCATGCTTCTGGTCATTCTCATGGATGACAACTATTTGCAGTATATAATGCAGGATATAAATTGACCCAACCTGTTGTTCAGAGTGTTTGAACTTTACTCCTGCGTTGTGTTATGGATTTGCATATTTTTAGAGCATAGTGAAGGGCACCGATTAAGCCTAGAAGGGAACTCAGACTTCATGGTTAAACGCAGATAATGCTCACCAACATTGCAGGTCAGTTAACTTTCAAGAAGTTTCATTTCAGTTGGCACTGGTTAGGATTTGCCTGGCCTGCATATCTGACTTCCCTTGCTTTCATAGAATCATAGAATCATTGAGGTTGGAAAAAACCTCTAAGATCATCGAGTCCAACCATCAACCCAACACCGCCATGCCCACTAAACCATGTCCCTAAGTGCCGCATCTACACATCTTTTAAATACCTCCAGGGATGGGGACTCAACCACTTCCCTGGGCAGCCTGTTCCAATGTTTAACCACTCTTTCAGTAAAGACATTTTTCCTCACATCCAATCTAAACCTCCCCTGCCGCAACTTGAGGCCATTTCCTTTTGTCCTATCGCTAGTTACTTGGGAGAAGAGACCGACACCCACCTGGCTACAACCTCCTTTCAGGTAGTTGTAGAGAGCGATGAGGTCTCCCCTGAGCCTCCTTTTCTCCAGGCTGAACAGTCCCAGTTCCCTCAGCCGCTCCTCATCAGACTTGTTCTCCAGACCCCTCACCAGCCTCGTAGCCCTTCTCTGGACACGCTCCAGCACCTCGATGTCTTTCTTGTAGTGAGGGGCCCAAAACTGAACACAGTATTTGAGGTGTGGCCTCATCAGTGCCGAGTACAGGGGCACGATCACTTCCCTGCTCCTGCTGGCCACACTATTTCTGATACAGGCCAGGATGCCATTGGCCTTCTTGGCCGCCTGGGCACACTGTCAGCTCATATTCAGCTGGCTGTTGACTGACACCCCCAGGTCCTTTTCTGCCAGGCAGCTTTCCAGCCACTCTTCCCCAAGCCTGTAGCGCTGCATGGGGTTGTTGTGGACGAAGTGCAGGACCCGGCACTTGTCCTTGTTGAACCTCATACAATTGGTCTGGGCCCATCGATCCAGCCTCCCCAGGTCCCTCTGCAGAGCCTTCCTACCCTCGAGCAGATCAACACTCCTGCCCAACTTGGTGTCATCTGCAAACTTACTGAGGGTGCACTCGATCCCCTCATCCAGATCATTGATAAAGATATTGAACAAGACCGGCCCCAAAACTGAGCCCTGGGGAACACCGCTCGTGACCGGCCGCCAACTGGATTTAACTCCATTCACCACAACTCTCTGGGCCCGGCCGTCCAGCCAGTCTTTTACCCAGCGCAGAGTCCACCTGTCTAAACCGTGAGCCACCAGCTTCTCTAGAAGAATGCTGTGGGAGACGGTGTCAAAGGCCTTACTGAAGTCCAGGTAGACCACATCCACAGCCTTTCCCTCATCCACTAGGCGGGTCACCTGGTCATAGAAGGAGATCAGGTTGGTCAAGCAGGACCTGCCTCTCATGAACCCATGCTGTCTGGGCCTGATCCCCTGGTTGTCCCGCTCATGCCTTGTGAGCGCCCTCAAGATGAACCGCTCCATAATCTTCCCCGGCACCGAGGTCAGGCTGACAGGCCTGTAGTTCCCCGGATCCTCCTTCCAGCCCTTCTTGTAGATGGGCGTCACATTGGCAAGCCTCCAGTCGTCCGGGACCTCCCCCGTTAACCAGGACTGCTGATAAATGATGGAGAGCAGCTTGGCGAGCACCTCCGCCAGCTCCCTTGGCACTCTCGGGTGGATCCCATCTGGCCCCATAGACTTGTGAGCATCCAGGTGGCGTAGCAGGTCGTTGACTGCTTCCTCTTGGATTATGGGGGGTTCATCCTGCTCGCCGTCCCTGTCTTCCAGCTCAGGGGGCCGAGTACCCTGAGGATAACTGGTCTGCCTGTTAAAGACTGAGGCAAAGAAGGCATTGAGTACCTCAGCCTTTTCCTCATCCTCGGTGACAATGTTCCCCCCCGCATCCAATAAAGGATGGAGATTCTCCTTGGCTCTCTTCTTGTCATTAATATATTTGTAAGAACTTTTTTTGTTGTCTCTAACGACACCGGCCAGATTGGGTTCTAGCTGGGCTTTTCCCTTTCTCATTTCCTCTCTGCATGACCTAACGAGATCCCTGTACTCTTCTTGAGTCGCCTGCCCCTTCTTCCACAAGTGGTAAACTCTCCTTTTTTTCCTGAGTCCCAGCAAGAGCTCCCCGTTCAGCCAGGCCGGTCGTCTTCCCCACCCGTTCTTCTTACGGCGTACAGGGACAGCCTGCTCCTGCGCCTTTAAGACTTCCTTCTTGAAGATCGTCCAGCCTTCCTGGACCCCTTTGCCCTTCAGGACTGTCTCCCAAGGGACTCTCTCAACATTGTCCTGTGTTTCACTGCATCCCAGGGTGATGGTGGCTGGCAGGGACCAGCTAGAGCTTTCTGAGAGCTGGAATCCCAGACCTCAAGGTTTAAAGTGCACCAGGTCTAACAGCATAAAAGACGTTGCGAACAGATGTGTAACTCAATGCTGTTTGAAACATTTGTAGAGATGTTATGCTCAGTTTTGCAGAATTTTCCTGTGGTAGCTTCTAAAAGAGTTAAAGAAGGCTTATGTTATCTTTTAATGTATAGTTTTGATGTGCTCATTAGATGAACTGGAGAAATCAAAATAATTGTTAGAGGTGGAAATGCTTGGGGTGTGTGTGTGTATATATATGTGGATATATTCTAGAGTGCCCCTACAGTTGCAATGATATATAGAAGTGTAATGCTGTAGAAGGAATTGCCTTTAAGGCAGTAAATGGTACAAATAGGAGCATGTACTCATTGCACTCTACTTAAAAACATACACTTGCAACTCTTCACATCGACTCTAACAGCATGTCCTGAAAATCTTGCACCTGACAGGAATGTGTATCACTGTCCATTTATGTGATCAGTTGCGTTATTTTTAAAATGTTTATACAGAAAACCATTGTGTTCTTCATTTTAATTTGCCTTCTTTTCACAGTGAAATGCTTTCATCACTTTCATCTAGTGGTTGTACAACACCCACAGAGTTGAATAATTCTTGGTCTGGAATAAACAGCTATACTACTGGTTTGTCTACTGAAAGAAGTTCAGTTTACTCCTGGAGGGATGATGTATGTCATAGCAACTTTTACAGTATACTTTATCTAAATATTGTAGAATAGATGATTTTTTACAGAAAATGGACATGCAGCTCGTCCTGTAGAACTTAACCACTTTCATTCATTATAGCCTAATGATTAAGTATATTAATTGAATATTTAAAAAATAGCTCTGTTTGCAAGTTGATATCAGTGCAGCTGATGTGTAACAAAGAAAAATGGAATAAAAATATGAAATTTTGACATTTTGGGGAAAACAAACCTGTTTTACCAAAGAAGGTAGGCTTAGGTTTCTGAGTCCAAGAGAGTGATAAAATATGTCTTTTCAAATACTGCATAATGCAGGCAGTGTCTAAATTGAACTATTCCCAATGTTTTGAGTCAAAGTACATTCATGAGCATGCTGTAAATGTCCCAGCCTGAGTAAATATTTAGCTCTTACCTAAGCTCAGTTCTGTTTCGTAGATGATGCAGAGCGAGGTTAAGCCTGTTAGGGAGGCTGACCTCTGAGGCATGCCTGGTGCATGCGCTGAATAATTCAACATGCATGCGATTTATGCCTTGCATAAATCCAAAAGCATCGCAGTCACTGCCACTTTCATTTTAAATAGCCATCCATGGCTGGTAGTGGTAGTTCTGCCATACCTTTTGCATAATATCCTAACCTTTAGGGTACTGACCCCATCTGTCGCTTCCAGCCCTCCAGGAGAAAGCCTGACCCTGGATCGTACAATAACCTGGGTGAGAGTTATTTTCCCATTCCTTTTCGGTGTGATCCCTTCTGTAGCCTGAAGTGGTTGGGGCACTCAGCTGGAAGTGAACAGATGTGATTTGGGCCCTGAGTATTATCACTTTTTTCTGTGTTTCAAAGTGTCTAATGTAAGTGGCCAAATATCATTATGAACAGTGCCCCAGCTGAGGAACCCTCAGCCAAGTGCTCGTTTCCACGTCACTGGATAAAGTCAGGCTCTTCCCTGCTACCTTCATATGCCCCTGCACTCGCCCATTTCTGGTTGCACTGTGTTGTAGCTTCAGTGAAAAGGTGTGGAAGACCATTTCTCACTCTGAGGGTTGTTTCCTAACCACCAGACTATGTCATGCAGAAGGAAGGTGCCCCCTCTTGGCCCTCTTAGCCATTTTACTCAGAAAGGAAAAGCGCTGCTCAAAAGAGCAGGGAGCTTTGGTGCCGTGGGTCGCAGAGGTGCAATGTGCGTGCTTCACTCCATGTTGGAGCAGGGAGGGAGCAGGAGTCCAGACACCTTATAACTGATGTTTTCTGTTGGCTAATCCTAGACAGCTAGTTCCTTTTTGCTCTAAATCACCTTGCTCAGGCCAGCTACCTGGGGTTTTTTTTTGCACAGCAGCATATAAATTGTGTCTCCAAAGTAGGTAGTCTGAAGATTCATTCTGAGATGCTCAGCCAAATCTGTCCAAGTTGTCCTGTTCTTTAAATATTGTGGGGTTTTTAATAGGAATATGTATGCATATTTGCTAACAACTGTTAATTTTATAATATATAGGAATTTGATAAAGCCAACACACAGAGAGTGCATCAGTTATTTTGGGAGATTGATGAAATGCTGTTTGAAGGAAAAGTGACCTCCCAAACTCAGAGCCTGCAGGCAGAATGTGCAGACTGGGTTGAACAATTTCCTCATCTAAGGTAAGGAAATTTCTTGCTGGTACTTGTTACCACTCTAATTTTAATTTTTGGGGTACCCTTGTATGAATTGCTCTTGATGTATGGCATCAGTAACAGCTTTGCATTCAAATCTGGATCTCGGGGACTGAGCTGTGCCATAGTTACGCAGTAAGTCTGGGTGGTGGTGCACTGGCAGCTAATGCTCTTTATTTTGCTTAATACAATGATTGCAGACAAAAGATATTTTAGCCGGATGTAATGAGAAAATAATAATGCACCATTTTCATAATGACCTTTTCTAAATAAAGAATACATCTTGTAAAGAATTTTTTTTTTTTACTGTAAGTGAAGGCATACTGTGAAATTCCAAGAAATTCAGTGTTAATTCTGTTACTGATACTTCTAAAAAGAAATGAAAAATGAAGGCGACCACATGCTTCACATATACTGCACAGCCATAATGTCTTCCTAGGCTATGTAAATCAATGTAAAACAATGTGTGATATTAACTCGACAATAACTAGTTGAACAGATGTGAGGATGCATACATGATTAATGAGAATTGTTTTGCATAGATGTGCAAAATGTCTAGGCAGCTCTTTTTTTAAAAGAGAAAGCTTTTTGTTCCTGGCTTACAAAATAAAAAGTAAAAAAGGCTATTGCTTAGAGCTTCATGTGACATAAAGTGCTGTTTTGTGAAAGGTAGTCTCAAGAAAACGTGTTCAGGTGAGTCTGAACATTGCTGCTTGCACTATGGTTGCGACTGGCAAATTCTTTTGAGATCCCTTGTGAATTCTAGTGAAACACAGTTCAGTAAGCAGTTTTGTGCATTTTCTGAAAGTGAATTCTAGTCTTAATTATCCATGTAAACAGTTCGGATTTGGACTTCTGCTCACATTGATGGATACTGGAGTTGGATAAGTGAAATCATAGCAGATGTTATTTGTCTTCTGCACCCGTTCTTAAACATTTCTTACGGATTTTTGATAAGAAAGGAAGTGTGTTTACTTTATCAGCCTTTAGAACAATCTAATGAGTTTGACTATGTGCTCTTAAAAATTATAAGCTAGAATCTCATCTTTTGTAAATCACCTTAACTTTAATGACTTAAATACTAGGCAATGTTAATGTATTACACCAGGCCCTTGCATCTCCATAAATTGCTTTTCCAAAGCAAATGTAAGGTGTGCTTTCATATTGCCTACTGTTTGCAGGTATTTGTATTCTTGGTATTTGCATATGGAGTGGATTTCCATCTAAGATGTCACTCATTCTCTCCATTTTATTCAGGGTTCTAGGAAAGCAGCTCCTATTGCCAAAGGATGAAGGCTTTCAGCATTTTCAGAGCAGAAGTGATACCTCTGTGGATACTAAGTGTTTACCTGGCCTCCGTGAATGTACTAGTAATATAAAAGAGTAGGTTAATTTTTTTTAAGTTTTCGTTTTGGTATTCCCTTTTCAGAAATATGTACAAATATTACTTTTGTATTACTGAAACATTTCAGTATAATTAAATATGCACTTTCTTCTTTCTTTGAATATTTAATTCTCATTTTGTTGATATTTTTTCAGGCTCTTCATTTCTGGCTCTAAACTGATCCCAACAGCATCTCCAGTACATAAATCACTAGATTCAAGGTCCACTAGGATTTCTGCCTCTGCCTCATCCATGTATTCATTCCTGGAAGAAGAAATCTATGATGTGGATGGAAAAATAGAAGAATATCTTGCCTTTGACAACAAGGAACTGTAAATAAGATATATGTATTTTTGAAGAAAATAATGAAAAATTATCAGTGAGCCCCGTCAGGGTTCATAAACTGTGTTTCTCTTCTGTAAATACAGTTCCTTCTGTCTCTGTATTCAGTAGCACAGTGGTCAGAGCACTCTGGGCATGTGGAAGATTAGGTATATTGTCTTTCTAGTGGTTCAAAACTCACATCTCCCGTGTCAGAGGAATGTATCTTAACCACTAGTTGCTTTGAGGTGTTTTGTGCGTGAAGATTCGATAGAATGAATATTTAATTTTAAGACAGGGAGTGGAATGAAGGAATCCCTACTTCCCAGGTGAGTGCCTTGACCACCAGGTTGTTTAGGGTCATTACACTGTACGTGCTCTCATTGTCTGCCCTAATGAATATTAAATTCTTTTTGTGCAGTGTATAACAGCTTTGTGAGGAGAGGTGCTGGATACAACCTGCATTTAGAGCACTCGTGAGTGACAGGAGTAATGCAACTGTCGTCTTGACAATGCAGCTTAGGTTTCCTATGGCCCAGTTGAGCGTTCCAGCAACTAGGCTACTGGGTAGAATAAAGACCATAACATGCTGTTTTCTAAAAGGCCTCTATGAGGGGGAAAGTTTTGTAGGACTAGTAGGGCACAAAGCATAACTTTTTGTGCTAAAGCTTGATGCGTTTACAGGAGAAAGACATGGTTGTTCTGAAAAACTGAGAAACCAGACTGAGACCCAGGTAGACCCTTTCAGTCCTGTTTTTGAAAGAGAGGGCCTGGGTGCCTACTGTTTTGGAAGGGATTTAGGATTAAGAATCCTTTTAGGAGTGAAGTATCACTTTGTTTTGCTAAGTAAGCAAACTTAATTTGGGAGAGGGACTTGACTGAAGGTGCTGTCCTTTGTGCCTCCTTGATATGTTGTTTCTTGTTTCCTTCCCAGGATTCGATTCTGAAATATCTTATTCTCCATAACTAAAATATTAGGAGTTACAAAGCCTGATACGAAAATAGCTTGGTCATTTTGAGAGTTGGACCATTCAGCCAAGTCTTAGTTATAGTTAAGAAGTTTGCAGTCCAGTTTGAGGAAGAAGTAAAAGAAGTGACTGAGAAGAGGAAGGGAGATAGTAGAAATCAGAATGAATTTGGGATCATCCTTGAAATCTCAAAGAAATTGCATTTCCTTAGAAGGAAATACCATGGCATTAAAAAAAAAAAGGTTAAAACTTTCTTCCGAAGAAGTGTATTAGAAGACCAAGTTAGGAAATGTTGCTACACTGTGCTTCCCTAGGTAGGAAGGGAGGAAGGGGAAAAAAAACTAAATAAAAAAGTAACTGTCCACACAGTAGTGGAAGGGAAGGCGGTGAGCTTAAGGCTATGGGCTCTGTTATTCTTGTCAGGCTGCAGAAATCCTTTTAAGTTGTTTGTCTTTGATTAGTGATGAAGTGTTGCAGATGTGTGCAGGTACACAGGACGTGATATAAAAGAAATGTTCTATGTGATAGTCCTCCTGCCAAATGCAACAGACAATAGTTCCCTTATGTTATGGTAAAAAGCATAGAATTTAGTCTCAAATGACTAAGTGCCACATATAAAGCTGTTCCTTGCAGAGCTGCAGATCTTTCTGTTGTAATGCCCTGACTGGATTTTTTAATTTTTTACCTGCAAGCAAAAGAAAAAGAAATCATTGTATGTGTTTGATAGGTTCTGTTCCCATAGGTACTCTGTGCGTTTGAATCTGAATTTTTTTGTGATCTACATCTGACTTGCTTCCATATGTATGTTTCTATTTACTTGGTGTATTAGAAGGGGAAAAAAAAAGTCAAAACCCGTGGGAATTCATTTGAATTTGCTTCCTTTATTAGTGATGATGAGAGTTGGGAACAAAAGAAAATGCGTCTTGCTGAGAAGAGGAGTAAGCGTGGCATTCCCCCTGTTTCTCCCAATGCCTGTATCAAAGATGCCGTGGCTTCTGAAGTATTTGATCATATCTGGAACAATGTAATTGGAATATTGGAGGAACTGATTAAAAAAAATTGGGAAACTAGTATAACAGGTATGTGGTATTTTTAGATATGGTATTTATTGAATCTAAGTCAGGAAAGTGATTTTTTTTTTTTTTTTTTTTTTTTCCCCTTAAAGCTTGGGAAATCTGGTTATTTTAAGATAGCCATGGTGGTAGTACAGCATTATAAGATATGTAATGCCTCACCACGCGCATGCGTGTGCACAACCTCCCCAGACCTAAAATATAAACATTCCTACTATTTTTCAGGGGGGTTTTGGATGAGAGGTGTAAAAAAAAAAAAAAAAAACCAAAACAAAAAAAAACCACCAACAAACCCTCCCCCTAAAAAACCCGAAGGAAAAAAGGAATCTCTGGATCACTGATGATGTGATCTGAATCTGGAACCTAGGAATCAAAGTCTCCTAGTCCTCATTGTTTGAGCTTTGTTAATACAAAGAACCCTTAGGTAGTCAGATTGTTAAAGCGAGATAGACAGTCTTGCTGACAGTGCAGGAGTCCATGAGTTTAATATAGGATGAAGAAATGGTGATGCGTACAATTTTATTTTATTTTATTTTATGTTTTTGTATTCTAACAGACTGTAGTGAGGAAAAGCAAAAGCTAGGAAAATTAACTAGAAGTGAAATTCTATTTAGTGTGCATATGTTGTCTTTGGAGGCTGAGGGAAATTTCCATTCTTCTTTTAATGTTTTTTAAAAGGACAGTAACAGAAGAATACCTGGGGGTGGGTTTTAGAAATCACCTCATATGTAAGGTACACTCAACCTCAAATATAAGTCTACAACAAAGTAAGAAATGGCAAAATTTCTCAGAATACTTGCAGCATCAGAACTTAACATTTCAGGTGTTACGGAAATATAAAAGGGCTTTTCACACCACAGGTGGATTGTTTAGCTCAATATTATAGTTTAGGGAGGATAGCTTAGCAGTTCTGTGGTAGGCGCGCTCTTTTATCTTTGTGAAGGGCGTCAACGTATGACAAATAGGTAGCTAACCAAAGTATTTTGAGTAGGAATGTAAAAGAATTTGGGTTTATAATAGAAATAAGATGGTGGTGTATACCCAAAATGAAGCAGTGTGTAGCTGCTGTCAGACAAGGATAAGATCAATGGACTTTTTTTTTTTTTCTTTTAATCTATTTTCTTCTGCTTTAAAAAAAAATCTTTGGGAAATTTTGAATAACATTCCAAGAATCTTAGCAGTATTTTCTTAAACAAACAACCCTCTCCAAGTTGGTCTACTTGTATAGACCAACTTATTTGTCAATGTCAGAGAAAGCATAAACAAATGGGAAATGCTTTCAGAAAAACATAATTTGTGGTAGATTTTTAAATATCATGTAAACTTAAAACTATATGAAAGTCGTTACTGTGCAGTGTAATATTGTTTGAATCTTGACAAATGATGGCTGGTAAATGTACAAAAAGCAAGTTATTTCCTGTACTTTTTTTTGCTGCTGTTGCAGAAGGTGACAAACAGGTGGAAAAATTGAAAGCTGTTACAGCAAAACTGCCACATTTGCCAGTTATTCGTATTCCAGCAGATGCTGGGGGCGTTCCGCTTTCCAGAGGATCTGAAGCACGAAGTGTATCTTTTGGGTCTCATTTTGTTTCCTCGCAGGTAAAAATAACTTTCTGTCAAATGGCGTTCTTTTTTCTGCTAACTTTGGACAGAGTCCTGGTTGAAGCTAGAAAAGGCCTTTTTTATTTCTTTTTTTTTCTTTAAAAAAACCCCCCACAGTTAGATATACTTAAAATAAGTCATCTCATTTAAAATGAAGGTTCATTTAATGTGCATTTCTCGTTTACTATCACTTGTTCTTCTTTGGTGGTTCTTAAAGGCGCCGTTTACTGCTAAGATATTGCTGAAGTTGGCTTACAAAAAAACAGTTGTTAGACTGTATTCCGTCCTTAGGAAATAATTCTGCTTTTATTGTGGTCCAGTCGTTTCCTCTTGGTAGAATTAAGAGAACAAATGAGGCTCTTCCCAGGACTTCAGGAATGTGAAGTTGCAACTTAAAGTGCTTTACTCGCAACCCTGTGAGTTTCAGACTCTCATTCCTTTTCCTTTCTTTTGCCTCTTGCAAAAGGGGACTCTGCTGTATGTCCACCAGCACGCTGGCACTAGGCCGTACCTGTCTTTGTGGAAGCTTGTGTTTCCATTGATAAAATGCCCTTTTTCGTCCCGCTTGCCGCCTCTTCCTTCTGTCCCCTGGGTCCTGTTTTGCACATTTTTTTCTTTTCTGGCCACTGCTTCTGTTCCCCCCGCCCCGTCTCTCTCTATTCAGTTCAAGCAACTTCATTCTATTTTGTCTGCTCTTTTTCCATGCTTGCTAGGTAGCGAGATAAGAAACACAGAAGAGAGAGCACAGCAGTCTTGGTGCTTCCTGCTGGCACGCTTGGTTCTGTTGTGGTCCCAGCAGCCAGAAGAAGTAAAATGCGTAGATAAGTAATGCTCAGGATCTGTCCCCTGGGCTGGACTGTGCTGAGGGAAAATGGAAACTGCGGAGAATTGAACTCCGGCTTCAACTGAAATTTATATTGCAAATTGAGTTGTAATTCAGTAACTAAATTACCCAAGTTCTGTTTGTAAGACTGTTTAAAATAAGCAAAACAACGTATTTGCCCCTGCTGCTACTGAGAATTCTACTGAACGATCTTAACAGAAACTTTTCTAAGAAACAAGTAAAATCTCTCCTAACGACGAGCTTTCTGAGGTCTTGCTTCAGAAAAAGTAAAGGTTAATGCATATTTGTTGCTTTTACTAGGTTCACCGTTTCTCCAGCAACTTCTGTAGTGATTTGAATGGTGTGATGACAATTCAAGCAAAACCGCTCCAGCAGAGGCATGCTGCCACAGTAGAAAAAATACAGTAGGTGTTTGTATTGACGTTTTCAAAGTGTGGCACAATGCATATTATGTAAAAGATGTTTCACAATTATAAAAAGGCAGTAAGAAGGCAGTCATCTCCTTTGTGTGTATCACTGATGTGACAATGATTTGTAGAGATTACAATGATACTCTGTTAAGAAATCCTTTTACTTTTTTTTTTTCCTTCATCCTCATTCCCTATCTTGTTCTCCTTCCTTTTTCCCCAGGAACGAGCAAGAAGACAAACAGCATAGCATTGGCTCCAGTGCTCCAAATTCAGTGCACGCTAGGTTGGGGAGAATTGCTGATAACAGTGTTCTCTCATCATCTCGGGTACTGCTGGCATCTTCTAGGAAGCTACCAAGCCATCGTAGGTTACCTTCTCTCACTTCTGACCAACTCTCCTCAAAAGCTCCTAATATGTACAATGATGAAATCCTTAGGGGGACTAAATTGTGAGTTTTTTCATTTTATTCTTTGCTTTCCTCAGAACTTTACTGAAATTTCACCAGTGAAGGATTTTGCAAAATACTTGAGAACTAACCCGAGATTTATTATTGTTTCTAGAATTCAGAGAGAAAAAGAAAGCAAGCAGAACCGTGTTTTTTGAGGAGAGGCGTTTGTTTTATTTTTTTGTTGCTATATTAGGTGCTGTTACTTTCTGTCGCTGAGCTCTATAAAGAAATGTACTGCTCAATAATTTCATATTACTTCAGTGAAGAAGTCTTTAATATGATTTTTCCTAAAAGAGGAACCCTTAAAATTCTGTAGGGGTGCCAGCTCGGATCGTTTATCTTCTGCTCGTGCACCTACAACCCGGAACAAGTTACCACCAATAAACTCAGAGGCTGTTGAACAGTATCTTGCAGTACCTCGATTGCAACAGAGCTCTGTAAGTTGTGTTCATTTTTGTACTGGTGAAGAACTTCAAGCTATTTGGAAGTAAATTGGTCTGTGTCACTGGTTGAAATGAGCAATTTTACAGTTTGTGTTGGTTCGTATTTAATACATGGTCTTAACACGCTATTGTGTGTTACATTGGGGTACCGTTAGCATGCAAGAGAAGCCAGTTTAAAACCTCAGGTCACAAACAGATCATGGTGGTAAGACTTTCTTCTGAAAACAGAAAAATCTGGTGGTTTTTTTTTTTTTTTTTAAAAAAAAAAAGAGAAAAACAACCAACCAACCAACCAGATAGTAACCTTGCACTTACATGCGTCTGGATTTAAATAGCTCTTTTCAGTGTTTTATTCACTGATGTTAGGCTATAGGAAGTAGAAAATTATGCTGACTGAAGTAGGAAAGGATACAGACTGAAAAAAAAGATAAATCTTATTGATACTGGCCTATTTTTGAAGGATACAGAAGTAATAAATCACCACAATGAAAGTAAATTGACATTTTGATATTATTTTGCTTCTGAATAATATTTTGAATTGAGACACATGTAAAGTCTATTATTATTATTTTAATTAATATAAGCCTTTGGGGTTTATAGACTCATATTAGGGAACAGTCTCAAATCTCTTTGAAAGACACAAGTACCCTTAAGTTACCTTAAATTGGTGCTTTTGGTTAGTGAAAACATGTTTTTCTTTTCTTCTTCTCTTGTGTTTTTTTGTATGGCAACAGAAAAATTATTATTTTAACCAATTCCATTGCTGCATTCTCTCAATACTCTTTTTAATTCTCTCAGCATCAAGGACGATATGCTTATAGCAGAGTGTCAAGTGCAGTGCCTGGCAGTACAGAGCAACGGCCATTCAGAGAAAGAACTGTTATTATTGATCAATTTTCAAGGCCCAACACAACTCATACATTCAGGGTATGTTACAATGTGAGTATAGAGACATGGAAAACTGAAGAAGCTTCCGTTCATGCCCACTGTTGGTCTACAGAAGGTCTCATTTACTGGGTGTCTCCTGATTTCTGGGGTACAGGGATTCCTGCTACCTGTAGCGAAGAGGATGTTAAAAGGCTTTGGGAGGGTGTGGGACCTTGAAAAGCAGGACTAGTGTATGAGAAAGAGATCTTTTTTTTTTCAGGTCTAATGCATCAAACAGTTCCTTTAAGGTTGTCTATGCACTGGAAGTGTGCAGTTTTAGTACTGCTTGGAACTTTGCAGTTTGGTAGGACTTACTCTCCTGGACTAGATTGTAAAAACTGTAATCAAACCATTTCAGCAGATAAGCATACCATACTAGCTAATAGTATGTCTTTCCTTTTTACAGACAGACACACCTCAGAAGAGATCACTGACTCCCATGGATTTTGCTAACCACAGAGGGACAGGTCAAGGATTTTTAATAGGTAGGCAAAGTAAGAATCACTTGGAAAGCAAAATGCCAACAAAACCTATGTCCTGGTTTTGGCTGGGATAGAGTTAATTTTCTTCCTAGTAGCTGATACAATGCTGTGTTTTGGATTTAGGATGAGAATAATGCTGATAACACACCGATGTTTTAGTTGTTGCTGAGCAGTGCTTACACTAGTCAAGGACTTTTCAGCTCCTCATGCCCTGCCAGCGAGAAGCTGGGAGGGGGCACAGCCAGGACAGCTGACCCAAACTGGCCAAAGGGATATTCCATACCATGTGGCGTCATGCTCAGTACATAAACTGGGGGGAGTTGGCCAGGGGGCGGTGACCACTGCTCAGGGACTGGCTGGGCATTGGTCAGCCGGTGGTGAGCAGTTGCATTGTGCATCACTTGTTTTGTATATTCTAATGTTGTTATTATTATCCCTTCCTTTTCTGTCCTATTAAATTGTCTTTATCTCAACCCACGAATTTTACTTTTTTTTTTCCCTCGATTCTCTCCCCCATCCCACTGAGGGGGGAGGGGAGTGAGTGAACGGCTGTGTGGTGTTTAGCTGCCTGACGGGTTAAACCGCAACAGTCCTTTTGGCGCCCAACGTAGGGCACAAAGGGTTCAGATAACAACAGATCTGACCAGAGCGTGTTAAGGCAAATTTGTTATAAGCATTCATCGTGTTGGTTTAATAGTCGCTGGTCGCAACGTTGATTAATTTACTCTCAAAGTTGTCGTGCTTGCTCTCTAAGTTGTGTTATGTAACACCTTATTTGCTGTGTATGTTCCCTGTTGTGCTGTTTATCACCTCTGGGAGCTGGGTCAAGGATATAATTTTGCTGCACTGTGTAACGCTACTGGTTTATGATATGATAAAATTATTGGTTGCGAGACTAATCTGGTAGTTGTACTCAGCATTGCCGTCATCTCTGTACCTGGGGAGCCACCGTTCGGAAACTATGAATTATTACACTCTTTACCTTTTCTCCTTGGGGAACCAACCTATAGGGGTGATGGGGGGGGACACACTTTCCCCCGCTCCTTCACCTTCACTTTCTCCTTCAGGCTAGTTACAACAGCTCTTGAGAATTTTGAATATCCTTGGGATGTTCAAACCAGCATGGTCCTATTGCTATAGGAATGTCTCCTGAATGTGGTTCAGGTCTTGTTTAAGGTTAAACAACTATTTAAGAAAACCATCCAGAGATCTAGCCCCGCAATAGGCACTGCGGCTACTCAAACCCCAGTGACAGGCACTGCGGCTGAACCAGAGAACCAACCCATGCTGGTATCATGGGTCGGCCCTATACACAAGAAGAAATACACAAGAAAATCAACTTGTTTAGTAAGGGATGAAGATGAACCAGGGCCATCACGACAACAGGAGGAGGAAGAGGCAGAACCCATAAATGAGTTGGTAACCACCCTATCCCTATCCCTGAGTGAGCTGCGAGATATGCAAAAAGATTTCAGTTGTCGTCCAGGTGAGCACATTGTCACCTGGCTGCTCTGATGCTGGGATAATGGGGCCAGTAGCCTGGAATTAGAGGGTAGGGAAGCCAAGCAGCTGGGATCCCTTTCCAGGAAAGGGGGCATTGACAAAGTGATTGGAAAAGGGGCACAAGCCCTCAGCCTCTGGAGGTGACTCCTGTCAGGCGTGAAGGAAAGGTATCCCTTCAAGGAAGATGTTATATGTCACCCAGGCAAGTGGACCGCCATGGAGAGAGGTATCCAGTACCTGAGGGAATTAGCTGTGCTGGAGGTGATTTATGATGACCTGAGCAACGAGCAGTTATCCAAAGATCCAGATGAAGTCAAGTGCACATGACCCATGTGGCGGAAGTTTGTACGGAGCGCACCATTGTCATATGCCAACCCATTGGCAGTAATGACCTGGAAAGACAGAGAGGAACAAATGGTGGATGAACTGGCTGGCCAACTCTGGCAATATGAAGAAAATCTCTCTGCCTCCCTATGGGCCTGCATCTCAGCTGTGGAGAAACTGTCATGGAAAGTCCAGCAACTCGAAGAGGATATGTCTTACTCCCCACCTGTATGGACCAGTATCTCAGCCATTAGGAGTAAGTGTCCCTTTGCTCAAGAGAGAGGATATAGTGGATACACACCACGGGCCACCTGGTGTGTATGTGGCCTGTGGTTTCACCTACATGACCGTGGAGAGGACATGAGGAAGTGGGATGAAAAATCCACCTCGACCCTATAGAGGCACAGGTACGTGAGTTGCAAGGAAAAACAATCACAAAAAGTGGTTCTTCCAGGAACATTGCTGCTCCAGTTTCCAGTGAGCAGTTCCCCAGACAGAGTAGAAGGGCTGATTTTATTTCCGAACTTAATAAAGGGACTTCTGATTTGTATTTACAAGAAGTGAGTAACAAATACTGTGACCAGGACTAGCAGGGCCCTGCCTTCAGCCAGGTGGAGGAAAGGGACAACCGGGTTTACTGGACTGTATGGATTTGGTGGCCTGGCACATCGGAACCACAGGTGTATAAGGCTCTAGTGGACACTGGTGCACAGTGTACCCTAATGCCATCAAGCTATATAGGGCCAGAACTCATCTGTATTTCTGGAGTGACAGGGGGATCCCAACAGCTGTACTGGAGGCTGAAGTGAGCCTAACTGGGAATGGGTGGCAGAAGCACCCCCTTGTGACTGGCCCAGATGCTCCGTGCATCCTTGGCATAGACTACCTCAGGAGAGGGTATTTCAAGGACCCAAAAGGTTACGGGTGGGCTTTTGGTATAGCTGCCTTGGAGGCAGAGGAAATTAAACAGCTGTCCACCCTGCCCGGTCTCTCGGAGGAGGGTTGTTCTGTTGTGGGTTTGCTGAGGGTCGAAGAACAGCAGGTGACAATCGCTACCACAGTGGTGCACCGGCGGCAATATCGCACCAACCGAGACTCCCTGATTCCCATTCATGAGCTGATTCATCGACTGGAGAGCCAAGGAGTGATCAGCAAGACTCGCTCACCCTTTAACAGTCCCATATGGCCAGTGCGAAAGTTTAACAGAAAATGGAGACTAACAGTAGACTGTTGTGGCCTGAACAAAGTCACGCCACTGCTGAGTGCTGCCATGCCAGACTTGCTAGAACTTGAATACAAACTGGAGTCAAAGGCAGCCAAGTGGTATGCCACAATTGATATTGCTAATGCGTTTTTCTCAATCCCTTTGGCAGCAGAGTGCAGGCCACAATTTGCTTTCACTTGGAGGGGCATCCAGTACACCTGGAACCGACTACCCCAGGGGCGGAAACACAGCCCCACCATTTGCCATGGACTGATCCAGACTGCACTGGAACAGGGTGAGGCTCCAGAACACCTGCAATACATTGATGACATCATCGTGTGGGGCAACACAGCAGAAGAAGTTTTTGAGAAAGGGAAGAAAATAATCCAAATCCTTCTGAAGGCCGGATTTGCCATAAAACAAAGTAAGGTCAAGGGACCTGCACAGGAGATCCAGTTTTTAGGAATAAAATGGCAAGATGGACATCATCAGAGCCCAATGGATGTGATCAACAAAATAACAGCCATGTCTCCACCAACTAGCAAAAAGAAAACACAAGCTTTCTTAGGCGTTGTGGGTTTTTGGAGAATGCACATTCCAAATTACAGTCTGATTGTAAGCCCTCTCTACCAAGTGACCCGAAAGAAGAACGATTTCAAATGGGGCCCTGAGCAACGACAAGCCTTTCAACAAATTAAAGAGGAGACAGTTCATTCTCAGGGAGAGCCATCTTGGCATGAAGGAACAACAGGTGTGCTTGGCAGGATCTTCTGAGTTTGGTTTTGAAGTTTCTTCTCGCTTGGTCAGAGATAGCCCTAATTCTGTTAGGAACCCTGCAAAGCTTCTTTTCGTTGTTGTGACATGGAAGGAAAAGGATTCTCTGTCATCTTAAGTTTTTTTTTTTTTAATTAAAGATTTTAGCATATTTACAATTATGGCAAGAGTATGTGGTGTACAGGCTAGATGTTTTGCAGCTGCTAGAGTAGCAAAATAAATACATGTTTGTGAACTGTTTCATGAGATAAATTTTATTTTAGCCCCCATATAAATTCACCAAATTAATAAACTTTTTATGTGGGGAAAAATAAAATTGAAAATGTGCATTTTTAACATAAGTATAAAGCTCTCTTAAATAAATAAAAAAAACCAATATTGATTTGCAATTATGTCTTCCATTTATAGCACCGAAAAAGAGAGCAGCGCTATGTGGCTTATTTAGTTCCATTGTTACAATAAAGCTGACTAGCTAGTTCCTGAGGTATCTGAGTGCTTGTACGTAATCTTTGTTTGGAAGTTTCTTTAGTTTAATTATAGGGTTGGCATATTTATATAAAAGGTTATGTAAGAATAAGGGCAGGTTAGCAAACGTTGGTCTGAGCAGGCTGATGGAAGTAACTCATACATAATCTTGGAGTGTCTTTCAGATTCTACCACGATTAACAAACAATGTTTTATCTTTTCTAGGCTCACAGCATTACTATAGATCCTTTCAGAGAAATCCTCTAACCTCAAGGAAGAGATTTCAGATTGCTTCTTAACCCAGCTGAGGAAGAAACAGAAACCCCCTGCCCTGAATGGACGACTGAAGCGCTAAATTTGCCAGCTACTATCTTGTGTAACAAAGAAGATGTGCAGTATGCTGGTTTCTGCTGAGCCTTGCAATCCTCAGGATGTCTGCATTGCCTTCTTTTAAAGTTGTCTGACCAGAGATTAGATTAAAAATTAGAGCAAAATGAAATAAATGGTTGAGGCGTCTGTTCTGTTTGCAGAGTCAAGATGCTGCTGCTGCTGCACTTTCTTCTCAGGCATTCCTCCTTTTTCTGTCTTCCTTAGGGAATTGTTATTTTACCTATAGAAGCAAATAAGTTATGTTTAGGCCATGAAGTCCTGTTCCCACTTTTTTGTGTTTTCTCAGTGTTAAAAATGTTCTCTATCCAAACAGCAGTCATATATAAAATTTATACTTTTAAACAGGAGTTTGTGGTATCTCCTCTTTAACTGCTGTTTTAACATTTCTCCATTTTTCAGTCTGTCTTGTTATTGCAGTTGCTCTCTTGTAAATATTGCCTGTCCCTACTTTTTCTTCTTCCTTTAATTCTGTTGAGATGAATTCATTCATTGCTTCTGTTTATGCTGTTCTAATCGTCAGTAACTATGGGAACTGCTGGGATAAACTTTGTTTACAGGAAGCAATGTTTTCCCTGCTGAGCCAAACATGTTTACAGATGCTGAGCAATTGAACCTGCATGCTGATAAGTTGGTAAGACTGTTCCCGCTTCTTGAGATTTCTTACAAAATATTGCCTGTTATTGTACAAATTAATCATATTTTGCAATATTCGAGCCTTCAAAGTTTCAACATGAAAATACGTACTTAACTGATGAAAGCATTATTTCATACCTCTTTGTGTAGATCCAAATGGGAGGATCAAAGAGAAGATTGGGATTGTGTTCTGCCCAGAGATCACAGCCCTGATCAGGTCCCTGGCTGTTAGTAGTGTGTGCATTTGCAGTCAGGGATTCCTCCTTCCATCAGAGAGCCAGCAGTTTAAGTAGATGTGGCTGAAGAGCTGTTGAAGCGGGAAGGAAGGAGGAGGAAAACTTAATTATTTGCCCAAATTGTGCAGTTAAGAATAGAATCAGTTTCTTTTACTTGGGAACTAATACCAGTTCTCCTCACTTCTTTTTATGAATGTTCAAGGATTGGTAATCCAAGGCAAAGCATTTGTAATGTATATTTTATATCTGTACTGCTAATCAGATTTCTGGTTTTTGTAAATGGTCATCAAGCACTGCATTCTTTTGAGTAAATGAAAGCGTTTTTAAATTACTTTCCTGGCTTAGTATTTTTCTCCTTTGGCTACACTAAGTTTACTCACTGGTGATATTATGGTATAGTTATCTGACAAAGCAGAATGCTTTTGCTTTGGAGTTGTAGGTCAATTTCATACAGTTGCAGGTCGATTTGATGCAGTTTCTTCAGAAATCTCAGGTCAAAGATAACATCACATTCAAAATTCACGTTTAAGTCGTCTTCAGCGGTGTGTCCAAAATATACTTTTGCTTTCGTGAGTGTTCCCTCCTGCACTGTATAGACATTGACAAGAATGCAGAGAAACGATGGCAAAACGTGTCCCTTACCCTCTTGTGGCACTTCATGGCAACCCAGATCTTACGTTGTGGACTAAATGAAAAGATGAATATGCGCTGGTTTGGTTCTGTAACGGCAGAAGTGGAAACCACAGTGAAGAGTGGTTCATCGTCTGGCACTTTGTGAACGAGAGAAGATTGCTGACCTCTGCGAAGTGATGCTTGGTCACTGGATTTCTGAATGGAGAAAAGAGCAGAGCAACAAGCATCTGCTTCTGCAGCTTAAAAGGAAAGGAAAGATCTGCTAATTACTAGAGCAGCAATGGAACGCTCTCAGGTGGCAGAGGAGAGAGAAGAGGGATGTTTGCTGGCTACCAGAAGTATTTTAACACTTTTCCCTTTTGGTCAGTTTTTGGGCACCTGACAGAATCATGGGTTGTCTTACATTCTGATAATCAATGTGTTGGATAGAGTTCTTCACTCCTGATTTTTGTTTTTTTCTCATGGTTGTGGGACTAAGTCTCACTTTCCATACTACCTGCACACCCAAGTATTTACAAAGCCTACTTGTGCACGGGGATGTCTTTGTAAATCTGGACCTCTAGGGCCATGATACAACAGCAGCTGCTATGAACTGGGCCCTGTACTTACTTGGACATAATCCTGAAGCGCAGAAGAAGGTTCTCGGAGAACTGGACGAGGTGTTTGGTATGTTTTCCATTCCTCCTTTATCAAGGTTGAAGAAGTGGAGGTAGGAATGTGTCTTGTGACCATTCTGGAGCTTTAAATAGCTAGAGGTGGTTGGTATGGGTGCTGGAAGGTCTGCAGGAGAGAGTACTGAGAAGGTTTCCCAAGTAAAGGGCAGGATTTTTCTCTTTTTTTTTACCATGAAGCAGTTTGTAGAAAGTCACCTATTTGCTGTTGTTTTGACCCTTCTCCTCCCTTTCCCTTTTCTCCTCAGGAGGATATCAAGTACCAAAAGGCACAAATTTTCTTGTCATAACTTATGCCCTGCACAGAGACCTTGAGATCTTCCCAGGCCTGGAGGAGTTCAAGTCTGAGCGATTCTTCCCTGAAAATTGTTAGGGAAGGCACCTGTATGCTTTCCAGATGCTTAATGTTGTTGATAGTTTGCGTGTATCCATCACTTTGTAGCTAACGTCTCTGGTCTCAGTAGGGGGTGATGTGGAGGAAATGTCACCCCCATTTTCCCCTTTAGTCTTGCAATGGTTTCACAGTAGGCTTTTCAGCTGGGTGTAGGTGTCAAGGTGTTGGCAGCGGGGGTGCTGCTGGGATGGCCTCCGTGAGAAAAGGCCGGAGAAGAGAACACAGCTGGTTCTTGCCGGCTCTGTAATGGACCCACTGCAGGACATAGCTGAGCCCAGCAGCCAAACTGGTGGTCCTTGTGTGAAAATGCATTAGAAAGGGTATAGAAGATGCATTAAAAAAGGGTATTAGAAGTATGTATTAGAAAGGGTATATAGAAAGGGTACAAAAAATGCTGGACAGACAGAGGAGGAGGAGGGGGAAAAAAGAGCGCGAAACAACAGTGCAAACACCAAGGTCAGTGAAGGGGGAGGAGTTGGTGCTCCAGGCACCAGAGCGGAGGTTCCCCAGCAGCCCATAGAGAAACCACACTGGAGCAGGTTTATCCTCAAGACCTGCAGCCCACGGAGGAGACCCATGCTGGAGCAGGAGAAAAGTGTGAGGAAGAGGAGGAGGGAGCGGCAGAGAGGAACTTTTTTGTCCTTGTTTTTCACTTCCCAACTCTCTATTTTTAATTGGCAATAAATTAAATTAAATTTCACCGAGTTGAGTCTGTTTTGCCTATGATGGTAACTAGTAAGCAATCTCCCTGTCTTTATCTTGACCCGTGAGCTTTTTCATCCTGTTCTCTCCCTGTCTTGTTGAGAAAGGGGAGTGAATGAGTGAATGGGGGGGTGTCTGGCTGCTGGCCAAGACTAACCCACCACAGCTTCTAACAGGCTGTTCATCTGTCACTGTGTATATGCATGCACATCAAATGTGGAGAGTGAATTTCCTAGAGCAAACGTCAGACACCAAATCTTCCATGTTGCAAGAATGCGAGTGGGCAGAGTTGCAGTCTTGTGTGTTTCTGTGACCCACCATCACAAGTTCTTCCAGATCTTAAACTGACCTTTTTATTCATGCTCCATGACCTCTGGCTTGCTTCATGTAATGTGTAGCATGCTGATAAATGCTTTCTTTAAACTTGCTGGAGTTTAGCAAGGAGAAGGCCCTGTAGGATCTAGCCAAACCACAGAACAGTGGGCAGAATCTCCACCTGTGACCTTGGGGCGAGTTGTGGCCATCCAACTCGGGAGAATGCTTTCTCCTTGACGCATAGATGAATAAACATAGGTGTGATGCTTTTGGTAGTTATGACAGCATCACTGGTACCTTATCAGAATTGCTTTACAACAGTAGGCTGTGTTCTGGGGGATGGGTGGTGGCCCAAGCTGCAACCTGCTTTGTTGCAAGGTATGTTATTATCATGGCATGCATCTTCCTGGCATGGAAGATTTTGGTTTCTTAGAGAGGAGGCAAACTTTTGTATTCTGTTGGGGATAATTCATTTACACAAAACTTCACATTGTGGAGGAGTCCCAAATGATGGCTAGAGAACAGAGCAGTTGTTGCTGTACAGTGAACACTAGGTTGCAGAAACCATAGCAAGGTATGCTCGATTGAAGTGAGCATCACAGCATTCAGAGCATTCACATGTCTGAAAAACATAGCTGTGGTCTCTGTCTCTCAAATGCTGTTAATCTCCTTTACCTGTGTGAGGAAGGATAATCCACAGAATGATTTGAAGCTGAAGTCTTGGTCAAGCTTTGGGCTTTGAAGCCTGGGTTTTTGGGATGGGGGAGACCTCTGAGCTGTTCAGCACTGACGATGTCTTTTCAAATAGAGACATGCTGTGGTGTCTTTTCTTTGTGCCGGTGATGGTTGTTGTGGACTACAAATTGACTTTTTTTTTTAATCGTGTATGTTGAGAAAGAGGGAAGCTCTTCCTAAGAAAAGCCCTTCCTAACTGCAAATGAATTGTAGTGATTACTAAGTTAGGACTCGGTTAGTCTTGCTTAATGTGGATGCTGTGTGCTTTGCAAGGGATGGCAAAAATGTCAGGTATGTCTTGGCTGGAGCAAAGGACTAATGTAAAGAGCACATCATAGTTTTTCAGAATGTGTTGTGTACTTCTCTTTTGTCCTTCTGTTGAAACAGATCCATTTTAGCCTTGCTTTGCTTTGGGTTTTTGTTTTTCTTGCTGGTAGCGATGATTTTATAAATTTCCTTATCGAAGAATCCAGACCTGCATTCTAGGGACCAGCAGAAGCCTGTGTTACCATCGTGTTTGTGGGCTGACATAGCTGCCTGACAGGATGCGTGCCTTCTGTCAGCATGGGCAGATAGGCTTCCGCTTAGGTGTGAGGCTGAGTAAAAGCAGATTTGCACTGCGTTGTGAAAGCAAAGATTCACTAACCAGTAGAGTGCCTGCTGAAACCCAACACTGAGCAAATAGCTCTCCAGGTGAAAAAGGAATGCTAAATGCAACCTGGTAGAAAACTCTGTTGATAGATGTGTGCCTCTCCTACAGAACATCCTCCTTTGAAACTTATACTAAAGGTTCGTAATGATTGCAAATCTCGGTGACATAATTAGGCCTCAGAGATGCCAGACCTCTCATTTCTTCTTTCTTGGGTGTATCTTTTACGTCTCCTTCCAGTGTAGCTGCTGCCTTTTGTTAGTAGCAGCATCACCGTTGCCAGCTGCTGGCAGGATTTTGCAATGTTTGTTCTGCTGTGTACCCTACTGCTTTCCTTGTGGCTTTTCACCCTGTCCCTGCTGTTTCACTGTATTTCAGTTTTTTCCTGCAGAAGGAGTTATCAGCAGTTATAAACACAGATTTTGACTCAGAATCACAGTTAACCACTTCATCTAATTATCGCCTCCATGAAGGCAACAAACTGCAAGGTTTTTTATAAAGAAGAGAGTATAATTACCCAGCTGATCTCCATGTTACAAAGACAAAAGGTGAGCCTCTTAATCCTGCAGCTTGCTTCCTTCCTGGGATGTCACCTGAACAAAAGAGGGCACTGATGGCTGTGTAGCTTGCCTTATGTGTTTGCAAGACGGGGTATGTGTCTGCTACTTTCTGTCACAAACCATTGCAAATAACAGCAAGAGTGGCAAAGTTCATTTCTAGCTGTTTACTGTGCAGAAAAAATGCAACAGTCGGCATTTATGATAAAGTGTTTGCTGGGAGACTGCAGAAACAAAGTGCCAAAATTTACTCACCTCTGCTGCTGAGGTTCATCAGCCCTTCCTTAGCTTCTGATGTTCTGAGCTTTCTCTATTTGTGCTTATCTTAGCTGCTTTGTTTATGCTGTTTGTTGGTTTACTAAAAATGCCGGTGCAGTCAGTGCAATCAATTTTGGTACAAAACAGACAGGAGAAACATGACCATGCTATAAGAAGCTTTTGTGGTATATTCAAGGGGTGAAGTTTTGCAAATTGTGTGTAAGCCGTGCTGCATTTCACTGAACTTCTGTTTGACCACAAGGTTTCTGAGCATTGGAGGCTTTGAGGAACAGGCGCTCAGCAGCCCTGCAGCAGTGAGAAGAGACCCTGGCTCCTTCTGAGGCAGGAAGGGCAGCAGGGTTTATGGTGGGTATGGCACCACTTCTACCCAAGCACTTTGTGAGTTGTGACTGGTGCTGGTGCTGCCAGTCGTGTTATTGGCACCCTTTAGCCTGTGACTGAGTGTTCAACAGTGAGACCAGCAAAGGCTATTTGAACAGAGAAGCATCAGTGTGCTTTGCGGTGCTCTTCCTGATCGTGGGTCTGTATGGGCTCTGGTTTGTTTAACCCCTCTGAGCCATTAACTCAACTTAAGAAAGGTGCTCCCCATCTGAAGCACTTGAAACCTTTCAGGCATCGTGTTGGAGAGCACTGGAGCAGTTCTGTACGGCAAAATGGTGTTCCCTGAGCACGTGAAAACAGATGGAGAAAGGCGGTGTTGAGAAAACCCATCCTTCCCAAATCAGCAAAAAGGTGGTTTTTCTCTTGACAGCGGTTTGTGTATTTTCCTTCTGAGGTATTGCACGGGCCTGCGAAGAACTTCCTCACTCTTCACTTGAGTCAGAGGAGCCAAGTGAGGGCAAGGAAATGGCAGTGTTCCCTGTGGCTGCTCTGCCATCACGAAGTGCTTGCAGGCAGCCTCTCCGCGTGTTTTTTATATCTTTGTTTTCCTGGCAGGAAGCTGCGCCTCGGGACCATGTGACAGCTCCGCCTCCTGCTCTCTTGGCCCGGGTCCTGGCACACTCTGCTTGCTGCAGCGCGGCAGCAGTGGATACAGGCAGAGCTGGTTCCCCAGTAGGGATCAAGGCTCAGAGCAGACGGCTGGGAGGTGGTGATGGAGGTCGTGCAGGGAGCTGCAGGGGGACCCCAGCTGCTGCACTTGGGGACTGGAGTCATTGCTCTGCTGTTGATGGTTGTGGCCGTGTGCTCCCTGCCCTGCCTGATGGATTACTGGAGGCGATGGTGGATGATGAAGCTGATCCCGGGCATCAGCCCCTGCTATCCTGTGCTGGGAAATGCTCTACTCTTGGAACGGGAGGGAGAAGGTAAGGGCAGCTTACGCCATAGCCCAGCTGTGAGGTCCCTGCACTGTGTGGGGCTTTGCTGGAGGACCCAGCTCTGGTGAGGTGCTTGGGTGGTCGAGCTGTGGCTGGCTGGGGGGGGTTGTAGGGTGTGCTGTCGCCTTTAGGTCTCTCTGGGGCTGTGGGCAACCTGCAGAGCGGAACTGTGTGAGAAGTGGGCAGTGGAGGGGAAAGGAGAGGAACTGTATAAATATGGGGTTATTATCAGTCAAAGATTAGCTGGAGGTTCAATCTGACAGTGGCTTCCAGATGCTGATGTTGGACTTGGACCTGTTTCCAGTTGTTGGGGAGGTGGAGCATGAACGCTGTGGAATGTGTTTTTGTGACAGGGAGGCGTGCTGGGTGCTCTCACAGGAAGTGCTGTTTCACAGCGCAGAGCACTGGTCCCCATGGCTGTTAGCTGCGATCCAAACAAAGCTTCCAGCTTACGACGGAAAAATACTTCTTTAAACAATTATCTTCCCCCAAGTGAGCATGCGCAAGGGACTTTAGCATGCTCAGTTGCTGAGACATTTTCAGAATTAGCTGTGCCTTAGATTTATGTGTTAGATGCAAAAAAACTTGCTGAGTATTTGCAGTACATTCCTCAAAAGCAATCCTTTCTGTTCTCACATTGATCAATGGGTACCTTCTTTTTACCAGGTGCTTGAGAGAGCACTAATGTGCTACACGTTCCCTTTCCGTTTGGTACTCGGTTTTGCACCGGAGCGTATTTCTTGAGGAGTCGGTGGTGTGAAAGCAGCTCTGGCTGTGCTGTCAGTGGACCAGCAGACTCTTCTGGGTGTGTTTGTGATGCCTGTGTATGCCAGTCTGCTCCGTGCACATGCGTTCCTGGCTGTGCTGCCAGGTACATTGCCAGAAGAGAGAGCGACTGGGTCATGGGAGCGTGGTGAAGCCAAGGACGAGTACAGCACGGGCGTGCACATTGTCCAGTGCTGACATATGCCGAGACATGGTCTCTCTGTTCACAAGGGTACATGCTCGCATCTTTCCTCTGGATCCAACCCCATATCCAAATACAGATATGAGAGATCTTTCTTTGGTGGAAGTGAGGGCAAGCAGCTTTCCCTGAAAGTGACTTCGGGGAAGCAGTAGCAGGATCATAGTCAGGATGTGTATATGAGCCTGACTGAGAGACAAATCTTTTTTTCTTTTTTTTTTTCCTTCTTCTTTTTAAATCTTCTTAAAAAACAGAACATTGCTTCTCTCTCTAGAAAGCAATTTGATGGAGACTCGTACGTTCTATGGAGTCACTAATCTCCTTTGTTAACAGGAGTCACATAGCCTCCATGTTTTAGTTAAGTCCATGACCATCCATCTTTGTTCTTGTTTATTTATGTAAAAATGAGTGAAGTTTGTGGTTTATAATCTTTTTAATTAAAAATGTGACCAAAAAAAAAGTTTTTAGAAATGAGGATAAGGTTTTATAGCAGAAATAAAAATGACTTTTCATCTGATGGAGATGTTATTTATTGATATTGGTAGACAAATGCTGGAAAATTGTGATATTTTAATCATGGTGGTGTCAGGAAAAAAATATAAAAAGAATAGCAAAATAATCTGACGCTCTTAAGCCTTTTGAATGAAGTGTCATTAGAACTTTGCCTAAGACTAGGGAATGCTGTATTTGAGTATCTATTAGGAAACTAGGGTTTTTTTCCTTTTTTTTTTTCCTTTGATTTGGGGACCTTTTAATTTTCAACTCTGCAGAGTCCTTGGAGGGAGTCATTTATTGTTTAATCTGGTTTCTGAAAGGGCAAAAGCATGTTTAATCCTTGAACATCCTGATAGCGGCCACCTCCTCTAGAATTGCAGAATGAACCTGATTGCCCTCTGTGATAAGATAGCTGGGTCTGTGAGCAAGGGAAGAGCAGTAGGTGGTGTTTAATTTGATTCAGCGAGGCCTTTGATACCATCCCCCATGCTTTCTGTATAGCTAAACTGACGAGATATGGACTGGATAAGTGGATAATAATGTGGGTGGAGAATTGGCTGGATTGCTGAGCTCATTGGTATAAAGTCCAACCAGCAGCTGGACAATAATGGTATCTCTCAGGTGGTCTGTGGCATAAATGATCCTGTGAGTCTTTGTGCCCTTGGAGATGGGGACATCTGAATTGCCAAATCCACAGTGGCCCTGTAAGCAGTCACTTACCCTTCAGTAAGGTTTCTAAAAGGACAAAAGTGGAGTTAATTCCTGGAGCAGTCAGCTGTCAAAAGCCCCTGCTAGAGTTGCAAACTGTCACTGATGGTTAGGGCAGCAAGAGAGTGAGATGATTTAAACATGTTGGAATAAGAAGTAATTTGTTTGCAGATAAACAGTAACAGTGTAAGGGCTCCAAAGATTTTCTTCAGGAGTCCAGTTATCAGAAACTAGACATTTCAAGTGATACTGGTTCCTGCGCAGTGCCCTGACATTACTGTGCATGACATCGCTTGTGTGTGCACCACAAATGTAGTACTTGTCAATGATGTCTCAGATGGGAAAAGGCTTGATGCTGTATTTGGAAAGTAAAGAAGCGTCTTGCTATAGCATTTTGGCTAGTGTCAGATAAGCCAAAATGTAAGCATAGCCTTGATAAAGTTTGATTTGGCTCTAATTGTTACAAAGAGCATTGCAATACAGAAGGCCCATGCTGCAGTGCTTTGAGACTGCTTAAATCAGACTGCCTTATCTACAGCTAGGAGGGCTTTCCCTAGAATAAAGTGCCTTCAAGAGTGTAGCCATAAAGAAATGCTCTTGCAGTACACCTAATAGGTGCAAAATATGCTGCTTGGTCATAGTAGCAAGATAAAACTACAACAAAAACATAATTACAGGGCATATGGTGAAAAACAGTTTGTTACAGAAGTTTTGCTTATTCAGCAAACCCCCCTTTTTTAAAAGTTCTAATCTACTTTTTTCATTTTAGCTTTTTTTAAACAACTACAAGTTTACGTTGAAGAGTTCAGGAGCTTGCCATTGTTCAAACTTTGGATAGGACCATTGCCTGTCATGATTTTGTATCACCCTGACAGTGTGGAGGTGAGTGTGCTTGTCTCCTGTCTGTTCTACTGTCAAGCAAAGCAGTGTCCAACCTGTTAGTTTCGGTTCTCTCAATGTAATTTTTGCAAAAAAGGGCTTGGACTGATTTTACTTGAGATCGTCCTCTGACCCAGTGCTAAAGAAAGGCTGAAAGCCTTTCTATAAGGAATATAAAAAGCCTAGTCTTGGGAAAAAAAAACCCTGAAGATGGCCAGCAAATGAAAGGAGTGACTCAGTATGTTTTATACAAAGAAGCATCTCCTTTAACTTTGTTTTCACATGTGCAAAAGCTTCTGCTCCCAAGATCAGAATGGACAACCAGATAGCAGGGAAGATGGGACCACTGAAATAGGGGTAGAACATTTTGAAATGCAGGTTGCAATGCTTGTGTCTGCTTGACTGAATTCTGTATTAGAACTTTGTGGGTCTGTCTTGATGCCATGAAATGTAGTCGTTAGTTTTGCTACTGACAATGATTGTCCCTGGACTGCGAAGATAGAGTTGTTTCTTTGTTGGAGTGTTTATTGAAGAGATGGTACTTCTTGTGAGTTTGGTTAAGGCTGGAAACGGTTGGGTTTTCTTTGAGCTCTGCCTGTGACTTTGTAAAACAGATTTTTCTTTTTCAGGAAGATAAGCGGAGTGGGAGTGGTAGTTTTTGAGTATTTCATTGTTTCTCAGGATTGGGATATATACTGAAAGACTTGAGGGTGTGAACTCAATGTTCCCCCTGTGTACCAGCTTGTACTGAAATATGGTCCATTTTAATGAGGCTCGGGGCATTTTTGTGGAGGAACTGAGGTTGTGTGATGTAATCTCAGCTGAAGAAATCTCTCTCCATCTAACAAGTGATGTTTTTTCCTCTCCTTTCATTTTTCTGACAGGTTATTCTGAACAGTTCAAAACATATAGAAAAATCATACCTGTACAAATTCCTGCAGCCGTGGCTGGGCACTGGACTTCTGACGAGGTATAGTGAAATGCAGGTACATCGCTGTCTTCTTGAAATTTGCAGGGTATATGATAGGAAGAGGGCTTAGTGGCAGGAATGCTGTGTGTATCTCTGGACAGAGATGTAGATGATAGCTGTAGAAGTCTTATTCCTTGTGATGGTCTTTGTTGCTCTTTAGCAGCTGACGTCTGGTAAAAATCTTCTGGCATTATCTGTTTCTTGGCAAATTTGGCCATTGTTACTTTTTTATCCAGAGGCTTGAAATGAATGTGAGTTTTGGGAAGTTGTATCCTATGGCAAGTGGTGTCATTTAGTCTGCAATGCTACGTGCTGGACATTTTGAATGTTGTGATGTGTGTTGAGTGGTTGGACTGTGGCAGAACTGCAACCGTGTGCATTGCTTATCTCAGCTGGTGATGCTGCAAACCAGTAGGATGGGCCTGAGTTTGGTGATGCTTTGGGGTAGGATGGGAGAGTATCTGCACCCTGTCCTTCATTTCCCTCATGAAGTGGAGGCTCATAAGAGGTGAGCCTGGGTAAGAGCGCAAGTCAGGAGTGGAGGGAGGGAGGAGCAGTGA
Organism: Aptenodytes patagonicus; assembly: GCF_965638725.1. NCBI lineage: Eukaryota > Metazoa > Chordata > Aves > Sphenisciformes > Spheniscidae > Aptenodytes > Aptenodytes patagonicus. Next base: position 36,640,439 of record NC_134952.1, on the reverse strand, counting down.
TGTAAGGGTTTGGTGTCCTCTGGTCTTGGGAGGGTCAAGGAAGGTTTGGTCTGGATGATGCAGATATTCAAGAGTCAGAGCAAGGTGAGTGTAGAGTGGCTCTGGTGCCTTTCTGCCTCTTCTGTGTTTTTGCGAGAAGGTCAAGGTCCCCCTGTTAGCAGTGGAGCTTTGTTGCCTGTTTGGAGCCTTCAGAGGTGAACTCCTTGTGCTTTGTGATGGGACTATGGTGTCGTAAAAGCCAGCTGTGATCACGTGGTGTGGGAGGTGCAAGTTCATGTGAGAGGATGAGGAATGCCTTTTATCCTGAGTTTCGTTCATGGCACTTAAGAAGGCAGTAATCAGTAGCAAAGTGCAGAGAGTTGAGGTCCATGGGCATCAGGCATGGTGTATCCTCACTGTTAATTGTCTAGGAAGATTGATTCTGATTGTTTAGTCTCCAGTAGACTTTTAGAAGTGTTTTGACTTCCTTGTGCTTGCAAAAACATAATGGAGGAGAATGTTCCAGTCTCTGCTGATTAAGGGCAGTAGTGGCAGACAGCAAGCAGATAAGCTGGCCTGAGGAGTGCCTCTATAGCAGGTTAACAGAAGTGATGTGGTAGTTTACCCTGTAAGCAGAGCTGCCAGTTGTGTGCCTGTGGGGCATGTGATTCAGAAAAAGTGAACAAGAACCCTCAGGAAGCTGATGTCACCCGGCTGTGGCTCCGTGCTCTGTCACTGACATGTGGGAGGTGGTTGCCTGTCTCCAAGGGAGTACTTTGTAGCCAGACCTTGAGGCAGTCATTTGCATAATGTCTGTGGACCCTAGTTCTCTGCAATCCTCATTTCCTAGTCAGCGGATGAAGGCAAGCACAGGTGGTGTTTCACAGAGACAATGTGATAAGTTGACGACTTGATGCTGAATAACTGGTTTGTCCTGTAGATGGCTTCTGCTCCATGCCCCTGAGCCTGTGCACTGAGCACAGCCTGTGCACCAGGCTGTATTGCCTGAAGGCTTGTTGGCATCTCCTTTTGTTGAGAGTAGCTATAGAAATAGTGGCTTGTGCTTCAGAGAGAGCTGGAGCAAGAAATATTTCCATTTTGCTCCTTCTGGGGAGTGCTATGGACAGCTTGAAGAGTCATCTACAGCATGTCCATCTGTGAAGGTGTTCCAGGCTGCAGTTTTTACTGTGTACTTCCTGTGATGGTGACGGTTTTATTTTTGACTTGGAGTTTTCAACCCTTCCTTCTCCTGTTAATTTTGCAGCACTGGAGACAAGTGGCGGTCACGGAGGAAGATGATAACTCCCACATTCCACTTTGCAATCTTAACTGACTTTCTAGAGGTTATGAATGAACAAGGAGGTATTTTGTTGGAGAAACTTGAGAAGCATGTTGACAAGGAACCATTTGATGTCTTTCTGGACATCACTCTGTGTGCCCTTGATATCATCTGTGGTAAGTCCTATTCAGTTACTGTGGCAGGGCTGTGAATGACGCAGAGGCTCATGAGTACAGCTGTGCCGTGTTGTGTGAGGAGACGGTTGAAGAGGAATGTCCCTGCATATTGTGTGAATGCACTTCCATCCTCCCAAGGCCCTCCTTTCTCCTAGGGTGTCTTGTGTGCATCTGAGCAGGTGAGTTTGTGGGACAGGCAGGGCAGAGATAGCAGTCTGAAGTGACTTTGTGTTGAGGAGCAGGGTTCCTGGGCATGGAAATATAAAGCGAGCTCTTCACCTGGAAAGGGATGTGTGTATTCACCCATGGAAGGGACGGTGTGGTGACAGTCAGAAGCTGGGAGCAGTAGTAACTTATTGTGTACAGGGACTCTGCATTTCACTTTGCACTCGTGAACTGTTGATGACTTCCTCCTCCTAGAAACGGCAATGGGCAAGAATGTAGGTGCTCAGGAGAATAAGGATTCTGAGTATGTTCGTGCTATCTACAGGTAAATGGACATTTTGCTTGGCTACTTTGTAGTTGGGCTGGAGTTGATGCTGCTGGTGTCAGGAGTTCATCTGCTGTGAGCCAGCAGGGAGGGCCGGGGGGTCACAGATGGAGGTAGAAAGCCAAGAAGGCAGGAGAAACTCCTGCAGATTTTGATGCATTTTCTGGTATGAGCATATGCAATGGGAGGCTGAGGCTTTGAAGAGGTGTCAGCTGCCATTCAGTTAATCCATTGGTACAGGAGGTTAAAAAAAAAAAATTCAGCTGCAACATTTCATATCAGCATGACTGGCAGAATTGGGAGAGTGCTGTTTTAGACAGCATGTTAAAGCTGAGGCACTGCTGCTCTGCAGTTCATGGCAGTATTTACCCCATTCAAATTGTATGTGACTGTCCAGTGGATTAAGAAAAGCATGGTCTGTATTCCTACCACACTGGTGTGTCAGACTAGATGAGGTGTAGCTGCTCATGGCATCTCATCCCTAGCCTTTGATGGGGCTTGTTGAGACAGGTGTGTTACAAAAAAGGGGTGGAATTAGAGGCTTTTATTGTCATCGGTTCCTTGACCTTTCCCAAATTGTACTGCAAGTGGGCCTGAAGTTGGCCTAAATGTAATAATTACTCCTCAAAGTCTCTTTTTGCAGCCAAAAGCATGTGCAAGAGCTGAATAGCAATGACAATCAGCCCTTTCAAATGTACTCCAGTTGTGTTTGAGCATACTTGAAGTCTCATATTCTTTATTTTAAATACTTTTCATGTGCTGTCTGACATATATGGTATCTGGACAGTCAAGTAGGAATGTAATGCTTTCAGGTGGCTGTTTGAGGTCCTGGGGCAGATATTTTGGCACTCTGGCATGAGTAGTCTTTTCAGGATGTACATGTCTTTTCAGCATGGTCAATGCTTTACTGGTGTGGGGTGGGACTGGACTGGATGACTTAATATGTCTGTTTCAAGAGGATTCTCACTAAATGAGAATATGCTGTCCTCAAAGATCAATGCAAAAATAAATCATGGTGATGCTGGGACAGGTGACAGAAATTTTGAGGTGGTTAAAAATCAGGTAACAAATATGAACAGCCTTCCCTTCAGATGAATGGGTTTAAACCCACACAATATGTTAAGTTCCGCTTCACTGGGGGAGGTAGAACTATTTTTTTTCCATTCTTGAAAGTGTGCTGTAAACTTGGTTTTTGTCAAGAAATGTTACATGATGTGATTGTTGTGCTCCTAGGATGAGTGATCTAATCCAACAGCGACAGAAGAGCCCTTGGCTTTGGCCTGATCTTGTATATATGCTGTTGAAGGACGGAAGAGAGCATGAGAGGAACCTCAAGATCCTTCACAATTTTACAGATACAGTATAGATTTTTTTTTTTAATTTTTTTTTTTAATGGTACATTTTAGTTGTTGGAGTGAAGTCTTGAGCTCAGTAGAGAGCTTCCAAATGGGGGTGAGGTTCAGCCCCCTTGATATGCATCTACTGAGAGGAGAACTATCTCTCTGTTGGGATGCCAAGAAATTCTCTGAAAAGAAGACAACAGCTGACTTCCCTGTCAGGAGCTCTGTCATATTTAAGCAAGGGAGTATACTATTCCAAGTGAGTAACAGGACTTACAGGTCCTTGACAAACAAAACAAACAACAGGAATTCATTGAACTCCTCTTCTGCCCCAGATGCTCTGCATCTGAATCACCTGCAACAGCTCACTGCCAAGTTTGTAGCAGTAAGTATAGGGCTCTGCTTGGTAATGCCACTTGGTCCAGCCCTCAGAAATGGAAGCCTGTATTAATTTTCCCCTGTTCAGAGCAGAACTGCTGAGATGAGCAAACATATTACAGGTCCCCACATCAGCAGTAAGACACTTTGACACAGAAACCATTAAGCATACATCACTGACTTGGCATAAAACGTGGTGTTCTCTCACCATGTTAGACTGTGCAAGTAACACCCCTTTCTCTCACCAAATAGTTCCCATGCTATTCTTGCCAATGGTTGCCCTCCGAAATCTACTGTTAGGATGTTACCAGAGAGGCTGCTTTCCCTGAAATAGATGTATGTACTCCACGATGTTATTGTATCAGTGCCCACGACAAAGGAAATAATCTCTGAACTTTCACTACATATAATACAACATATAACTAGAGCAACCTGATCTAGTTGAAGATGTCCCTGCCCATGGCAGGGGGGATGGACTAGATGACCTTTAGAGATCCCTTCCAACCCAAACTATTCTATGATTCTATGATAATGAGCCACATTGACTCTGCATTGTTTTTAAGTAGTTCATGTTTTGCTTCCTTTTATTGGGAATTACAGCAATGAGGCATGAGAGAGGCTCTTAAAGGGACTTAAGGTAACGCTCTCTTCCCATTCTGGGCTGGTGCACTGAGTATCAGAAGCCAAATCTTAGAAGATTACAAAGGAACAGTAAATAATAATATCATCTAGTGTAGGTACTGACAGAAGGCACTGAGACAAGAGGTGGTTCAATATGTGTCTTTATATGTGTACGTTCAGTGAGGGAAACAATGTGTGTGTATATAACTTTTTTTTTTCCCATTCAGTGCTGCCTCTGAACAGAATTGCATACTCTACAGCCTTTATTTTTAATTATTTTGTTGTTGTTGAGAGCAATACCAGTTTATTGAAGGGTTCTGTTTTGCTGTTATGACAACGGTGGTGACAGAAAGAAATCTGTCTGTCACTGGGGCTGTGCTTTGACCTAAAAAAGGGAAGTTCAACCATTGCTCTCATACTGAAGAAAATTTGGGAAGCTTTAGTGTAGTGGTTCCAGCCGTGCTACGTGTAGTCCTGATGCAGGGTTGTGGGGTGCACCGGCTTCTCTTCAATCTCCTGGGTTCCCCAGAGGTTGGAGATGTGATTCTTTCCTGAGTTATTGGATAGGGTAGAGAATATCTTCTTGGTGATCAGTCTGTTCAAATTGTGGTGATGTTTTTTGATTTGCTGCCGCTATTGTTGTCATTCATGATTGTTGATCATTCATTCATATTGTTTCAGATATTCTGGATGTGTTTACACTTCTTGATAATCAACAAGTTGTTTGCATAGATTGGCTATCTATTTTCTTGATCACACAAAGACTGTTCAAGGTTCATTCTATTGCTTGGGACAAGAGGGGTTGGTCATATTTCACTTACTAACACAAAAAGTCAGTTAAAGTTCATGAGCTAATGCTGACAGCTATGCTAACTAGCTCATGTAGAGTGCTACAGATGTATGTTGTTGTTTTAATAAATTGGGACAAACCTGTGTGATGTAGACTGTGCGCATGTGCTGCGTGCATCGTATCTAATGTAATGCTTCTAATCTCAGGTCATTGCAGAAAAAGCTGCAGAACTTGAAAACGCCAAGCAAACGAAATGTGACACTGATGGCAGCTGTGAAGAAAATGGCCCCAAAAAGAGAAAAGCTTTCCTGGACATGCTGCTGAGTGCAACAGATGATGAGGGGAACAAATTGAGCTACAGGGACATTCGTGAGGAAGTGGATACCTTCATGTTTGAGGTACCCAAGGAACCTGTTGGTTTGTTGGTTTTTGTTTTGTTTTGTTTTTTCCCCTAGAACCTGAGATTCACCATTTGCAGGTAGTGACTCTTCCTTTTCTTAGTTCAGGAAGTTGCTTTTAGTATGAAGTTATTTTAGCCCTGGAAGCCTAAGAGGAAATCTCTGTAGGATAGGAACTACTGAAGGATAGAAACATTTGATCCAGAATTGTGTGCCCTGGCAAAATGTTGGGCAATACACATGTGGCAGGCCCTGTCTATGTGAGCAGGCTCTACTCATGAAAGCAGGTGAGTAATAAGAGCTTAATGGCTGACGTGGGCCATGGGCTCTCAGCTCCTGTTGCAAACCTCATTAATGCTAACGAGACCTCTAAATGGTTTCAGTGTTTTGCCTTGCATTTTGTCAGCTCTCCTCACATTTTGTCCCTTGCCACATTGGCTGTAACTCCTGGTTCTGTCGTCAACTGTGCATTGGTGTACTGTCTTCTCATGTCTGGTTCCCTGTCCAATGAAGGATCTAAATAAGACTTTCACAAGTTTTCCACACAACTCCATTAGGGGGACCTGAATTCTATCTCAGAAGAGCTTAATTCAAAGTGGTATTACTGCTGTTGTAACTTAGAGAAACTCTCTTCCCATCTTAACGTTCCTGTACTATTCCATAGCTGGATTTTGAAGAGGTGCAGCATCCTGAACTTCACAAGTGCACCTTTTTAGTACCAAAATCCTTTGTTGGTCAACTTTTCCCTTTTCTGTTCCCTTCTTTGTTTTGTTTTGTGGGTTTTTTTGGGGTTTTTTTTTTGGTTCCCCTTCCCTTTGTTTCTTTTCCTTTCCAAGTTTTTATGCAGTTCTGAGAACTGTAGTAGCTGATCCCCTTCTCATAGGAAAACAAGAAGTATTCCCTCCTATGGCCACTGTACTGTGTCTCATTAGACCCCTTTTTTGGATAGTTTTTGTAAAGGTTACAGATTGTGCCCATTGTATCTCTCCTGTGGTAGTCATTGGCCCCCCAGATGTTACGTTGTTGACTGGGCAGTAACCAAAAAGATGAATATACATCTGTTTCATTGTGTAGGTACTGATAGTTCATGCAGCTTCTTGGAGGCGGAGGAGAGGGATGTTTGCTTGGGTTATTTCAACACTTTTCCCTTTTGGTCAGTTTTCGGGCACCTGACAGAATCATGGATCATCTTATATCCTGATTATCAGCGTGTTGGATAGAGTTCTTCACTCTTGATTTTTATTTTTCTCGTGGTCATGGGACTAATAAGTCTTACTTTCCATACTGTCTGCGCACCCAAGTATTTATGAAGCCTACTTATGCACAGGAATGTTGTTGAAATGAATGTCTTTGTAAATCTGGACCTCTAGGGCCACGATACAACAGCAGCTGCTATGAACTGGGCCCTGTACTTACTTGGACATAATCCTGAAGCCCAGAAGAAGGTTCACAGAGAACTGGACGAGGTGTTTGGTACGTTTCCATTCCCCGCTTCATTGGGGTTGTGATAGTGGTTGCATTTGTGAGTGGGGATGTGGTACATTGTAAGCCTAGATGTAGAAAGGGAGGTAGGAACATACCTTGTGGTCCTTCTGGACCTTTCAATAGCTAGAGGTGATTGGGACAGGTGCTGGAAGGTCTGTAGGAAAGTACAGCCAACCTTATGTCTTTGGGGCAAGGCATGCATATTCAATGTATGTGTAGCACCTTCTGTGTGGTCTTGGGGTGTGGTGAGGGTTCCTAGAGGGAGCTGGGATGAGTTTGTTTAACGAAAAATGGGGAGTTTTGGTCTCGCTCATCCCCCTATTTGTTTTTGGACAGGCAACACTGAGCGTCCTGTTACAATGGACGATTTGAAGAAGCTCCAATACCTTGAGTGTGTTGTGAAAGAAGCCCTTCGGCTCTTCCCTTCAGTTCCGCTGTTTGCCCGTGCCTTGAGAGAGGATTGCTGTATTAGTAAGTAGTGTCCTGCATTTGTCACTGCCTATCCTGCTAGCATCTCCTCAGTGGAGGTGTTTCCCAAGTAAAGGGCAGCGTTGTTTTATTTTTTACTGTGCTGTTGTGTATAGAAAGTCACTTATTTGCTGTTGTTTTGACCCTTCTTCTCCCTTTCCCCTTACTCTTTAGGAGGATATCGGGTACCAAAAGGCACAAATGTTCTTGTCATAACTTATGCCCTGCATAGAGACCCCGAGATGTTCCCTGACCCGGAGGAGTTCAGGCCTGAGCGATTCTTCCCTGAAAATTGTAAGGGAAGGCACCCCTATGCTTACGTGCCCTTCTCAGCTGGTCCCAGGAACTGCATTGGTAGGTAGCTGAAGAGGAAGCCCTTGTAATGTGACAGTGCTGCTTTTGGTGTGGTAACTGTGGCAGCAGCGAGTGTATCAGAAATTTAAGTCCTGATGTGCCTGTTGGTCGTGTCCCGTCCCCCCTCGCCGCCCCGCCCCCTGCAAGCCTGGTGCTTGAGCTGCCGCATTTTGTTTCTTCCCAAGGGTTTCCTTTCTTCCCAGGGCCCAGTGTCTATCATGCTGGTGTTTCCTCCTCGCTGCCTGTGCAGCCTGGCAGCATGTTAACGGGCTCCTGTGTTAGGACAGGATTACTTCCAAATTTCTGATCCTCAGTGTCAGCAAGACAGAGCGAGAGACGGCAAATGTCCTGCGCTTGTTTTGCTCTGGAAATCTCTCATCTGTCTATCGCATGATCTCAGCTGGGTGTCCCAAACGTGCAGTCTGCAACTGATGTATTCTTTCCCTCTTTCTGACACCGTTGTTGCTCTGGTGTTTTCACTGTCACCCCAGAACTTGTTAGTTCTTCAAGTGCCACTGAGACACTTGGCATTTATCTGTGCTCAAAGTAGAGGCATTGTTGTTTATATTTTAGAACACATGAAAGGACTGTTCCTGCACAGATCTTAAGTGCAGATGGGGAGCACTCAGCAATTGTCATGCCATTTACAAGCACAGGAAATACAACTTCTGCTGGGATTTTGGTTTTGTTTGTTTTTTTGGGGGGGTGGGTTTGGTTTTTTTTGTTTGTTTTTAATTTGTCTCATTGTGAATAGGTGCCCTTCCCATAAGAACAGCAGACTAGGTCTTCCCATGTTCCAAGGAGGAATCTAATTTAATATTACATGTCTAGCTAGTTCCTGGGTGTACAGGAACATGTGCAGAAGAGGTGGTTCATTAATATCATTGCAGAAATACATCACTGTTCACACGTGTACAGACATCCATCTGTGCATATTATACAGAGGGGAGCACAGAAAAAGCTTTGAGCACTGGGTTTTGTGTCCTGTTCCCATTTTCAGTTTAGTTTGAGTGAACTGCCTGGATTGTGACACTTGGTTTGGTTTCTCTCATATTTCTCTTTCTCCCCTTTCCTCCTCCACCTTTCTCTGAAATGTAAATTGAACTTTGCCCTCTGTGCTACCAAATCATCAGTGTGTGTGATGCTCAGTGTTCACCGAAGGAAGGTTGGTCTGTTGTTCTGTTGCAGTTGTATCTCCTTTGCTCCTCTCTGCATATATGGAACAGTGGGATTTGTCTCTCCTCACCGTCCCTGCGCTGCATCTTCTCCTGCTCTGGTCTGTCATCCATTCCGCCCGGCCTAGTCCATCCAAGAGACATGACAAGGCTGTGTTTTGTATTAGTTCTGTGTGAAGTGTTGACCATTTCCTCCTTGCTGTTTGAGTTCTGTGTACTATGGGAAGGAGGACGTGCTGTGGATTGTCCCAGGAAGGCCAGAGTTGTCATGCAGAGAAAAGTGCTAGTTTCAGTAGTATCCATATGACCTCGATTTTGGCCTAAAGCCAGTTCTGTTCTCAAGGCAGATGCACAGTCCTTGCTGTCCTGTGTTCCTAGGGGAATCACTGTGAGCATGCAAATGCAGCAACTGTTAATGCAACCTGACAATAACATCTTTTTTTTTTTTTGCTGCCCTGTAACTCGTAGGTCAGCGCTTTGCACAAATGGAGGAGAAAGCTCTTCTAGCCCTCATCCTGCGGCACTTTTGGGTGGACTCATGTCAAAAGCCAGAAGAGCTTGGTATAACTGGAGAACTGATTCTTCGTCCAAATAATGGCATCTGGATTAAGCTGAAGAGGAGGCCAAATGTTGGATCAGAATGAAAGGAAATTCAAGATTTTATTTTTCCAAAAACTTTCAAGCTATTTAGGCTGATATGTTTTTAAATCAGATATTTCGAAGGCAGTCCAGCAATTTTTTGAAACTAAAGTCATTACTGATTGTTTCATTAAAGATGATGTAATAGCCCTAAATTGCTCTACTTTTCTAGTACATGTGAACTTCATGTATATCTTTGAAGTGCAAGTCTTTAAACATCAAATCTTAGTGCCTTATCTACTCAGATGAAACTATTCTACTGCAACAGTGCAAAAAAACCTTAAATTATGGTAGTAACAACAGTAATGCCTGTGATGGAGTGGTCTGGTTATATTCCATAGCATTTGCGAGGTAACTGACAGTCTCAAATCTTTGTATAGTTTTCAGGTTTCTTTGGTTCTGAAGGGTACAAATGATCAATTCTTCCACTTGGCACAATTTTTTTCTGTTTTGGTGATGACTGCATCTATGAAGACAAAGCAGGAATCTCTGATAATTTCACTCCTCTTTTGTAAGCATTTACAGTAGTTCTTAAGTAGTGAGTGCTGTGAATTACTTTTTAGCAAAGTGTACCATAAGCATTGTTCTGTATAATCACAGCATGAACTAGATAGCGTGCAAATTACACACAGGATTTCATAATGACAGAAACACTGTATTATTACAAATTTTGAGAATAACCTTCTACTGTGCCTCAGTATGGAATGAAATTATATCTGTAAAAATTACAGATATATGCCTGGGTGCAGGTAAATTACTGATGGATAATTATTTCTTATCATCAGTTCCTCTGGGGTGGTCAATCAACCAGATTTTACTGCGTTAGTCAAAGCTGAAACAATGAGCCAGTCTGCTCTCGCCTTCTAGGGTCCTGAAGGCAACATAGAGAATTTCTTGCTAATTGATGTTGAAGAGGAATTACAGTGATGGAATGAAGCACCTGTGAAAGTTTCTGACTGTTTGTACTTTCAGGACAGGTAAAAATCTGCAACAAGCCACACAGCTTGAGAACAGACTCTCCATGACTTTTGTAAGCACTGAAGAAAAAGCTGGTGCTAGACCAAGCTGAGGTCCTCTAGCTGGTCTGCCCTTTAATTCTGCCCTGTGCTTTGGCACTTTTTTTGGCTGGTGTGTGTTACCCCAGCAAGACCCTGGTACTGTACAAAGAAGGGTGCACACGGATAACCACACCTCTGTCTTGGTCTGCTGGTGCAGCAGTTGCTCTTGCCACCGTGGTTGGCGGTGGGGGTTTTAGGTGTGCTATTGCCTTTAGTTTGTTCTGGGGCCGTGGGCAACCTGCAGAGGGGAACTGGATGAGAAGCTGGAGGTCAGAGCTGATAAGGCTAATATGGACTGGTCCACCTCTGATGATTAATGTGTTACAGAGTAAGAAAGGAGTAATCTGTCCTTACTGGTTTTGTTGGCCTTTACAGATTCTTTTCTTTTGTCTGTTTCCTTGTGCCCTTTTAACAACACTTAGTGGTTTAATACGTGGGATACTGCTGTGCTTTGTAGAACATCAGAATAGAAAGAAAATAATTCCTGTGTTTTCCAAGTAAATTAGAGGTTTCCTTGAACCTGCCAAATTCTTTATATTCTGATAAACCTAGGTTTTACCATTTTCTGAGGATCTTATAAAAAGAAAGGATTTAACTGCTTAGATTACATACCTGAAATCAGGCCTTGACAAATAGTTTATTGTAATTGCTACCTTTCTTTTGCCATTAAGAAAACAAAAGTCATGTAGCAATGATGATATGGTTACATTCTTCGGCCTTCATTTTCAGAGACCTGTTTCATTGCTAGATAATAACAGGAATTTAAGTTTACAGGGCTGATGGTAAAAATTGTTTTCTTTATAATGAGATAACTTTCAAGACTACCTTCTTATGTTAACACACATAAAACAAGTGACGTGTTTTCCAAAGAGACTCTAAATTAAGGAATTATTTAATGCTTTTGGGTACTTGGTAATGTGAGCTTTGCAGGTATACAAGATTTGCATCCAGAATACGTTTTCTCAGGACGTATGTAGTTGAAACCTGGAGAGGTACTTCATGTGTTTTCTTAAAATATGTCCCTAAATTGAGGACTTTCAAGACAAAATATTAATTCCTTTTGTTCTGTGGGATCGATTTTTGTGGAAACACGTGGGGGTGAAAAGCGGCACGGACTCCGGCAGGCATGGCAACCAAAGACCTTTATTGCTCTTTGTTAGCATCTTTTATAGCAAGCAGAAGTACACACGCGCTACCTGCAGCTTGCAGATAGGTTATAGCCTTGTGTTCACACGCATCTATGCTCTAGCAGATTGGCCCGTTCTTCCTGATCATGCGAAATGCCTTCATGATCTTTATCTTGTTTTTCTCCTTCCAGCTGCACATTCCTTTCTCCGTAATTTTCTGCTTAAGTGCCTTGTCATGCCAGGTGGTACAGTGTTTGCTCATTAAAACCAAACTCAGGAATGTCCGTTAGTGAGATTCCCATCCCCACAGAAACAGTTTTAAAAATTGACCAAACTATAACAATTCTTTCCATAAGGAGATAATTTTTGTGACATCTATCTACAACAACCAATATTTTTGCTTGCGCTTTGTTTTTGTACCATGCTCTTCTCATATAATGGGATCTCAAGTAAATTGTGATTTCTTTATAATCTCTGATGGGAACAAGAAAAATAATTGAGACAAAAACTGGGTAAAACTGTAATGAGAAACTCATTATTAAAAGTGCATGGGCTCAAATGCTGACACAGGTTTACCGAAGTGGAAAGTCCCTATTTAATGATGCACATGGTGTCTTTGCCAAGATGAGCACTGATGTAATCCTGTAGTCTTTATGTTCAGAGCTGTCTTGAAAAGGCGGTGACTTCTTGTTTTTTGTTGTGAAAACTGGTTCTGAAGCAATCTGAGGCTGCTAAGGAAATAAATATTAGGAAATCAATACTGAAAGAACAGGAACTTTCTGCCTGCAGGGTACATGTTAGATACTTTGTGTTGTGTAGAGTTTGTCCTTTTATTAACCGGAGTCACGTGGTGTGTAGTTGTTGGTTGTGGTCAGCAACAACCCTTTGAGTTTGGGTTTTTTTTTTTCTTTTTTTTAACCCTGTAGGACTTAGGAATGCAGTGCAGCCTTGCCAAGTTTCCTGATAAAGTAATGGAACAATAAAATATTGTGTAATAAAAACTGCATGTGAGTAGTAACTGTTTGTGATTTTTGTCCTGATGGCCAGGTATCTGCTGATGAAGGTAGCGGCTGAACTCTAAACCTAAATATTACTCCTGAGTAATGGTTCATATAGGGTAATCTCAATGATGCTAATCATGGGGTGGTGCTGGCTCTGTTTCTGAAATACCGTAGAATCATAGGATAGTTTGGGTTGGAAGGGACCTCTAAAGGTCATCTAGTCCAACCCCCCTGCCGTGGGCAGGGACATCTTCAACTAGATCAGGTTGCTCAGAGCCCCGTCCGACCTGACCTTGAATGTTTCCAGGGGTGGGGCATCCACCACCTTGCTGTAAGAAGTTGATAGCCTTGTCTCATATAAAGATCCCTTTTGTATGGTGACAAGAAGGACACAACTTTCTACTGGGATGACAGAAATAGAGTGCATGAGCATTTCTGGGTCATGGTTTACAGCTGTTATGAAGAAAATTGACAACAAACCCTCTGTGTGACCTCTTGGGCGGTGCTGCTTGAAAGCGCCTCCAGGATTGCCTCAGAGGCACTAGACGTTTCCAGCCACCTTGACACAAACTGCTTTTTGGGCTCTGAAAGCTGCGTGTTTGGGACACATGCAGGAGGTGGACTAGTGGTGCTTACTAGACATCTGCCTGCCTTCCTGAATTTAATCCTCATGCTGCAAAAGACAAACGCTCATGTATAGATGTTAGTACACTGCTGCATACAGATCCCCTTGCCGTGCATGACCTAACATGTCATCTCGCTGATACTCCTCTTCCAGCAGGTAAAAGACTCAAAGAGCCTTTGGAGAATCCTACCCCACTTTCCTTCCTAAAAGCAGTATCGGTGTCACCCCCTGCCAAACCTCCCAGTATAGTACTACCTCGGTTCATAGTCAGGTCATATTTAGAAGATGGTCTTCACAGTTTGCATGGATTAAAAACTAAATTAACTCACTTTAAAAAGAAAATAATAATCTGAGATTCTTCTGAAAATGGGAGTTCTCTGCTAAGTATAACTCCATCTTTTGTTCAACAAATGGGCTTTTCTGATCCATGCCTGGAGTGTAGCTTGTGGAGATGGAAAGTGTTCATTGAAAATGCAAATTATTTTGAGCGAAGAGGGGCAGTCAGTTAGCAAAGAACTGTATGCCCAAACCTCCAGACCTGAGTCCAGGCTAGTAGTTCAGTGACATGTATAACTTGCTCAGGAGTTACTGTTTGGCAATTTACAGGGCCTGGTCAAGACCCTGGAACCCTTCAGTACGTTGAAATGCTCTGTCTTCTCTAATGTCTAACAATAATCAGCATCAGGTGTTATAGCTGCAAGAAGCAAGGCCTTGGGCAGTTATGTGATTCTCCACTTATAAGAAAAAGATCAAATCTATTTATATGAAAAAAATCAAAGAAGGCCTCTTAGAAAACAAACCCAGTAGAGATTTGTTGTTTAATATTTGCAACTGTCTTCTATTTTTTCTATGATCCTGCATTTGGTCTGCATTGATTTCTTATTTGACATCTGATGTGCAGTTATTTCTGGGCTGTATTTCTAGGAAAACTATTGTTGACATGTAACTGCAGGATATGGAACTACTATATCGCTTTTAATTCAATACAATATGCAATCCAGCACTTCCCACAAATCAGTGAATAAGTTATTCTAGCCATCTTTTTGCAGCCATTTTGGGTGGAATCAAGTCAAACATGAGAAGACTTTGGCCTAGTGAGAGAGTGGATTCTTCACTCGGATAATGTCATCTGGACTCAGATGAAAAGGCACCAGATTGTTCATTGTAAGAAGGAAAGATCAAGATTTAATTTTTAGAACTTGTTTTAGCAGCATGTGGTATTTCACTCTGTCTTTTGTCATATACATAATGATAACTATGCAGAATTAAAGATACACAGAGAATACTTTAGAATATTTGGGGTTTTTTTTCTACTAGAGCATTCAGAACCAGGTTCATGATATTATTATAGCATCCTCATTCAGATGGAAGGATGTTCACAAAGCCATATCGAAATAAGAACTTGTGTTGTTCCTCTCTTATGGGTACCTTCCTTCCCTCATTCCCTCTGAGATGCTCTTCCTCTTGTTCCCTGTCACGACTGGAGGGTGTCTCATCACAGAACGTAGACCCTCTCCCATGTTGAAGCTGCTTTTTGAATAGGATTGCCATAAAGAAATGTGGGATTTTGTTTTGCCAGGCAGAATTGGACCTAAATCAGACTAGAGTAGTGTCCAGTCATTCATGTCCTGAGGTGAAACAATTCAGTAATTCCTGCCACCTTTGCAGATTAATGAGATTTTGCATAAATCACAGCGGAAAGCAGCAGAAAGCAGTATCAAGCTAGTAGGCAATTGTACTGCTGGGGAGATTTCATCTTAAAGAACTTGCCAACAGCTTAGGCTGAAGCAGGTTTGGGTTTTTTTTTAATATCAAGTAAAAATGAAACAGAATCAAAACAGAAGCAAGCACTCCATTTTGATTCAGATGATTCCTCTAAATTTTGTACTTGTATCATCAAAAAATGTTTCCATTTTATCAAAATGTTTTGATAAGCTCTTGTTTTAACCCTGCCATCTGAATTACTAAATCTTAATCACAATATCCCAATTTAGTTGCCAGAATATTACTGATAGCTAAATGAATACAATGGGGGAATTCAGATGACAGTAACCTTACATGTGGAGCCTTTATGAGCCTAAGGAGTGTTAAATGGTATTGGTATTCTATGCACTTTGAATTTCTAGCTCTTCTCCTAGTATAAATTATGTAATCTCTGGATTTCAGTGGAGCTCAGTAAACTGATACCAGCTGAGAATTTGTCTCAGCACATTTTATAATTTGTCCTATAATAAATATGTCCTATAATATAATAATAATTCATTCAGGAGCATAGAGTTCGTAACACATTCTTTTCTCCATACAGAAGTACAACTCTGTTGATTTGAGCAACAGTGCAGCGGTGTAAACAAGGGAGCATTTGTCATGTGAGTAGCAGGCCCACTGAAAGAAAATGCATTATTTATCTTCCAAAGTGAGTGTGCTCATTGTGATTCTCTTTGAATAGCATTGCTGCCTTATTTCTCAGCTTCACCATCAAATCCGACTGATGCCCATATAGATGTAGTTAAAATGATGTATGCTTTTGGAGTGTGATATCTAAATTTGAGAACTGCTGCTTTAAGAAAGTCTTTTTTTCTTTTTTCCACTAGTTTGCTTATGAAACAAACAGCCATCACCAAAAGATTCCTTTTCCTGAGACAAATTTCTAAAATAGAGATAATGGATTATAGAAATGAAATCTTACAGAAGCTTCTGACAAATGGGTATGACTGCATATTGTATGATGAGACACATGATCTTGCTGAAATTTATGATGACCCTGCCCTGTTTTTTCTGCCAATTTGAACTGTATACCTTATTTTTCCAAAAGTGTGGGGCTGGAGTTTTTTGGGGTTTTTTTTTTGTTTTTTAATGAGACAGTAATGAACTGGAATAACACTGCCAATGTCTGAGCTGGAAAGCCCAGATGAGAAATGAAAAGTGAAGAAACTAGAAGTCCTTGGAGAGAAGTTCTAATCCCTTTGTGCCACCAAGTGAAATGCACACACACACAAAAAAAAAAAAAGAAAAAAAAATTGTTTTAATTGAATACTCGTGCAGGTTGAGCAACACAAAAACTTATTTCAGCTTGTTTTGTTTATAAATATTCTGATACATGGTACGTTTTGTGATTACTTTTAGGATTATGAAAATTCTGTAATTTGAAGTAAAGGTGATAATTTTTCCAGAGGTGTAAAAGATTATAATCATTTTATAGATGAGAAAAGAGAGACTAAGTGACATGCCTGTGTACACAGGAAGGCTTCAGTGGTGGTGGCTGGAGATGGTGTGGTATACTTTCCCAGAGCTATACTCCCATGATACCTCTACTCCCTGTGGCCGATGGAAAATCTCTTCTGAGCTGAAGGTCAGAGCTGTGCAGGCATCTTAGTCTCAAAACACTTCATGTTACAGGAATAAACGATCAATGTGTTTTGCAGTAAAGCCTTCTAGCGCTCTCCCTTGTCACTTCCGTCAACAGTAGAGAGCACATAAAAATGAAAGCTGCTGTGCTGAAAACATTTGAGTCCTCTCCTACAAGCATGTCAGGGCAAAGCAAATTGATACACAGGAGAGTATGATGACTTTCTTTGAGACAGTTCTTCCTCCGTAAGGAGAAGTTGGAGACCCTGCTGGCTCATAAGTCATGGAGAAGTCATTTCAATTGTCAGGATGCTCAAAAGGGTCACAGTTGGGTGAAATGTTTTGATCTAGATATGTTTTGAGTAGAGCATATGTATCTGTCTTTCCAGCATATTCAGTCTAAAAGAAAAGAGGAAGAGTGGAGAGGCGGGAAGAGTTGTCCCTTTGGCAATTTCACTATGAAATGAAACACCTTTTTTTTTTTTTTTTTTTAAGATTTGAAAGAATTTTTTTGGTTTGAAATTTATTTTGCTTTGGTTACACATGTTAAAAAGAATTGTAGAAATCAAGTGATTTAGATCAGCTGTAAATTAAGTTTGACTTCTTATTGCATTTACATTTCATATATCTGCAAACAGGTTTGGGGTTTTTTTCTGGCTTCCGGCAAACTGAAGACGCTCTTAGTTGCATCTAACAACAAAATAGGAGTGGAGAAAGGGCCGCAGTAAAACTACTTGGAAGATGTAGACAGGCTAATTTCTGCAGAGTATCGAAAAGGAGGAATAAGAACTGGAACTGATGTTAAAGAAAACAGAGCACAGAATACATAGTTGAAGAATATAGCTGTCTCTATTTGCCAAGGGAATGCCTCAAGAATATGGTGTAACAGTAAGAAAACATAGGTGACGATTCTGTCCTCAGTTACAGTAGTTTCATGATGGTGTCATTTACTTAGGTCTGAGTCACTAGTCTTACTGATTGCGTGTGGATTTCCCCCCAACCCCAGCTCAGGATTTACTCTTGAGACGAATCTCATTCCCTGTTTATGTAGGTTCGTGTGCTAGTAGCAGATACTCTGGCTGTTCTGAACCAGGGGTTTGCCTCTTATTTTAAAATATCATCAAGAGGCAGATGCTCAGCTGGTGTAAAACCTGGAGATCGATTTCAGTGTGGTCTGGATGATGTGTGCTCTGAAAATGTGGTCCAAGGTCGGTAACAATATTGACAGAAAGAGTACTCATTCAAAGTAAATATTAAAGATAAGTTAGTATTGCAGGCACAGTAATATTTAACACAAACTGTTGATTTTTTTTTTTTTTTTTTTTTTCCAGTAGAGCATAAACCTTCTCCATTCATCCAGACCTACTGTATGTTCAGGTATGTAATCGTTATTACAACTGATATTCAGTGGAAGGTTTTCATAGCAACAAGACAGTGTATGTTGATCTGTTTATGGATTGTGTTGTGTGGTTAGTTTATTTGATTCTTTCACAGCTTAAGTTGTAGCATGTGGAAAAAAAAAAAAGAAATGGTTTAAAATTCATATTACATTTACCAGAAGCAGTGAATACAAGTCATTTGTTTGCTACGTTGATAATAGTATCTGCTTAACTACCAGGACAGAGTCAGGATTAATAATGATATTTTGATGGAATATTGCTCCCAGTCTAAGCAAGAATAAATATTCTGCTGTAAAACAAAGCAGAAATTCTCTAAGTGCTTATAAGCTTTATTGCTTCTTGCAACCATAAGTAAAGGTCAAACCTTTGTTGCTCTTTTATGCTACTTCATATATGCCGTAACTGCATATCACGGCTGTAATTTGTAATTCTCAATGTCATTTTGAATGAACGGTGTAACAGTACAAGTGTAAATCAGTGATATGCCTTGCGGTACTTTATAAAACTAATTATACACCCCTTATTAAACATATCCTAAAGAATGATTTTGTGTTTTTTAGGATGATTTGGATTTATCAGACTTTTTATTTCATTTTCTTACTTGCTTCCGTTTACAGTGGTAAGTGAATATATAATTCCTAAGATAGGCACACAGAGTAACACAACTCTTCTAGAAGGGGAGATGATTAATAACTGCAGTCTGGTCCTGAGAGAGCTGTCTTGCTTCTGCTGCGTTGCGCTCAGTTAAGTTTGGGTAACTCACATAACCTTGTTGCCTGACGTGGAACTTTCTAATGGGGCTTTACTGACATTGTCCTGCCACCCACCCCGCATGCTGACACCTCGCCCAGCACGCACGGGACCATGCTACTGGCAGTTTTCTCTATCGGACTGAGGCTGCATCCAGCTCATAACTGTGAAATCAGTGTGATGTTCGGTGTCCTACACCCAACAGCGAGGTTGGCAGCTTTAGCAGCAGCTTAGGAAGGGAGCCTTTTGCGGTTGATGGGGAGTGCGGGAGGTGGAGTGGCGCCCCGTGCTTTTCAGCTGACTTTGCTCTAAGCTGGTTCCCCCCAGCACAAACTAGAGCTCTCTAAAGTTTGCGGCAATGTGTGCTGGCTGCCGCAGGCTCAGTCCGGCAGTGCTGGGGTAAGCTGGCTTAAGAGCCTCAGCCCTTTCCCCAGACACTGCCCGCGGGGTAGGAGGCAGGACTGACGGCCATGGTGCAGGAGCCACTCAGGCCAGCAGCCTCACTGAGGGACAGCAGCTGAGCTTCAGAGCCAACATCCTTTTTTTTTTAAAAAAAATAAACAAACCCCACCAACCTTCAGTCTTATTCACACATTGCCTTTGCATGAAATTACTGATTTAAAAAGTATCTGTGTAACACTTACGTACTATCATGCTTGAAAGACTATTGCAATAAGTGTAACTTCAGAACCAATTGTTTTATTGTAAATTATTTTTTAGAACTCTCTCATATGCTGAAAATTAGTGATTGTGTATATTTTTCAATGTCAGTCTGTGTTAATGATTTACCTTGTTCAGTTAGCAAAAGTCAAACTACAAAAATTGCATTGCGTTTCCCTGAAGTTCACTGTGCTGATAAATTATAACTAAGACCTAACACAGGTTTATGTTCAGTAATGTATTAACTGTTTTCTCGGAGGAAAATTAGGTAACTCAGCCTTTTAGCAAAATCTGTTTGGTAAATGTAGTATTATTTAAGGAAATGTTTTACATGGATTGAAATCTCAGCAAAACTAAAATCTTGGAACATTTCTGAGGCCTAGGAAACATATTTTTGTTAAAGTATTCAGAACTGGCATAGTTTTACATGGTACATAGTTTTACAGCATAAATCAATTTTTTTTGGTGTTAATTTACACTAGAAGAAGGTAAATAAGATCAAAAATGTCTGATACAGCAAATAATTGCAATATTCTTTTCCTTTGACTTTAGAATTCGCTTAGAGTGTTCTAAGTAATAGAAAATGCTATTCTGTTAATGACAAAGTTGGGCGAAGAAACTCTACTGAGAATAATAAATACCAATTTTTAGAGAAAGGTCTTGAAAGTGTGTATACCAGCAAATTTGGATGTTTATAAAGTACAAATTTTGTGTTAACAAGAAATTAACCTTTGAAAGATATTAGCATATCTTGCACATATGTCTAATAATTCCTTACTTTTTCCTTTTTTGGGGGGTAAATTATAGTTTTTACCCATGTGCAGGAAGCATAGAATTACCTAAGTATAGTTTATAATCACATTAACAAATAAAATGAACTTGTTATATTTTACAACTGCAAAATCCAATATGATACTTCCATTTGTTTTCATTTGAAATAGCTTTTGATACAGTATGATAGCTCTATAGTAACAGATTAAGCAGCTAGATAAAATGTTTTCAGTTGGGTGTCCTCCTATTCTGTAAAAATACAGTATTTTCTCTTTAGCTTTTAGCTAAGAAAAAGCACTTTTGTAGATACAGGAATAAAAATTGGTATATTTGCCAATTTGCTACCCCTTTGGAGGGCAAAATACAAGAAGAGAGTGGGCTCCTCTGCAAAGCCAGACCTTTTGGGTGTTTTAAGACGGAGATCATACAAATGCCTTCATTTTGAAAGACAGGAACAGGTTGCTGCTTAGGTACCTTCATTGCACGGCTCTGCAGCGTGAGTGGGTTTCATTAGAGTTCAATATGGGATTGGTGATGAATTCCTGCAGATGCGAAGCGGTAGTTGAGTTCATTTTTATTCTGGGCAGTTCCTGAGACACTATTCCTGTAACAGTATTTTCTTCATTGTAAAGCAAGTCAGAGGGGATTCAAGGTAGAGTGTGAGGGAGCAGAAGGTTTATAAAAGGCTGGGAGCCACTGAAGCTATGCACAGTGGCACCACCTCTGACGCTGGCCTCAGAGCATCCCTAAACAAAATAGAACTGTCTTCACGTACAACTTTCAAACTCTTTTTGGTCTCTGCACTTCCTTCTTCTGGTTTTCCTCTTAATGGTGCTCTGTACTGGTCTCTCTCAGAAGGTGCTTCTGCCGCACCTGAGATCTGCCATGAGACGGTCCCTTCCCTCTCTGCCATGCAGATCTGCCTTGTGGCCCATCCTGCTGCTCGGGCTTCTGCCTCAGCTCAAGCTGCCCTGCTCCAGCATCGTATATGAGTCAGGGAATGGGGGGAGACACTCCAGAGAGTTTTATTTCTGCTGGAGAGCAAAGATGAGACTCTCAGAGAAACTGTACTACTTGTCCCCCTCGCCCTCTTCTCCTGCCAAAAGACTGTCTTAAAAGCAAGGTCAATGACAAAGAGGAGCAGTGGCTTCACCCTCTCCTGGTGAACTGTGCGTGCTCCCATCTCTAATAATTTATGCATTTTGTTATTCCGTATCAGAATGTGTGACTCAGATCTATGCAAATACATACTTCCAAGGAGGAGACCTTGCTACGGTTTTTACACCGAGTGCCAATTACTGCCAAATAGTGTGTACTTACCATCCTACCTGTCTGCTGTTCACGTATTTGCCAGCGGCATGGACTAAAGACCCTGCAAAAAGGTAAAATGTTCATATTTGTGTGGCTTTTGCTTGGTCTCCTGTGATAATTTTAGGAACTTGGTAACATTTTGGCAGAACACAGGCACACAGGGAAAGCTACAGGGTTGCCATGGAAAACAATGTCATGTGTCTTTGAAACTGGTGATCTAAAAGAGTATTTGCTTAAATTCGAAAGATTAAATTTGGCAATGTCCAATCTTTCATACTCGCGTACCAACCCTTTCAAGGAAACAGAACTGACTGTGCACTCCCTCCTTTGTGCCAAATATTTATTGTTGAGGGACAATGTGAGCAATTTCACATCTCCAGTGGTCCCCTCTACTGTCCCCCACCCTCTCTCTTTAGCATATTTTTCTCACAATTAAGAACTTCAGTAGCCTGAGAGGATGAGGTTGTCCTCCCTCTCTCTGTCCAGTGCGTTTCTGTCCTCCAAACCTTGGGCTCTGCTTCTCGCTTTAATGAGATCTCTTGGAGCTCCCACATACACTGAGTAATCTCTTCTGCCACCGGTGCCAACAAAGCAGATGCAGCTCTACCCTATCGTTCTACAAATTGCACTTGTTGTCTAAATTTTAATGTTGAGGGATATTGGACAGCCTGCATTTCACCTGAGAAACAATTATGAAAGTCTGTGTTGTACTGCAAAAGCTGTGAATTGCTGCATTTTAAAACACAGGTTTTCCTGCTACTTAAAAGACAGCGATACAGAAATGCTGCCGAAAGTGGATATGGAAGGAGCTATCTCTGGACATTCCTTAAAACAGTGTAACATCCAAATTAGTGGTAAGATACAGTTATTGACATGTATGCATTTTGTGCTCTGTATCATGTAGCAGATGTTAGAAAATTAGCATTTCGAGAAAAAGGAATAGAATCAGGGAAGCAGCCAAGCAGCGATTTGTATGTTCTTTGCCAGATCTCTTTCAAACACAGCTTACAAAATCTTCCACTGCTTTCACCCTTCAGCCCCAATTATCCACCACTGAGGCTCCCCAGACGAGGTAACAGGGAAATTATGCTCCTGCAGTCACTGTTTCATTTGCTAGAGGCAGATGGGAGCACGTGCTTTAACTGGTAGCTCCAGTTCTAAAGTCTAGTTTACTACTACAATTTCACTCCAGCAAGCTGCTCATATGGCGTGTGTGACCCTGCTTTGTAACTTTGTAGAGCAGATGCCCAGCAAAGCAGAAGTGCATAGTCACAAAGTGATGTTGCTGCCTTCATGATTCTGTGTAATAATTTATTAGCAGCTCCATCTTTTAGTGTATGTGTGCTATGCACAAAGCCTTAGTGTCAGCATGCCATACCTGCGAGTTATCAGCGGGCATATTTAAAGCCTATTAAATGTGTTGTTTTAAATACGTTTTAAACTTGTACCATCATAATGATGTCATTAAGAGGAGATCAGCTTTAAGCATAGCATGGGACTGCAGAAAAACAGAATAAGGAAGAACATATTTATATACTTCCTGACTCTGAGGCCAAATACTGTCTTATAGATGTCAGGCTAATCCTTTAGTGTTATTGGTATAGCACGTCAGCGTGCCAGGGCTAAATGGGTCTTACTTTATGCAAGTTCTCCACTGCAGCTATTGACAAATCAGTTGTGCTTGCTTTTGCTTGCCATTTGCCTTTCAGAGCAGTCGGGACTTTTGAAAGCCCTTTCCTGCCAACGTCCTGTCGCATTTACGTTTCTGAGTAGCTTTGGCCCAGTAAAATAGATTTCAGTGGGATGTTATTCTTTACACAATATAGACTCATTGATATCACTGGAGTTACTTTAGAATCAGACTAATGTCACTAAAATGAAAATCTACCCATATATGTTTAAAAACCCCACCAATGACTCGTGGCTGACGAGTCCCCACCAATGGCTGACTCATGTTCTGTGAAGAGACCCCACTGACCATGAGGCAAAACCTGCATCCTGCATGGGGGAAGGCTATTTCAAACCCCACGGTCCCAATTCTCCCTCTGTGGAGTGTGAATTAAATCTTCTGACTCAAATAGGAGATGTCTGTTGTTTATGAGGACAGAATTTGCCTTTCAAACTGCTATATGAATTTGGAAATGGGAAAGTATGTTTTAGTATTAATCCTGAGTTCTTGCTTTGATTAATGTCATCATGGTCTCAGCCATAGTGGTTAGAGCTCCTCTCTCATTTAGGCAGAGGCACTGTCAAAGTCTGCCAGCTTTTTTCTCTGCCGCGCGGTACTATACTGTACCTACACTTCTGATTTTGTTACTAGAAGTATATGTGAAGTATGATGTAACTGAAGTAAGCATGGATTATGAGGGCTGTGTCATACAAACTGCTATCTTTTGGGCAGTTTGGGGTGTGGGGTGGGGAAAAGAATAGACGCATGTTTTCAGAACTTGGTTGCTCTTTTTTCACAGCTTGCAGCCCAGATGTCCACATCGGACTGGATATGGAAGGGGAAACTTACGATGTTACTATGGCTGACAGCTATCAACAGTGTCAAAAAAGATGTACCAATGACAACCATTGTCACTTTTTTACACATGCCTCAGAAACATTTCACAATGCAAGCTTTCGGTAAATACAGGTTTAATCCCTTTCCTTGGACAGCACTGTGCTTTAGTAGAGTAAATCTCAGAGCAGTCTAAGGTGCCTTGCAACGTTTATTCAAACTTACAGATAGGAAAATATCTGTAGTATATTAGCTTTCATTTGCCCGTTGGAGAGAAAGAGAAACTTGATTATCATAGCACTGAAAAACATGAAAATCCTCTGGAGATATTTATATGCAAATTGTATTGGTAGGTGTGCAGCATTATTGCTCTGTTAAATCTTGCTCTGCTTATTGCTCTGAAAATAGCATCATCAGAGCAGCCGGAGAAATTCTTTCATTTTTATCAGGCCTATTTTTCAGCTGTTAATCTGCTCAATTTTACAAGTTAAACATTGTTCAGCTAGCCCCGTTCCTCATTTGAAGATTGTTCTGGAGACTGGAGATTGCTCTGGCCCATGGCCAGAACATGCACCATGGTAGGAATTCTGGGGCCAGGAGGATGGTGTAGACCAAGGAAGATGGCCTGTTGTCTTACCACTTTCTTTATTCTTTGTCACTCAGTAAAAAATGCTTCTTGAAACATACCAGTGTAGGAACTCCAACCAGCATAAAGGTGCTTGATGAGGTTGTGTCTGGATTCTCTTTAAAGCCATGCCAGCTTTCTGAAATAGGTAACTATTTAAAATCTCTGATTCAGCTTAGTTTTAAGGGTTATGGATGATGAGGTGCAGTCTCTCTCTGACATGTATAAATGTTTCATTATGTAGAATAATTCTAACATAAACTTTTTCTTGCAAATATAGTTAGTACTTTCAGGCACAAAGGAGGTTCAGATCTTTTTAATTTTTCCATTTTATCATTTGTCTTACAAAAACAGTTACCTGCTTTGAAGATCTAAAGAATTCTTTCATAAGATTAGCTTGATGAAATTGCCTGCTATCTTTGTACCATGGATACAAAAATGAAAGATAAAATCTCATCAAAGTCAAAGATCAGGAGGAATATAAAGCTTTCTAAATTCTGTTTGTATACCGTGTATGCACTTAGAAATTTTTAATGAAGACCTGCAGCTTTCTAATACAACTGGCTAATATTAGGGGACGTATTCTGTGTTTTGCGGGTGATTTGTGATGAAAGCAGTGTCTGTGTTTGTTCCTGCAATCATTACTCATGCAAATCTCTCAAGAGTGTAAGATCAAACAGTGTGTATTATACTTTCTTATTCTCAATTGAAACATCTTTCACTTTTTTCTTTTTTTTTTTCTTTTTTCTTTTTTTAAATCTACCTCCACCTTGTCTTACTGTGTGATATTTCCCCTTCTTAATGGTGGTGATGTTCTTCTGCTTCCATATAGCCTTATTTTAGCTCACAGATAATCTAATTTTCCCATAGAAATCACATTTTGTAGAGACTCTGCATCTTTTTTTCTATATCAATAGGTTTTCTTCAGACTCTGCTAGTCCTACTGTAGGAATAATCTTTGGAAACTATTGAAAAGGTAGTTTTGTTTGGGTCTTAACAATGAAGACACTTAAAGAAAAATGACGTGTGAAGAATAAAAAAAGGAAGAAAAAGTTTTGTAAAGAGAAGAAAACAATTTAGTTATTCCCTCACTATGTGTATGAGAGAGAATGGAGGCAAGATTTTTTTTTTTCCCCGCAAACTCTTGCATTAAGGTATACTAGAAAGACACATATTCATGGTTAGGAGAAAAATCACAGTACTCAGGAGGGTCCTGCTCACAGACTTTGAGAAGAAGAGGGGGACTGCAGCATATGCACAAATATCATTTTAAGTTAAAGAAAAAATATCAAAAGCCATTTGAGACTTTATCAAAGACATTTATGGTTTACGACAGTGATGACATGGCAGTAATGATCCAGCACAAATTAAATCAGAATTTCTGAAAGCATGTGAAGGTCAATCTTGTTCCTACCTGTCTTTTCTTGCTTTCTGTGTCTGGCGAGAAAGGCAAGAGGAGAGAGAGAGAGAGAGAGAGAAGGAATAAATCATGGGATCATAGAAGCCTAGACAGTACTATTGGATCAAGAGGTTATCTAAGGAGGTCATCTGTCCTAATCCAAGACAGATCAGCTATACCTGTCCAGACAGAGATTTGTCAAATGTAGTCATAAAATCTCAGAACCACCTTCTGCCTTGTTGTGTTGTAAATGTCTGAAATGGGTTTATTTGAATATTTGTTCTAGTTTTTTTCTGACTGTATTCAGGCTGACTAGTCCTACATTGTATATGTTCCAGTGTCATCATTTTAAAAATAGATGCTTCCCCTTTCAAAGCTTTCGGGATCACAGCAACCCTCTGTGAACACCAAAAGCTAAATTGTACCAAGAAACTTTGAGATTGCTTCAGTCAGATTCTAAGACCACTGAAATCATCAATATTATGGGATTCCTCTGTTTCCTGTTCTACCATGCCCTCTTCCCTCTGCTCAGTAACGCTAATGTTGTTGACCATCTAACTGCAGTTTGTTTTCATGAAGAAGGGGGGGGGGGGGGGGAAGGCAGTTCTTTAGCCTTTCTTGTGTCCTTTGCCATTAGCTTTCCTTCTCCCCTGAGCAGAACCTGAGCTCCTTTCTTTATGCTAATTGAACAGTACTGCATACTTTTCTTTCAAGAGTTTGTTCCTTCCTATTTGGCCTTTCATTTTGTGCCTTTGCCTTTCTGATTTTGTCCTTATGCACACATACTATTACCCATCCGTAGTAACTTGTCTGTATTTCTGCCCTTTGCAAAGTACCTCCCTTGAATATTGAACAAACGATCATAAGATCATGGGTTAGCTTCCCTAAACTTTCAGATCCAGACTTGTGCTTTAAATATAATTGTCTTTAGAAACTATCCATTCTCCTGAACTCTATTTCCCCTTAACATGGGATCTTACCTACTAATTGTCAGAGTTAATTGACCCTTATTTTCGAGTCTTCTGATTTTTTTTTTGTTCTTATTGTTAATATTAATATTATATTATTTATATAATAGGAATCTAATTATATTATTAATATATAATATTCTTATTTTTTATATATTAATTACTGTCCAGTATTGTTGTCCTTTCATGCTTACGTTTTTTTGAAAACCTCATCAAACTAACAGGAGTCACATTAAGCCCTACCTCTCCCTTTTACTGTTTTTCCCTTTCTGTAGTAAGATGTTTCCAGTATGTTTCTACAACTCATCGGGAAGTGTCGACTTGGCTGCTGTACTTTCTCGGCAGCTGAAGTTCTCTGCTGCCACCAAGTCCTGTGTTTTGGATCATTTCACTGTTTTTACTGTCTTTACAGCTTGATAGTTTCAAGAAACGTCCTCCATGCTGGTGCTTCCTTTTCTCCTCTTTTTATTGTTGCACTGCGATTTTAGCTAGGACTTCAAGTATATCTTTGGAGAAGGCAACTCATTCTTCTCTTTCTAAACATGCTAGTACTTCCTGTAGCTTCTATATCCATAGTCTGGTTGTGTGAATTACCCTGCCAAGCCTCTGTTATGTTATTTTGGTCATGTCAGAGGGCAGACTGTACTCCTGCTCATTCTGCCTACTTTTCAAATAGCATTTAATAAAGTGTTAAGAGGATCATCCCATTATTTTTCTTCTAGTCTTCCCATGATCCTCTTAGATATACCCATTACCTTAATTATTTTAGGCTTTGCCTAGATTACCATGATTTATTCCTAGCTGTGGATTTGTACACTGATCTCCACTGTTCCTAATTTAAAGCCTTCCCTATTAAGTTAGCAAATCTGTATTCTAACATGTCATTTCTCTTCTTCTCTATACGAAGCTTATCCCTGCTCAGTAGTCTTCTCCATGAGTTTACATGCTCAAAAATGTTCTTGAGAAATAGTTTTTGGTTAAAATGTGGTGTTATCTTTCCAGCTTATCAGTCACAAAAGAAGGAAAATGTGAATAAGGATAGAAATGAATAATCTGTAAACCTTAATATTCTGATGACATAATAAAATATTTGGAATTTTGATATTTTGTTCTTGTTTTATACAGATTGTCAAATGGACATATTTGAAGATCAAGAATTTTCAGGAATGAATATTACAAGTTTTTTCACTCCTGATACCTCTGTCTGCCAAACTATTTGTACATATTTTCCAAGGTGCTTGTTCTTTACATACTTTACCAGGAAATGGCAAATAGAATCCCAAAGGTGAATATGACAACCAACTTTAATTCTCTAAGTAGATATTTTTTAAAAAAGCACACAGTCTTTTTTAACTACTATTTTCTTATACTTATGGAAATTTTTGTTAAAAGGTTATTTTCAGTAAAGCACAGCTTTTCATGTTTGGTATTCGTAAGTTTATAATTTCCTGTGGGCATTTCATCTGTTCTCCAGTGTGATCAGGGGTTTTGTATTGCAGCTGCATATCTGGTGTTAATCTGAAGAGAGTTATACACACTAAAGAGACAGTGAGTCTCCAGATTGCTTTAATGACTTAAAGCTGAATTTTATGAAATTATCAAAAGAGTCATCTGGTTTCCTGGCAGTATTAAGTTGTTTACTTGAAAAGATTTTCGATACAGTTAACAGGTTTAAAAATGTTTCTAATGAGCATCCTTCTTTCATACTTAGTAGTGAGAATAGTTACAAATCTACATTCCACACAAAACAGAAGAATAAAGTTTCAAAGGAATTTCAGGGAGAAGCAAAGCTGGGATGGCATGTATCATCTAAAGTCACCTCTTCTATGTATGTATAACTACTGTACGACCTTTAGTAGTACAGTCATATGCCATTTCACAAAACTACAAAAGCCCCCTCAATTTAGTGTGAACTAGTGAACTTAATGAACGCATTTTCGTATGAAATAGTTTTACAGATAGAGACTTGGGAGAAAAAACACATTTAAGAAAGAACCTTCCCTTACCAGTACCTAAACAATCAATTTTAAGATGTGAGAACAGATTTAGTTATTGTAAAACATTTTTCATTTTAGAAATCTTTGCCTTCTCAAGACATCAACAAGTGGGATACCAGAGGCACTTACATCACGAGAAAATGCTGTATCAGGCTTTGGTCTCCTAAATTGCAGAAGATCCTTTCCTGGTAAACAATAAATTACAATAAAAATACTAATTTTGAATTAATCAAATTAATAGACTTTCTGATGCTTGGAATGCACTCATTCCTACAGCCTGCAATTCTCGCACTTATACACATATGAATTTTTTGGGAGATGAACTCAATGTCACTTATACTAAAGGACACAGAGCCTGTCAGCAGGTTTGCACAGATGTGATCCGCTGCCAATTTTTTACCTACTTTCCCCTCCAAGATTCATGCAATGAGGAAAGGTGAGATATATTTTTTTAAAATGTTCAAAGACTGCTGAAATAATCATTCCGCAGACTTGGTGAGGGGGTCATGTATGTGTTCTGCATAAAAAAGTACGGACTGAATCTTTGCATTAATTAATTGACAGAAAGTGTGAGTGTCACCTAAGAATGTCCTCGAATGGGTCTCCAGTGGAAATAGTACATGGGCCAGGAAGAATCTCTGGATACTCACTAAGATTATGTAAAAAAAAAGCCAGTACTGGTAAGTAAACCTTCTTTCATGTAAAAGAGACAGTGCTTAACTGATTTCAGTACAGGAAGCCAAAACCTCCGTGTTTTTTTTTTTTTTTTTCCTTTTTAAATTGGTTGCATTGAATTGGTTGCATTGTCCCAGTGGGACGCCTTGTGAAGTTAAAGAGCGTTCTGAAAAAGTGAAGTCGGCCAGGTCTGCACATTGTAAACACCAACAGTAGCACTGTGAGCTTGGTTTTAATAGACTTTATGTTCATAAATCATAAAGGGATTAGAATGTACCATGTATCACCTTCTTTGCAATAGATCGGTCCCTATTCAGGGATCAGCAGTAGTCTCATCTTCATTTTTCATTGGTGAGTGCGAATTATCTTTATGCACAGTTTTAAATTATTTCTATAGTGTGTATGCAGCATTCTGCAAGAACTATTAGGATCGTTGGAGGGACAGACTCTTCCCCTGGTGAATGGCCGTGGCAAGTCAGCTTGCACCTGAAGTTGTCTCGTCAGAGACACCTCTGCGGGGGCTCTATCATCAGCAACCAGTGGATTCTTACAGCTGCTCACTGCGTCATGAGGTGAGGCCTAAATGTAAATGTACAAATAAAACCAAAAATTTCATCCAGCATGCGAGATAAGCTGAGATCTACCTTTCAGAAAAATAAAAATGAGGACTAGAATAAAATAAACTGTTTTAATGTAACCAAAAGGTGAACCCCCAAGGTAGACTATTCATATCTTTAACGTAACTGGAACTCCATACTTTGTCCCTTTGTAACACAGTATTGTACTACTGATGCTAAATTATTTTAATGCATCTAGAAGATTAAATTCTAAAGCAGACACCAGATACCTACAGAAACTTAGACATTCTCATGCGATATAAGCTTTTTCTTACTTACCATATCATCTATTAAGGAAAATCTGTTGCTAGGTTATTTCATTTCATAAACTTCAAATGACTTATCTCAGAGATTTCTCCGTGGCACTTAAGAAATGGTACTAAACTGATAGCTTCAGCAGCAGGATGCTCAGCAAGTTAACTCGTTTGACCAGGACACAAAGTAAATCTCTGTGGGGGTCCAATTAGGCTGCTTCTGGTACCTAAGCTACCTGTCTCTGCATTACATGAAACATCCAGATCCCAATTGTCCTGGTTTTCCTTTAACAGTTTTTTTTTTCCCAAATTCTATCAATTAGTCAATTAATACCCTATTTTTAGTGCCGATTTCAGCTGTAGGAACAAAATTTAAAGCAGCCAATACCTAAGACATTGCTAATTTGCACCGATGCATATAGTCTGCATTGTTAATCAAATTACCATCAGATTTGGGTCATGACATTACTTGTGTTGTGAAGAGCTGATTTAATTGTCACGTAGATGATTCATTTCCTTTGTTAGACTGTCATCACCTGTAAAGGAGGTCGTTTACAGAGTGAAAAGTGTAAGGCTATAATGCAGTCTGATGGGAGAAAAGGGACAGGTAACAGCTAAAATGCTTCAAAGAAGAGGATGTTGACCCAGCAACATGGTCCAAAATCAGGCATTTTTACTTATGCAGTGTAGTAAGTTACCCATTATTGTTTTCGCATGGAAGAGTATTGCCAATATTTTGCCTCCAGTGGCAAACTTTATAAAAGTGGTTAAAGTCTCTAAAAAACCCTATATAAAAAATACCATTCTCTACCTGCTATCCAGTGTAGAATTTACCAGTATTATAAAAGGCAAAAGGAGAAGATATGCTTGCAAAAAAAAAAAAAAAAAAAGACTTTGTTAATTGGAAATTATTATACCTAACTGATATTTATGAATTCATATATAAAATCTTCAAAATTTTTGGAAAGTTTATTTAAGACAAGTTTTGCATCTTCTTCACTGCATGTACCAAAACTTCTAGGTTGCCTTAATGGTAGAATATCACAATGAAATATCCCTTAAACTTACTCAAAGTAAAGTTGAAATCATAAAGATTAACTGGAACTTTTCATATAGGTCTATGATATTACAGTTTCTAATCTATATTTACATGGCTAGTGTCATTTTTCTAACAAATAAATGTCAGAATAGACTCTACTTGAATTTATATTCCCAACCCTATTTTCATTACTAGAAAAGCTGTTGTGTTGGAATGAATGGAAAGAATCTCATTTACTACTTCAGGGCTTGCAGTAGGCCCTTGAAAATTAAAAAAAAAAAAAAAAAAGGGAGAAAAGAAAAAGAGAAAATAAAAGAAGGCAGAAGGGGAAGGAGGATGAAGAAAGATCAGGACAATGAGAGTCTGAACATAAAGGAGAGAGAAAACTGATATGGGGAT
This sequence comes from Aptenodytes patagonicus, assembly GCF_965638725.1. Taxonomy (NCBI): domain Eukaryota; kingdom Metazoa; phylum Chordata; class Aves; order Sphenisciformes; family Spheniscidae; genus Aptenodytes; species Aptenodytes patagonicus. The sequence goes on along the minus strand of NC_134952.1, from coordinate 36,608,343 downwards.
GAAAATATGAATAGGAAGAGGAACAGAAAGAAGAAGTGGAGGGAAGAGAAAAAACGAACTTTTTTTTAGTTTTGAGAGTGTGAAAATAAAAAATGGAAAGAATTACCTCAGTGCTGTTCACTGTACATTCAGGAGTAACAGAAGATGTTGGCATCTGCACACAAACTCTAAATCAGTGCAAATCTTTTGCCACAGACTGACTGTTTGTCTTTTTCCCTCAGTCTTGAGAATCCCAACATTTGGCGTGTTTATGCTGGTATTTTAAAACAATCAGAAATAAATGAGGATACGCCCTTCTTCAAAGTGGAAGAGATTATTGTTCACCCACAGTATAAATACGCACAGACTGGATATGACATTGCTTTAATGAAACTTGATAAGCCTATGAATTTTACTGGTATGTAGTGTATTCCAGAGGAATTCTGAAAATGTGCCGGATGACACAGGGCTGGCATTGGTATGGCAGTGCATGACACCTGGGCTGGCTTCCTTTAACGTGCAGTTACTGGGGTTTGAGGAGAATCTCATTCTGTTGGCTTTGAAAAGAAAATGGGTGGCTTTTACTTATGTGACTGGAACAATACATAGTGTAAGGGACAAAGCATAACATGGAGGCTATCATCAGGGGTCGTGTAGGTGCCCACAAAACCTTAATGTTGCAGTTGTCTCTGCTGGTCAAACCAATATTTTTAATCATATTTTAGATCTTCAACTGCCTATTTGCCTGCCATCAAAAGAAGATGCTAACATACTTTATACCAACTGTTGGGTAATTGGATGGGGTTACAGAAAAGAAAAAGGTACAGACAAACATTTAAACAGTGAGTTCTTGTATTTGCAAAAATCATGTGGTTAAAAAACCCAACCCTCCCTTTTTTTTTTTTTTTTTTAAAGAAAACCCCCTTCTTTTTTGAAAGAAAATTCTACTATGTTCTCGGCTACCATTATTGCTATCTGCCATCACTGTAATATAATTCTGAATTAGAATATACTTCTATTAAGGCATCATAAAGCATATTTGAAAGATGTATGAAATTATCCTTAAATAACTCCGTGCCCTGACACAAAAATTAGATTTTATAAATTGTTTGATTCAATAATTTGAAATATGTAAGGATGCAACCTTAAATATATCCTGTACAGCCCTCAAATACTTTTCCTTAGATTCTAACTTAATCTACTGGCAAAACCCAGTATATATCTGGAATGCACACTCCTTTTCATGATCCCAGCTGAAAAAAGCCAACAGACTCATCACTGAACTGTGAGGTTTTGAATTACAGTCTGCACATAACCCATGCTTTTTTTTTTACATGATTGTATTCATATGACTTTAGAGATCGGAGATTGAAGTATGTTGCTTTTATGATTGTGAAGGTTCATTATAAACAATGCCAATGACTTTTGTGTTTTGATAGTAGATGGGATTTGAACTCCTCTGATTTTATATGGAGGTAGGCCAAATAGCTGTTAATTATCAAAGTCTGTTTTTACATGTATTTATTTATATTTTTATATGTGTAATATTTGTGTGTGTGTATATATATACACACTTATTTAAACAGTGTCCTTTCCTTTATACACCTTCCTATTGGAAGGTTAGAGTTCAATGTGAAATCTAACAGATTTAGGCAGATACTGTATAGGCTAATTTCTTCTGTTAATTTCTAAGAAAAGGCTGCTCTCAAATACTCTCATTTACTCTATGTGCAAATTTCTCCATCCTGTAAACTACTAGGGCATGGAGCAGCACAGATTTGGCAATGTGGAGATTCCAATCCTATTGTAACACATTACTCAGAAATAATTGTTAATAATGCAACACAATGCTCTTAATGGGAGGACAGGTTCCAAGGGCCAATGTCCAGAAAGCTGTACTCATACAAAGATTCATTGCAAATCAGAAGGGAGTTTTGAAGCTCGCCCAGTCATGAGACATAAAATGGCATTATAAAAACATTTAAATTAGCAGAAAATTAACATTGTTTACTAACATAAAAAAAGGAAAATCAGTGTCGTGAACATCTAACAACACACTAAAAGCAGCGGCCGCCAACTTTGTAATATCACTGTATGGGGATTTCTAGAGTTTAATTTTAACTTTTATTTTGCTAGAAGCAAACATTTCTCTGTTCGTACCACCTGTTACATAGGTCGTGTAGAAGATATTCTTCAGAAGGCTACTGTTCCCCTCATGTCAAAAGAGGAATGCCAGGCAAGGTACCGGAAGCGCAGAATAGGTGACAAAGTGATCTGTGCTGGCTATGATGAAGGTGGCAGGGATGCTTGTAAGGTAAGGAAAAGAAGTAGTATATAGTCATATATTCCAATTATATATTTGTTCGAAGATATAATTGAATACTGTAATTATTTTTTAATTGCCATTAGAAAAATATGGTTATCAATAGAGCTGTTGATTAACTTGTCACTTTTGCATGTCAAAAGCACTGAAAATCAAGGTATATGCAAAACGTTTCTTATGTGACATTGAAACCTTTAGGGATAGATTCCATGGATAAGAAACTCTGAGTGTGTGTGTATATATATCTCTCTCATCCATTTAGAGAATAAAACAGTATTCCTTCAGAGTATCAGAAATCCAAAGAGAGCAAGTATAGTATCTCAAAGCGTTTCTCCAATAAAAGCAGATTTCCTATGTGATGTTTTTATTTCTTGTCATGAAATACAGTACATGAAATCTTATTTTAGAGCATCCACTGTGTACAAACCAGAAGGGAGGGTGCTAGCAATGCTATTAAAATGCATGGGGAATGGAAAGCTAAAGACAACCTGAGCAGACTGTTCATCATTAGAATTGAAAATGTCACAACAGCGTGAGTTCAGTGAGCCAAATTCTCTGCTTGAGTGTAAACTCACGCACTTCCATTAATTTAAATATTCTGAGTTAATTTATGCAAGAAGAAAATAGTCTGACTAGTAAGGTTAAATTCTCTACCAAATACAGTATTTTCACTTTAAGCATTTAACAGTTAACATTTTTATGTTAAAATGTTACTGTTACTATGATCGGTATTGAGTAATTAGGAATAAAAATACTCGGAGCTTTCTTTACCTGATATAGTGTACCAGAATATGGAGATGCTGTTTTATAAAAATTACACGCTTGCTATTGTCTCAACAACTCATAACAGCTACACTAAAGAACCTTCTGTTCAGAAAGATCAGTTAGGAATAGGAAAAGAAAACAGGGAGGTGTTTTATCCTGAGAGGGACAGAGTCACTCAAACAAGATAAGCCATGTAGAGAACTGAGTTTTATGTACTAAAACCAAGGTCATAAGAGAGAACATTGGCAAATTCACTGTTTTTCTCACTTGCACATTTAGTCTTCATTGGGTTTTAAATCAGTGTACGTAGATAAATTAAAAAAAAAAAAAAAGCCTGTAGTTTTGAGCCTTCATGGGAAGTGGAAATTATCTGCAATGACTGGAAAGTATTTAGAAGTCAATTTACTAGAAAAACAGAAAACCTGCTTCAGTACGCTGTTAATTAGCCTTAAGCAAAAGTGATTGAAATCTAGGCAGTTATGCTGGTGTTAACGCGGAATGATGCTGATTTTAATCAAGGCTTGCTTTGAGAGAGAAATACTGACGAGAGCTCTTCCTTGCGTGCTCTGTCTTTTTCTTCTGTGACACAGGGAGATTCAGGAGGGCCGCTGTCATGCAAGCACGAGGAGGTGTGGTATCTGGTGGGCATCACCAGCTGGGGTGAAGGGTGCGCTCGCCCCAGGCAGCCCGGTGTCTACACAAAAGTTGCTGAGTATTCAGACTGGATTCTAGAAAAAACGACGTAGCATGAGAGTTACCTACTGGCTCAAAATGATGTCGTGGAATCATAACCCTAGGAGCAATGTGATGAAGTGTATTAGCATTTTTCAGATGGTGTTTCTTGTTAGCCTGGAATGTAAAAGACGATTAAAAAAGTTGAAAAGCAGGAAAGAATGAACTTTGCCATTAAATAAAAAGCAGTAATAAAAATAAACTCTGTGGTCACTGATTTGGCAGGAAAAAAGAATATGTCTGAACCGTTGATTTTTTTCTGTTCTTGCTAGCATAAAACGGGAGTGGATGAGGTTGCAGGGCACGTGTGGACCTGGGAGCTGGGAACTGCTGCTGACTTCTGAGGTTGGTCCCAGCAATGGAGATTTCCCTCCCTTGTCCGAATTTGGTTGAAATGGGCCAACCAGTTACAGGCTAACTAAGGCGCTTGGGGAAGGGAAGCTGAGGCAGGGAGAAACTGGTACAGTTGTATAAACCTTGTTTCCTTAGGGAATTAGCCAAAAAAGTGGCAGTACTAACAGAGAAAACAAAACCAGAGGCCTCGGCAAGCTCTTCAGTATCAATTTTGCAAGTATGGGAACAGTGCTGTCTTTCAGTTACATTATTCTAATTTCTGTGGAAAGTTTTGTGATAAGAACAATAATGTGGGTTTACTTCCCTTGAAGCAGAATATCCAGAAAGTCAATAAAGGAATCATCCCCTTTAGAGATATCATATGCCATTGGTCCTTAGCACAATATATTTTTATTTTCCAGATCCCTAGCTGTCCTTGATTAAAGAAACAGCTTTCTCCTTTTCCTTTTTCTCCTTTTTTCCTTTTATCATTTCTCCTTGTTTTGTGTCAGGTAGCAAATATATTTCGTGGCCAAATTTAACGCTAGTGTGAGAAATAGCAGTCAAAAATTTATTACTTTCCCATAGTAAAAGGCAGCATTTCACACTGAATCAGAAAAGAAGGCCCAGGACTTAGCATTGTCTTTGCCAAACTTCATGAACTTGTTTCCCAATCATCTACATTACCTTAATTGCTGAAAATATGTCCTAGAGCGATACTCATAATTGTCACAGACCCACACTGGGTATGTCATGGAGGTAAACAGCAAGAGTGGCTTTACAAGTAAACGAGGTCATGAAAATTAGAAATTAAACATGTCAAATCTAGGGGAGAAAAAAATCAAGCTGTTGAAAATGACTTCTGCGTTTAATTTTTTGATGTTTTATTTGCAAATAACACTGAGGAAAAATGTAATTCCACAACTGCAAGCTTACAAACAGTTGTGCCTGTGCCTAAGTGTCCAAAAAGCCCCTGGGGTCAGACTGCTTCTCGGGGTGTGTACTGCTAAGCTGACTGCAGTCAACACACCTGAAATTCCAAAGCGGTATTCAAAGGCTGGGGGTGAGGTTTTGTTTGTTTGTTTTTAAAGAATCAAAATTCAAAGCAGGGATGAAAACAGTCCAAATGTAACGGGAGGAGAGGGGATGGTGCTGCTGCAGGCACATCTTGGAAAAAAAGGGCGCTGCCTTCCCTCCACCCCACAGTGGGCTCCCGGGGGCAGGGGCTTGCATCGCTGGTGGTGCACAGTGCTGAAGGTCTTCCTGCTTTGGGAATCCCCATGCAGGCTGTAGATGTTCAGAGAGCCAACGGGCAAAGTCGGGTATGTGGTGAGGGGATTGGATCGAGGGGGAGAGGGAAGGCATATCACTGTGCTGGGACCTTTTGCCAACACTGCAGAAGCAGTATAGGAGATAAAGGTGGGGCTGATGTCCTTTTCATGCTCTGTTTAATCCACAGCTGGTTTAAAATATCAGCAAACCTCAGACATGCTGTCAAAAACCTAGAGACTTAAATAAGTGACTGAGAAAGAGTAGGAAAAAGAAAACACAGCAAAAAAAGAAGGATTCCTGACATTCAAATGTGGTTGTGTCCTCATGAGGAAGGAATGAAGACAGCTGGAAAAGAGCTGCTGAAGAAAAAAAGGAATTGCTTCAGTATGAAAACAGAGACTGAAACTCTCTGAAGAAAAATCATCAGGAGACCGTCTGAAATACCCATCTGCCAATACTTAAGCTGTGTATTTGCTAAAGACCATATACAATGTCAAACTGATAACCTTTAATGCTTTCTCATAATAATGCTGTCGTCAGCTTCTTTTTCAACTGCACACAAAATGCATGTGCTTTTCTTTTTTGTTGTTGTTGTTGTTGTTTTGTTTTCTGCTACAACTTTCCAGGTTGTGGCTACTGGAGTGATGAAGAGGAATGGCAGCTCAGCAGTGCTCTGTAGACCTCTGGAGCTCCATGTTTTGTTTCTCAGAGGTGACAGCAATATGCAAAAGGAAACTTAGCGGCTCCTGTGGAAAGGATAAGGGATCTCAGTTGACCGCATATGTCCTTCATGAGCAGCTGTCGACCAGATAAAATATCTTATTCCAATATATCTTCACCTAGAGCAGATATTCTTCAGGGAAGTTTTGCGTTAGTTGTCTGTTCATCCATAACAAATTCCTGATAGCTAAAAGTGAGTAACAGGAATAGATATGTGGAGAACGCAGGAGTTCCTGGTAGCTATACGAAGTCCTTATTACTTCGTTTAAGAAGAACTACATGAGGGAACCTCTGACTTTTCTGTGGATTTATACACCAGCATAATATGTAATTCATTGAGACCTTTAGACTCATAGATAGAAGCACATTGGTGTTATTAAGTGTTACGCTGCTTAGGCTTTCAGGTATCAAGCTTGCACTAAATGAGAGGCAGTTTATGACCTTTATTTATTCTCCCTTCTTCTCTACCTCCCCGGGGAAAAGTAATTTTTAAAAACCAACAACCACAAAACCTGTCTCAATCTCATTAAAGAAAAGCCTGGCCTTATACTTTAAATCTGCCTCTGTTTATGTTGGTACAGAACATAAACGTCAGTGCTTCAGTTGTTATTTTGATTAATGGCAAGTGTCTCTGGCAGTGTCTTATATTCAGGTCTTTAGTTACACTGAAAATCAATAAAGCTCATAATCTTACTTACGCTAGATAGGCAGAAATCTTGCAAGGGGCAAGCACCGCTGTTGATGTATTGAATGGCAGCATTAGTCTGTCCTGAGTTTTTGTACAAATAAGGTCCCTGATCCCAGAAATTTACAGTCTCTTTCAGGCACAGATGAAAGACTTTACATGTGCTGTGATAGTCTGGAGAGCAATTAGTTCATCATAAAGTAAGGCATACTGTGGTGCTGCTCAAGTGGACCCTTTAACTTGTAATACCCTTCTCTGTAGTCATTTTAATAGAATTGTAAACCAAACAAAACTAGCTTCCCATTAAACTGGCAATGCAGTGTGTTTCCTACCATTGCTGATGCTTTGCCTAATATCTGAGGCTGAAGTATGTCTTCTTGAAAGTGACCTGAGCTGGGAACAAGAAGACGTGAAGCCTCTCATTTCTTCTAGCTGGGAGAATTAAAAATTCTTACAGTGAAGATGTACAGAGTTCACCAAGTATGCACATTTCCTCTGCTTCCCTAGCAGAGGGGAAGGGAACAATTTGGTATTAGCTTTTAGTATAAATTTTATTTGTTCTGTGAAAAATTATTTTTCTGCTGTGATGAAGAATGCATGTCAGATGCTGAAAAATAAGGAACTGTATGGAATGAAAATAATTCATGGTGGCAGTCTTCATAGTACTCCCTCAGTTAAATTAAAATGCGGATTCTTATTCTCTGCCTAATTTCCAGTGTGTATGGAGGACTCTTTGGAAAATTATTGCTAGCTTATTTTGTTTATGAAATATCTGCATTATAATATATTAAAAATGCATTTCCACTTCAAATAGAGGGCAACATTAATTTGCATCTTTGAACAATAATAGCAGATATGAAATATTACATATTTATAGTTAAACATTTCCTGGAATAGCAAATTAATTGTTTTTCCTGAGGTCTTTGTGTTGTAAATCATGTTATAGATACATACAGATGTATTAGCGTTACTGTGGAGTGTTGTATGTTACAAGAAATTTTTTCATGAGAGTTATGCATTGGAGGTGTAAAACAGTTACTTTGCATCTTCTTAATGTTTCTTAATTTTCGTAGGATCCTAGAAAAGAGATCTGGAGAAAGTCTTTAGAGATTAACTAGTGCGCCATCCTGCCCTCATGCACAATCAAGAACCCCTGTATCATTCATGACTAGAGTTTCTCCAGCCTCTAGCAACAAAGGTCCTATAGTCACCTTGTACAAGCTATTCCAGTGCACAGTGATCTTTACCACTACAAAGTTTTTCCTTGTCACTGACTTAAATAATCTTTCCTGCAGTTTAATTCTAGTTCTTGTGCCACCTGCCAGGAAATGGAAAATGGGGAGGGGGGAGGGTGGGTTTTTGTTGTGGTTTTTTTCATTTTCTGTAGTCACCCTTCATACATTTGATACTCTTTTCATATCACAATATGATGTTACCCAATGTTGAGTCAGTTCTTACATTTTTGTTGGCTGTTTTTTTTGTAAAGACCAGGAAGGGAGGGATGATGACACTGAAGGAAGACGACTATATGCACAGGGCATGTAAGAAGAGATTAAAAGAAGCTGATGATAGGAACTAAAGCTGAAGTGAAGTTACTGAGAGAACAGTTGGAATAAACAAAACAAGAGTCAGTGCAAGGTGAAGAAAGACCAGCCCGAACGGTAAGTACTCATCTAGGCACCTGGAACTGAAAACATGATGGAGCACCTGGACATCCCTTCCAGGTCCACGCAACTGTACTCCAGGACCTGAATATTAATGAGGTATGCTGCAGAAACAGGCTAATTAGCTCTCTGTGTGCTAGGAAGTTGTAGAGTTGGCTGAAGTGCAGCGCTGCCCTAACATGACTGTGCTGCACAATGACTTGAGCTTATTGCCTCACACCTCTCTGCTATGATTTGCTGCTCTGCATGTGTGTAGTGGCCCAAATTGTGTCCGTACTTCCACACCTTTCTTCACTGATCTGGTAGATTTTGTCTCCTGATTATCTCTTTACTCATTTTTTGCCCCAAAGGTCACATACGGTGATGTGAAGAATGGTCTGATTTTAATTATCATAGGAGATCCGAAGAAAATCACTATTCCGGGGTGTTAATGGGTGATGTGGCCTCCCTGAGGTTTATTGCATTGCATGTCCCTAGTACAGCATCACTTTTTCAATCATTCCTGTTGGCTGAGTGTTGCTTATGGAAAGGTGCTTCTTCTGGAAACACCAGGTATAGCACTCCTGAAGCATTTGTGTTTCTGTGCTGTGATTCCCTTGTCCTGTGCATGGTTCACCATTTAAGAACTTTAAGCATGAGTGTTTTAGTTTTGAATTTGTGCCCAACACATTTGAGTGGGGAACAAGACATACTCAACAGATGACCCAATGTGACTGGGGGAGGAGGGAGGAACAGTGACATCCCATGGGGGACAAGGGTAAGGTGTAGAAGGGGAAAGACAAAGGTATGTCAGCTTTAGAGCTGCTTCTCTCTTCTGGGCTTCCTGGGATTTGGCTGTTTTGGCAGATGACTTGAAGCCATAAATGCAGCTACTTTTCTGAACTCTTTTGTTGGAAGAACTGTAGTGAACAGTTAATAAGCAGTTAATAAAAAATTTACATGGTTCATATTGGACGAGTCCACATAATCCAAAACTTTGGACTCCAAAGCTTTAAGATGGGCAGAATGGGCTGTTGGGAGCACTGAAATAACTATAAATATGAAAAAGAAATGGAATGAAGACGTTGCATATTTCTTTCCAATAAAGGTATTCTGCTTTTCTACAGAAATGGCTTTCAGTAAGCCTCTGATTTCTTTAACATTCACTGCATGATCGGCTAAAATTTCAGGGAAAAAAAAGAAGTGTTTTCATGTATTCTAAAATAACTTTCAGTGGTTTTGTCACTAGGTGGCACTTTTGCTCTAATTTGTCTTGTGTTTAATAACTATGGTGAGAAAAGGAACTTGTATGGCTTTGATAAGAGTAAGTATGATTAGTAAATCTCAGAAAGATATTTGTATTCCCATAGCTGATAAATAATAGTAAATAATTAAATTAGCATCTTCATTTGTAGAACTTGGAGAGTTCAAAGACAGTGGATATGTTTAGCTCCACTTTTCTGCGTGGCACAGGGACATTAAGAGACAGTAGGACGTGAAGACTGACAAAATCAAGCTAAGCAAGTGCTATTTGCCCACAGCTCCCTGCCTATGGAACCCTATGGTATTTCACATTTTAATTAATATGCATCAAACCCATTGAAAGCCACTGCCAAGGCCCCGAGCGTATCTGCTCATTCTGCGGGGCTTGGCTCGAGGCCAGCTTGGGCACGGTGCGGTGGTCTGGCCCTGAATCAGGGAGCTGGGGGAAACAGCTTGGGGAGCTATGTGTGAGCCTGGCCCTCACACACTACTGCACATTATAATCTTAAAGCAAATTTAGGCTGTACTTTAATAATATATGACTGGTTCTTACCACCAAAAATATGACCAGCTGTTAAGAATTTCTCCATCAGATTTTCTTGTCTGGAAAAATCTGCAGTGAGATTGTCTGAAATGGATAAATCGTGGAGGATTGGGCAGAGATGAAAATCTGAATTGTTAGTCTCCAGCTTTTGCTCCGGACACAACCAAAGGGGACCATGCAGAGTGATCTCCCAGGTACTACAGAGAGTACAGAGATGCAGAAGGGTAAATAATATCTTGCTGTTCTACTACAACTCTATCATCTCAAAGTGGTCATTGATCTTAGTAAAGCTTACATCATTCAGGCAGGAGGAGAGGTAGGTTCTTTATGTGCATCAGTGAACCGATGAGGTAAACAAACCAAAGATTTAGAGATATTTGTGGATTAAAGAAGAACTAATGACCTTAAGTTACAGCAAGAAGAATGTTGAGGAAAACTGTCTGGGGTAGAGAGAGTGAAGCAGTGGGTAGTGGACAGTTGAGGATATTGCGGAACTTCCACCACTGGAAGTATTTAAGGCTAGGTTACACTGGGGTGTAACTGACCCTGCCTTGCTCAGGGGAGGTGGACTGGACAATCTTCCTTCCAGCTGCTGCCTGTGATCAACAACAGCAATACAAAATCATGGGTTTGTTTTTTTTTCTACAATACATGTGGCTTTTCGAACTTGAAATATCATCAGAAGAATATTTGTTTATTTGTTTTTCTTAGCCATTCTTTAGCTGGTTCAGTCCTTTCATTCTCCTGCAGACAACAGAATTCTTTATTATGGGCTTATTTTCCTTCCCCACAGTTTTGTTTGTTGCTCAAGTCCATTTAAAATCATAATAAAGTGAAAGGAATCAAGAAAAATGAGAAGATAAAATAGGCCTAAACATGACTAATATAAAGACATGAGTTAGTTGTGCCAGCCCGGTAAATGTGATTTTTGCTATTACCAGGAGAAAGCACCAGGGTTTGCACTGACCTGGCAGTGCAGGGACCCAGCACTTGTCCGTGCCTGGGCCTGAGCTGGTTGTAGCTTGGTTTAACAGTTGTGCAGTGGCCAGTGACTGCTGCCCGACCTGTTTTAGCCTGAGTGATGGGAAACCGTATGTGGTAAAGGCCAAAGAGCCCCAGGGAAGCAGTGTGCGGCAAACAACAGGCCCCTGGGGTAACGGAGCCGGGGGGGGCATCTTTCAAACTTCGGCTGGGAAGCAATGAGAAAGAAGCAGACTGTGATAAAAAGCATAAAAATATAACTTCGAGTGGATTTTTGGGATCCCCATCATGAACATCATACTCTTCCCAGTGAAGGACTGAGGATGCTGATGGTTGCCGTACACACAACACCTCAACACGCCCCCTCCCCCCAAGATCCTCTCAAGGAAGCCTGAAACCATTGACCTTAGCACCTAAGGGGACACGGGAAGAGTAAGCACACACCAGAGAAAAGGGGTACATGGTAGGCTATTTTCTTTCTATAGCAATTTTTCCTGTATTATTAATGAAGCTTTTCTGTGTTAATTAGGCAATGTGGATTAGCTGGACTAGCAATAAATTTTGAATGTGCATGTGTGGTGCATTCCGTTTTGCCCACAAGAAGATTTTTTCAGTGTGACATAAAGTAAATGGAGCTTCTACCTTGGGTTATGGAAGCATACAAGGCAAAAATAGAAAACCATCCCAAGGTGGTAGCAGAACTTCAGTTTGGAGTTTTGTCAGCCGTTGATTGGAAAACGAGAAAACCACCTCTTTTGCAACTCTTTCTGTTGCTTCCGAACTCTTATATTACTCTGCATAATACAACGGAAACTCATCTCAGTTAGCCTCCAGGCACTACCTAATGAAAAAACATTGGTAAAATAACTAACTCATACTGTCCTCATAAATACAGTTGATATCGACATATAAAGATTTTGTACTCGGTTGGTATTGATTATTTTTTAATTTTCCACAGAATGTTCTGTATTTGATACTCCTTTTAAAGTTGCAGCTATGAGGTTCATAGGACTGGGTAGGAAGGTCACCTTTATACATAGAAAATACATTTCTGTCTCTTGTGGTTGCAGGGAAAAAAGCTGAAAAACATGACCTATGGCCATCCTAGAGGCTTAAAAGCTACCATTAGTATTTGTAAGCAGTTTTTCTGAACAAAAATCCTCCTGATATTAGAGCTTTTTTCATTGTTTTCAGAGATCTGACTCACAGCTGTCACGGGTGTGGCACTGACAACACTATGTAAACCTTCAGACAAGATGAAGGGTAAACCTCCTGATCTAAAAATGCAGCCCAAATGTTCCACCAGAACTTAAATTCAGCAAAATCTGACCTGAACTGCTTGCATTCCCTTTTATCTATAACACAGACTTTTGTAGATGATTTAAGTCACTGACATTGGTTCCTCAAAGGTCAATGCACACTGCTGAAATACTCCAAACCTGAGACAACCCTTGGTAGACAGGCCACAGATGATACACCAGGACTTGGTGTTACTTCTCCATTCCAGAAGTGAACCTTCTGTATCAACACTATCCAGACCTACAGCTATAGATAAAACTACCCTGGGAGAAGCACACTTGGAAAAGAGATGGGTAGGGTAATCTTGCAATTAAAACTGGGATTTGCAAGAGCTGATTATTTGGAGCATTTCACTTAATTCTTTCTTTGCTTCAAGACTATCACTTACGATGCCTCTCTACACTTCTTTGCTCTGGCCTGACTGGGGGAAGTCTCCAAAGTAAATAATAATAATAATAATAATAACAACAACAACTGTTTTATCATTAGGAAATTATAGCAATGTTTTCAGCTGCTGTTTCTGTGCTTTGATTGATGGAGAGACTCCTAATTGCGGTGTTTCACAGGTGCACTTACAATGCTGTGATGACCATCTACAGTATTTTAGGGCAGACAAGATTATAGAGAGATAACTCATGTTTCCTAAATGCATTGGCTGAACATAAGGGATACCCACGGCGAAATGACTCACGCCTGCCTGGTGAGAGAGACACTTATTTTTCATTGTTTTTATTTTGAATTGCTTTCAGAACCTTATTACTTGCAGTCATATGTGGCATCAAAGCAGCCTATTTTTTGGTGTATGTGTTGATGTGGTACAAAAGGTTACTTTATAACACATCTAGCACATGCCATTTGATTTATTCAACCTAAAATCTAGATTATACCCTATGAACTTAATAGAAAGGATTTAGTATGCCATTAAGAATGTAATTTCTTGGTAGTACTAAGTGTTGCAGGATAACCAGTCATTATGAACGGACTAAGCTTAACTGTTGGACTTGACCTCATATGGGGGACGTTCCCCCATATTTGAAGAAATCTAGATCTGGACCTGACTTGGGTACTCGGTGAGTAGAGCTCACTTCACTAATTCTTATCACTTTGATTCTTATTTTGTTCACCTCTAGTTACAGCATTGCAAAATGTTTTAAGGCCAGCTGGATGGGCAGTGAAAGGCTTTTGATGAGGTAAAAATGATGTTTCAAATAGAAGTGCAATTATATTTCCTTAAGATAGATTGCAGGAACAAAAGAAACAAGTAAATTTTCTAGACCATCATAAAATAGGTGATGCTATAGTGAAATGAATTATATCTATGTAGATGAGAGGGAAGTGACAGATGAATGTAGGGGATAAATGAACAAGTTTTTCATATGCATGTGTTGGTTTCTTTTTCAGAAAAGAAAATAACTAGTCCTTTTTTTTTTTTAGGAAATAGGATAAGAATGTACAGTAAACTATCAATATTAAAATCAGCTGCTGGCACTTTACTGAGAGATAATGCTGAGATGGATAGTGGACTTATGTTTCAGATGCTATGATCAGTTTTGTAAATAATAGGTCTGCTGTTTTGTTCAGTGTTGCTTATGCATCTTCTTTGTAACGTACAGTCAACAGACATTTTTGACTGGCTGGGATCATTCCATTTTCCATTTCATTAACGTTCAGCATATGAAATGTTCCCCATGAATCAAAGGCTTTTCTAAGCGTGGTAGAGACAGCAAAAGGGGTTATGGCAATTTGTAGAATGAATGCATAGCCCAGACAGCTTTATAACACTTATGGACCAATTTTGCTTACCTATTAAATTTATAAGCACATGAGAAGTACAAAACAAAAAAATCTCTAAGTAAAGACTAAGTACCCAGAGAGATGTTATTCTTATTAGTGTACCTGATAACTCTTCTAGATATGGCATTGTAAGAGCTTTTGTTGTTGTGTCTGCAGTTACGCTAGTAATGCAGAAAGTAAACAAACATAAAACAAAGTGGATTTTTGGATGTTCTTTGTTTTTAGACTGCAAACATTTCTATTGAAGAATATGATATTCATTAAGTATATTAAGAAAGTATTCATTTGATATGAAGTTGGTTTTATAGAATCATAGAATCATAGAATAGTTTGGGTTGGAAGGGACCTCTAAAGGTCATCTAGTCCAACCCCCCTGCCGTGGGCAGGGACATCTTCAACTAGATCAGGTTGCTCAGAGCCCCGTCCAACCTGACCTGGAATGTTTCCAGGGATGGGGCATCCACCACACATTTGAGCTCAGTTTTATTTTAACAAGTCTTAATTTTTCAGGCCACTGGACAAATCAAACAATTGAAAAAACATCATCATGTTTTTGACTAATTATTTTTGAAAATTTTGATGGCATTCATTTCTCATGTTTAAATGCAGATTTACTTGTACAAAGACTCTAAGTAAAAAGAAATTGGAATGTTTTGATTCATAAATGTGATTTTTTTTTTTTTTATTTTGTCCATTTTACTCTAGTGTTTTTGGCTGAAGCAATTGGATGGATTTGACCCTCCCACTCCTTAAAAAAAAAATTAAAAAAAAATTGAGCACCTGACTGTGTACTTTCTAGTGTAGGAAATATTTGACATTTTGAAAATGCCATCCAAATCTTGTTTTAAATCCACCTTGGCAAATTTCCATTATTACTCGAATGTTTATTTTTCTGGTTGTATCCGTAAGTCTCAAGTGAGCACATCTGGCATACATATGAGCCCTCTAAGGGGTAACAAGAAACCCTGAATTTTCAATCACAACATGGCATTATAAATGCCAAACATTTCTGAATGCTATACCACGAAGCAGCTGCCCGTTGATGGGGGTTAGCCTCTCGCTTGTGGATTATATCACGGACTGCTTGAGAAGAGCTCTCACCTGAGGCACGGAAGGTGTAGACAGTGATGCTATTGACAGTTGACTTCAGGCAAAAGGAAGAAAAAAACCCCACAGCTGGGTGACGTGTGTGGAAAGTCAGATTCTCTGTGTGTCTATTAGGTCTCAGCTTTGACTACATAGTTTTTATTTGGTAAATAGGATTCTTAAGCCATTGTGGTCTCTGCTAAACTCCTCCTTCACTCTATATCACATACAGTTGTAAGAATACAAGCCTGGATAACCACATTAAATAACCTTTCAATCTTCTACGCTTTTATTTATCATCGCTTTGTCTCCTGGCACCAGCACCCTCACCTGAAAGATCATTTTTTGTGTTATCAGAAATGTTCTTTATACCAGTAAGGCTAAGTTGCTTTCCCCCCACTTTATGAGTTTACAGAGAAAGCAAACAGTGTAGCAAAAATCTTTGTGTGAGAGGGTTACGTAAGTATCTGCTGGAATAATTATTTGTTAAAGATGAAATGGGAGGTTGGCAGACTTCTTTGACGTCAGGGAAGGAGTTAGAAGAAACTGGAGGATGTGCTGGTGCTAAGCAGTACACGTAGAAAGACTGGCTCTTCCAGTGCAATTTTAAACTGTAGAAAAGATTAAAATTTATGGCTTAAGGGAAGATTGATGAAAGAGCTTACACAAAAAAATTACTAATGAAAAAAACCAACAGGGATAGACTGGGAGAGCTAAATATACTTTGGCAGCTAAAGCATGCAAACATACAATAAGGCAAACGAGGAGAAAATGCTGACTTTTGGACTTTTAACTATTCCATAAGCATGTGAAAAAGCAATACTTAAAAAAAAGGAAATACAAAGGCCCGATTCTGTCCATCAGCACTGTAAGGTAATATATATAAATATATAATACAGAGAGAAAATGAAAGGGTAGCAGTACAAATTATACTTTGCTGATGGATGTTCAAAGTTCAAGGAAGCACAATAAAGAGCACCGCCGTCTGTGGTTACTCTGGCACATTTTCGAGGTATACAGATGCCAGCTTGAACTGTCCCACCTATATTTCAGCTAGGGCAACATTTACATTCTCCTCATCTACCTTTTACTTGCAGTTTCTTCTGAAGAATTTTCCTTTTCCTTCCTGTCTGAAAAACAACCTTGAGATATTGCAAGAACGAAATGGATGTGGTGGCCTCCCAACCCCGAGAGTCAGAGCATTTCAGACATGGCTGAGATGATCCATACACATTAAGCAAAAAATTCCAGCCGGTGTGAACTCAGAGGTAAAGTCTTATGACTATAAAAGTAGCTGATGCTGAGCTGAACAGCTTGGGACTCACTACAAGGAAAGGGAAATTCTGGCCCTCTTCAAGTCAGTGGGTAGTTCACCTCTCCCTTTAGCGAGGCCAGAGATTCTCTCTGCAGGATAACATCCTGTGTCTTCTCTATGCTGTACCTTGAGGGCTGCAAAGTGGCGTCAACAGAATGATTTGTAAAAGCTCTGCTGTATCACAGGAGAGGGCTGCGGGCTGTGTTCCTGTATGTGATCCCTGAGCCAGGTCTGTGTGAGCTGGCGTGTCCGGGTGGTGTCACGGGCTGTCCAGTGTGCTGCACAGGCCCCGCCGGAGGTCCAGGAGCAATATAGTGCTCTTCCAGAGTCAATTAGCTCTGCTGAATAGGCAGGCTAATTAACCTGGATTCAGCATAGTCCTAATGCAACAGAGTTCTTGCTCTTTTTGTTTAGTTTTAGTGCTTATTCAGAGCTTGGGTGCTTATTTATAGTGCTGAATTGCACCGTACGGGCATGCCTACAAAACAGAACCTTCCCCACTGCCTACACAAGTAACCAGGAGCTGCGCTTGGTAAGCGTCTCTCTTCATTCCTCAGTGGTTTTATCAGTTGTCTTTCTCAGCACATGAACTTTCATCGTTACTTATTCAGCAGAGCTTCTATCTTTCATCTGACCTTGTCTGTGTTGGCTGAGGATGCTGGAGGTTCATTTAGCTGAATGAGCATTTGTTAGCTGTTACAGTACATTTAAGTGCAAGAAACATTTTGAAGAATTCAGAGAGGCATGAATTAAAACTGTTCCTGGGTGATATAGCATATGTCCTCGGATAGATACACATTTTTTATATCTTCTGTTCTTGATAGCCTAACTTGCCTTTGGAAATTAAGAAATTTATATCAATGGCCGTGTACCTGACTACAGAGGAACTAGCTCTATTTCACCAGGATAGATTAATAGTACTCTAAAATAGGCTTTTTAAGTCTGTGCTAGAGTAAACACTTCACTAGATATGGTATAACTTTTATCTAATGGGTATTAGCTCAAAGTCTCCATAACTCCCAAGGTTTTTTATATATCTGACCTAGGACAGCCATCTTCTCTGAAAACCTAACTTCAGAGATTTTTCCTTTGTGGGTGGAAAGGGACTGTTAAAAACTTTTCGGAGGTTTAATGCATCATTAAAAGTAATGATGCATGTGTCAAGACTACCTCATCTTCAAAAGCATGAAGAAACATTGAATAAGACAAATGGAGTCCTTGGACTTGAGACTAGGACCAGGTCTTGAGTAGGTGGGAGGGGAACGGTTGGTCCTCAGGTCTCACCCTGACACAAGCTGAACCTGGGCTGTGCTTCCTGAATGTGGGAGCTTTGGAAGTGCTTGTGGGTCCCTCAGCTCTGAGGTAATATTTACTTTACAGGCTTATCCTTTACCTATTCTTATGCCTAAAGAAGTTTGTGCACTAAAGAGAAACAAACAAAAAAATAATTATGAGACCTGTGATAATTTAATGAGATTAAGCAGCACTGAAATTAGTTTTAGAACATAAGATTGTGAAACATGGATGTTTTTGAGGGCTTTTTGGTGAATTTATTTCACTAAGCATGCTTACAGGTAATTAATAATAAAATTCAGAAACGTGACATTTATGATAGTATTAGAAAGAAATCCTAAGGATTTATTTGGTTACAAGACTATGTGAGTTATCAGGCGATTACTTTTTAAACTTCATTGGAACGGTGGTTTAGACTGGAAAAACTCATCACACAGGTGTCCTCATTCTATATTCTTAAAAGCCACATTTTGAATAGTGTTTTTAGCACTGCTGTAATGTCTTGTTTAAAACTATTTTTCTTTGATAGATGCCTTGGAAATAACCACCTCGGTAAAAAGACCTGAAGCATAAATTACTGGTCTTTAAACTATTTGAATCTAGGGATCTTTCTTAAATACATTATACATTAATAGCAGACTGATTTTTAAATACCTACCAATTTTGGATGGCTTATTTATGCCTGTTTACCTTTTGAGAGTTTTTCAAAGGCTTTTTGAAGCTTTTGGGGATCCTTATTACTTTTCACAGCAAATGATTGTAAATATTTGAGTAAATGTAGCAACAGCCAGGTAATATATGATACAAGTTGTAACTTCAAGGTATGCTACATCTTACAGATATCTAGTTTTCTCAGTGAAAGGAATTCTCCTCCTCTCCCCCCCCTTTTTTTCATCAGGGCCACACTCTTAACATTGCCTATCCCCATCTCTGTCTCATTTACCACCTCCCCCATCCTCCCCAGAAGCCAACCAGTTCTGTCTGCACATTTCAGCTTTGGAAATTACTTCATCATTTTAAACAAAAATTGTGTTTCTTGTCAAAAAGTCCCCATCTTTTCTCAGTCCTCCAGAGAGAGTTTTATTTTTTAAGAAAGCTCCGTCACTGTAGTGCTAAAAAAGAAAATCCTTTTGAGTAACTTCTCTCCCAGAAGAATTGCAGAGGCAATCACATGAACATTGGAAAAAAGATTGTCACCTCTCTCTCCTGATTTCCCCTCCTTCTCTGCACAATCCTGTGGCTTGCAGCATATCTGACATCCTGGTGACATTTGTACAGGCACACAGGACCCAGCAGCATAAGCACTGAGTTACTTTCCCTTCTCTAGCGTCAACGCGATAATGAGAGATATGAATGATACAAAAACTAGTGGATGCCAGGACTGGAAATCAAAGTGATTCCGAAGGATGTACTTGGTTTGCTTTGTTATCTTTATATAAATCTACATGTACCAAAAGATACATAAAATCCTAAACCAGTGTTTTTCAGAACAAGCAATGGATTATGTGTGTTGGCTGTTGTTCTTTCTGTCACACAAGACCCATGGACAAACAGCAGCTATAAGAAAAAGAGGTCCTGGATGGGTACGGGTTTTTGGTTTTGAGTTTGCTCATGTGAGTGTTTGTTTTTGTAAATGAAGTCAGAGGTCTTGCATCTGCCAGCCATGAGTTAGGCAGCCTGCTCTTTTCTGAAGTCTTTCTGATCACGAGAGGAACCCAGATGGCAATTCTTAGGGCGATAATTTAATTCTCACTACTTAGATATCTGTTTCCCTTACAAATCCCTGAGAATTATAGATTGTGCTATTAGTCTCTTTGAATATTCCCCAGCTACAGAGTACAAAAAGCTGCCCTTCCACTAATGAATTCACATTTTATTTGCCAAATGTGGGATCATATCTGAATTACAATTAAGCATGTTTACTTAGAAAGGAGTAGTTGTAGTCACCCAGCTATCTATTTACATGTACATACAGGAAGATGCAGACTTTCTTTCCTTTTTACTGTCTATTGCTCCTTGGGCTCCTAGGTTTCTTTCTTTGATAGTGGAAAAAACAGACAGTTACAAATTTAAAATATCAGAGTTGTTTGTTCCTTTCTTAATCAAGTCTTAATTGACAAGGATAGGGATCAAATATATGAAGAACTGCCTTTTTTCAGCCTTTCTCAATTTCTTTGATGTTTCTGGAGTCTGTTTTAGCTCGAAAGTGCCAAATTTCCTGAAGATACTCTTAGGGATGTACGAAGTCCTTGACTATCAGAACCTGGGGTAGAAAATTTAAGCTTGGATAAGCATGATTTTCAATGCTACCACTTAAAATGATGTTCTATTTCATAATCCTACAGAATGGCAAATTAGGGCAGGCTGAAAATAGGGCAAATGATTCTTTCATTTCTTAGCACAAGGGGAAAATAACACGAAAATACTGAGGTTGGTTTCAAAATCAAATGCTACTGTTTTGTTCATTTTTAATTTGGTTAATTTGCAACCTTTTTTTATGTTCATGTTTATATGTTTACCTGGTAACTCTAAATGCTAGGCATTACTTGTGCGTTGTTTTTATGGAAGCAGTTCTCACACCAGGACTCCAGCTTTCAGAGGAACACCAAATATTGAGACACCTGTGATTCAGGTTGTGAGAACTGCCAATAGTAGATCACAGTTGCGGTGGAATGCATCCTGTGCACTTATTAATAGACAACATTTTGGCTATAATTAAGATTATAATTTATATAAACAATCCTGACAAATCAGGCCCTTATTCTGCAGTCTCAAGTTCAGTTGTATTTAATTTCTGTGACTGCAACTGAGTGTTTAAGTATTAGTAATCTAAACCCCTTAATCAATCCACCTTGGTTGCCTAGATCAGTAAACAGCTTCTTGAAAGTATAACAGGCATAGGAAAGATGTATTCTTTTGCAATTTTTCACTGAGAAACAAAACTTTCCCAACCCTTAGCACGATAAAAAAGGTCACTGGAGTGTTTGTGAAAGAGGTTGATGAGTTGCAAAGACAGTTGATGTTTAATTAAGATTCTGAGTGCCCAGCAAAATGCTTTACAGGAAAACAAACATCGCACTGAGAAGCTCAGAATGTGAGACTTTGCACATCCAAGAATACTGCCCAAATGCACATAGACAGGGATGGATGGAACTGCTTTCCCATTACTTACACCTTGATAAACAAAAATGGAATGCTTTATAAGCCCCTCTGTCCTGATTGAAGCTGAGGGCTCCTCAGCAAGGCTTAGGTTTAACAACAAGTCTAGGCACATGCAACAAGACTTACATATGCATGAGGAACTTATATCAAAGAACTGTGAAAAATTCTCACTTAAAGAGCCTGCCTGTGGAGACAAATTCCCATTAGAAATTCCCTGGTCACAAACTGGGCTTGCTGCTTCTTCTTGTAGTGGCGGTGATGGGTAACAATCTTGTGATCAGAGCACCCATCTGGAAAATGCAAAATGGGATCCATGTCCTCCTAGTCAGAAGGTGTTCAAAATCATATGTCCTATTTCTGTAATATCCTAAACATGTCACTGAAGAAATGCTCTCTCTTGTTCGTTGGACCTGGTCACTATGAAGCAAAGAGTGTGAAGGAGAAGAGATGAGAAGTTTCTCTCCCTAGGCCAGTGGGAGGTGGAAGGAAGTTTTTGGTATCTGCCCCTGTCTCTTGTTTACATGTTGTACACAATAATGGGGTAATGTAAAAGAGGTGAGATTTGTAAGATGATCTGATAGACATTGTTGGATGAACAGATGTACCTGAAAAATCTGGACAGACTTTCAGGTACACAAGCCCTTTGTCAAATCCGACACAGAGAGGCCAAATACCAAGCTAAGTAGGACCAAGTGTCCTGGTTATAACCAAACTGTGCTAAACATATGCACAATTTAAGGTAGGAGGATGAACTTAGGATCGGGAGCGAAGGGGGTGGGTCAGTAGAACTGAAAGAAAATGTGATGGGCATAAAACATGGTTTTCCTTCTAGTTCATGTTATTTAGTTAGAAATTTTTGCTCCTAGACTTTTCTTTAAAAAGTTCTAGTAAACGTCTGTGGAGGTCCAGTTCTGCAGCTCTGGTTCGAGGTCCTGCCCTGGCCATGCCGCCCCATCTCCATGATGGAGGCTGTGTTGTGAGCGGCATCGAGGGATAGTGATGAGATGAAAACAAGAAGACAGAGGCAGAAAAAAAAAAGGTAGCAGGGGGGTCTGGGTGGGTTTGGGGTCATGTAAGTGGGTAACTGATATCTGAGAGGTCAGTGCTGGGTTGATGATTGTCTGAAGATTGTTCTTCTTGCAACTGTCTGTTCAGCTGCTTCACTGGGCTGAAACTCTTTGTTATTTGTAGTACATAGTCACCGTGTAAAATAAATGTATCTTATTACCCTGGGAATCACTCAGGAATCAGAGACATGCATGTTTCTCATGAAATGTGGGGGTTATCTCAGGTCTTTGGAACTGAGGGAAAAAATGCTGTTTTTTTTGTTTTTGGAAAGTTAATCACGCATTATGGTGACAACAGGACTGCTTTGAGTAAAGCTGTATGAATAATTGGTTTTATCCTTTGGCAGATGAACCAAACTTAAAAGAATATTCAGGTCAAACTTCAGTGCAAATTTAGCAAGTTTCTTTGGTAAACCAAATATGTTTCATTTTCATGCTGTCCATTTTTAACCAAATATGGAAAAAAGCCAGCTGGATCCAAAAGGATAAGTCGCTGAGGGAGCTGCTGACCTTTCACAGAACAGGGAGGAGCAGAGACCTGACCTTCTTGGAAGGGCTCCCATATCATTAAACATCATCAGAGTAGGGCTGTCTCTGTCACCTCAAGCATATGCTACATGTTATAAATAGGGGCATTGCAGGGAGGAGTTGGAAAACCTGATTAAGGCTCTTGCCTGTGGCCTGACCTGCTATGCTTTTTATGTTCTTATCTCTGAGTTTGAATAGATAACTGCACTCACGTCTTGTGTTATGTCATTATCCCCAATGGGCTTGTGTGCAAGTGTCCTAGTCTAGTGAATGAAGCTTAGAGAGATGCTGAATATAAACAGGGGAAGAGTTGAGGGGAAAAATTATTTCTGTTTTATGGTGTTTCTGGCTTATGGTGTTCCTGCTTGCTTTTTAGTTCAGTTTAAATAAAGTTTTAAGTATGTCTACAGGAATTTAAGCTCCTAAATCTGTAGAATTTATAATTTCTTCTAATTAAACTGAGGAAATCTTGTTCTTACAGTCTCAAAGATTTTTTTTCCAATGTTTTCCTGAAGTGAAAGAAACAGTGTTATTTTTCACAAGCAAATAATGGTTATAGATGCATTCACCTTAAACTGTGTCATCTTCTTCAAATTTATTTTATGACCAATTTCAGTTCTCTGGGAATCATGCATTCAGTATTATATCGAGTTTCGTAATTTGTGAAGTCTTTAGTTAATATTTGAACAGAAAGAATGCATTTCGTTTTGTAATAAGAATTTTCACTTGCTTTGTGGAAAAAAATACAATGCCCTGTTAATCCTGGAAGTGCTGTTTCTGTTCACAGTCTGGTGAAACAGCTTCAGATTTATTTCATACCTCATAGGCACAGCTGAAGTGTTAAGACCAGAGGATCTGCCATCTTATTCAGTTGCGCTCAGCCTGTCTCAACTGCTATATCAGGGATGCGAAGTGGCTGCCTCTTGGACTGAGCAAGTTACATATTTTCTTAGGCAACTGCGGTAGTTTGGATAATGAAATGCTCCATTTTTGAGAATCATCAGGGAAGGGCTTTAAATACTAGTTTTACAGTAGAGTTTTTTTTTTTTTGTGGAGGAAGGGTGAATGTAAAATCTCGCATTGACTCATTTCTTGGATTTTAGGTGGAGTTCCCAGTTCTGTGTCGTATTGCATCTTTCATTTTTCTCACAACAAAGCATGAGAGAAGGAGAAAGTGAATCCCACAGCTTTTACTTTAGCAGTCTTGATGAACCATTTTAGGAAAAGCAGATTCTAAAGCTCTCAGCCACTCAGCCTAGCAAATGTAAAATTGTCTGGGCTAACCTCTCACTTTTCAGTTTAGTTGCTTTCAGGACTGACCGCACAGTTGAGTTTCAAAGGGAGTGTAGCTTAGACCTTTATGAACAGCATAGCGCACAGCACACAGATCTCTGAACTTTTCCTGGTTGCATTAAACGCTCCTTCTCACCTCCTCTCCAAGGCTCTGGATTCAGCAGCTTTCTGCTCTATTTTATTCCTTTCTACTTCTCTGTCTGCTTTGAAACAGAAAAGAGAGAGTCCTAACCTTTGGGACACCTTTGTGTTACTATGTGATCTTAATAAAATGTATTTTAAATATTGCAAAATTGCATATTGGGTGTGTCTGGATTGCTGGTCACTGACTGGAAATAATATTACACAAAAGGTAGTAAAGGAAGTACATGTGTTCACAGTTTTAAGTATTAGGAAGTACTGAAGCTGTCGGCGTCATTGACTTGAAGATATTGAACCACTAACATTTACAGAATTTCTTCTGTGACAAGGGAGAAGATAGTAATGCTTAGAGGTGAAATCCTACCTTCTCCTGGAGCCAGGATTTTGACTCGGGACGTTACCTGGGGAAACAGAGCTCTTTTTGTTGCGGCTCACTCTCTCTAACACCAGGTCAAGCGGTGCTCTGAGTTCCAGCTGGGTAGAGAGAGGTGAGGATCAAAGGAAATGGAAGGGTTTGCAACAAAGATGGACAGGGTCTAGCACATAAAGCCGACAGACAGCCAGGATCAAGTGGAACCTTAAGCTTGAGGTTTTGAAATTCTTGTTTTATCTGACTATATTTAAGCCTTGCATCGTCTAAAACCAGCTTTAGTTGACTTTCCTGGAAAAAGAAGCTTCTTGGTTTGATCCCTAGGTGGCCAGAGTGCTACTTGCTGGATGTTGGGGAGGAAAGCAAAGGTGACATTCTTCTGTGAAGATCAAAGCATATTCAGTATATAATCCAACTCTGACAAAAGCTGGCAGAATGCATCACTTTCTAGCCAGGACTTTTTCTGTCCCTTCATCAGAGCAAAAAATAATGGAAAATTTTATGGTACTGCCTCTTTTCCCTACATGAGAATTTTCTGAAACCTCCCCCGTGAAGAAGGAGCATGCTGTTTTCTCAGTTATAGGCACAATGCATGAAGGATTTAACAATGACAAATTTAGCCCTCTAGGTCATTTCTGGTATGAATGCTCTAAAATTCATAAAGTGCCAGGGAAGACTTTGGTTTAGTGCTAATTTGAATCATCAATAGATGAAATATTCAAGATGTGTGTAACACTTAATACTATAAGTGTTGACCTGAATGATTAAAAAACCTAAAGCAACTGTAATTAAAGTTTAATAATTCATAGGCTGCAATATAAATTGGCAAGTTGTTTCATTTTGTAATTTTACATTAAATTAATTTTGGTAAGAAATGGCAGTTCCCAAAAAGGTAAGTACATGGAATCTCAGCCAGTACTGGTATGTGTACTTTTAATTAATCTCAAGTAATTAAGAATATTTATGCCAGAGTAGGACAGTGAGGAATCAATTTAAGTAAAGCACTCTGTTGAATAACTGTGTGCTTAAGGTTCAGCAGGTATCTAAATGTTTGCTGCATCCAGACCAAAGGACATAAGGAGATATTTGATGCTGATCTTCAGTGTGGAATCTGAGAAAGTAACCTTTGCTGCAGGAAAAAAAAGAGGGGCTATTTTTGCACCCCAATCCCCTTCCCCAGCAGCTCGATTTTATCCAGTGCAAGCCACTGCAGTGCAAGCTGTTCCCTGCAGGTTTTGTGGAATTGTGATGCTCATGCTCTGAATCCTGGTTAAAAAGTGGCAAGGCCACCCGAACTTTAAATCAGGGCAGAATTTGATCAGTGGAAGTTATCCCAAAAGAGTAGAAGACAAGGAAAAGAGAAACAACTGGGAAAAGGAAGAGGAAAATAGAAAAAAAGTGAAGAGAGAAAGAAGGGGGGTGGGTTGGGTTTTGTAAATGATTATTTGGGAAATAGATACTTTGTAAAAGATCGCAAGAGAAAATACTATTTCTTTAAACCTGTTTTGGGGTTGTTTTTTTAAGATAAACTTGCTACAATTTGCGGTCAGTGCTTGAATGGATGTAATCAATGAGAATTTTTTTTTAAAGGTGGATAACAGATATTAATGCTACAGATGTTTGTCCTATTTTCTGGGGAATTAGAAATGAACATGAGTCTAAGAATTTAGACATTAAATATATATAATTGCATGGTTCTGACCACAAAGAGGAAATTTTATTCTATGTTCAAAGGAATATTTTTATGCAGTAAGATACAGATAATGCAAAAAAGAGATTAATAGCCTTTAATCCTGGTGAATGAGTAAGTGAGGTTATGTCTTGCAAGGCAAAGAATGACAACAGAGTACATCCACTGTATTTCCTGACTGGATGGAGACACTTCAGTCCTTGGTAGCACTGTGTTGTTTGTTTTGCCTTTGTCTTTGCATTAAATGCTAAAAAAGCAACTGAATACTAAATGGCTTTGTAATGAAAAAAAAAGGCCTAATTTCTTATGAGAAAAATAAGAGGAACTACATTTTAGCGTATTACACTGGGTGAATGCTCCGTAAAACAGAGCTGTAATCACTGAGAGCTCTGCGTGGAAGTGCAGTGAAAGTCAACATCATAATGATGGGAAACGCAGCTGATTATTCTCTTGTATTTCCCTTCTGGAACGTAGGGCTTGGTTATCCTAGAGAGGCTGAAGGAAAAAGTAATTTGCAGAATGACTCATTGAAGAGTCACTTAGATGTTTCAAGTAAACGTCATGTTCTGATCTGTTCAGAGGTTTGCAAAGTAAATAAAACCCTGACAAACAGGAGATTGTAAAGCCTCTGGTGGTACCAATGGAGTCAATCAAATTCTTAAGACAAACCCTCCATTTCGAGTTGGAAATATCCTCTACAAAATGGATCTTTTCAATAGTTCAGTTTCCTTAGTGGAAAATTATGGAGAGCAGCATATGCACATGCGTAAGAGCTGTGTGTGCGTGTGAAGCAGTCAGTTTTCTCGCACATGATTAGCATAGGTCTTAATTGCCATGTTTCCCAAAGCTGGCAGACGAGGTGGTTTAGTTCATTGTGCATATGTCTGAAAAATGTTGTTAGGCAGTCAATTTTGTCATTAGAGCTCAACTTTCCATTTTATTTTACACTTTTTTACAGTTTTTTGCCTTTCAAATGCTGTTGGAAGAGATATCGTACGTCATAGGTATCACTGCAGTTGTAACTCAAAATTCTGAATATTCCTGATGGCGGTAGTTTTAAAGTATGCACCATTTGCTTATTTACTGTGATTTTTAAAAATAATGTATTAATTGACTTCCAAGAATAAGCAAATCCTTTTTGATTCCTAAGTATCTATGTATCTTCATGCAACATGTTTTGAGGCATGCCTACATATAGATATATGTAAATAAATACATGTATTCACTTATTTTTACGTACATGTTTATGTAATGCTTTGTATTATTTGATCTAGGAGATTTATATATAATTAACTACATGGAGTGTTCAATTTCTCCTCTCAAGCAGATCAAAAGAGGATCAATTTAGGTACAAGTGGCCCGGTGGGAACAAGGAGATCAGGTGCACTAACTCTTCCAGGCAGTATCACAGAGAACAGAATTAACATGGGCAGTCAGACATGATTTTTCACTTGTTTCTTTGATATAACAAGTAAAAAGTAATACATAGCTGTGGTTTTCTAGTTTAGACCTGAATTGTTACAAAAGTATGGATTGTGTAAAGAAGATAAATCAGGAGACCTTAGTCTCCTTTTTATTGTAGTAAAAAATACAAGAAAAGATCAATTCAGTAAAAAAGTTACAATTTAAAACAAATAAATACATAAGTTAATTACATTTTAGAATTCATTGCCTCAACTAAGATAGAAAGAAGTTAATATAAAGCAAACATGAATTTTGACTACCTCATCAGTCACATTTGCTTAGGAGAAAGGTATTTTACTTGTGTCCTGGTTTCGGCTGGGATAGAGTTAATTTCCTTCTTAGTAGCTGGTACAGTGCTGTGTTTTGGATTCAGGATGAGAACAATGTTGATAACACACCGATGTTTTAGTTGTTGCTGAGCAGTGCTTACACTAGTCAAGGACTTTTCAGCTCCTCATGCCCTGCCAGCGAGAAGCTGGGAGGGGGCACAGCCAGGACAGCTGAACCAAACTGGCCAAAGGGACATTCCATACCGTGTGACGTCATGCTCAGTACATAAACTGGGGGGAGTTGGCCAGGGGGCGGTGACCGCTGCTCGGGAATTGGCTGGGCATCAGTCAGCCGGTGGTGAGCAATTGCATTGTGTATCACTTGTTTTGTATATTCTTTTATCATTATCATTATTATTATTATTATTATTATTATTATTATTATTATTTTCTTTCCTTTTCTGTCTTATTAAACTGTCTTTATCTCAACCCACAAATTTTACTTTTTTTTTTCAAATTCCCCCATCCCACTGCGGGGGGGGGGAATTTGTGAACGGCTGCGTGGTGTTTAGCTGCCTGCTGGGTTAAACCACAACAACGTGGGATGTCTCCATTTGATACACTGTCTCAAGCAAAGAGCAGGGTCTGGATTTTTAGCTGAAGGAAACAGAAACATGACAGTGAACATTTATTCCTACTCAAAGTGACTTCGTTGGCTCATGCCCTGAAGAGCGACGGTTTGTATTAGATAACAATAATTGGTTTTAACAGGTCATCCTTTTTTTCTTTTTTTTTTTTTTTATTTTCTTGCCAGACAAAAACATCCGCTATATCCCAGTCTGACAGCAGACCTTAAAACAAAGTGTGGCCAAATTAAGTTTTATGCTTTGAAAATCTAGTTTATTGCATATAAGGAAAAGATTGTTTTCTCTTACATGAAAATGTGTAACAGACAGTAACTGCTCATAACTCTCGACATATAGAAATTGGACCAACCATCAGAAATGTGAGTCACTGACAGGTTGGGTGTTTTGCTGTACTACCATGCCATTGGTTACAGCATTTAACTTTTATGCTCAGATGCCAGCTGTATGTTTTAAGAAATTGCTAATGTTGGATGTATTTTGACCTCGGTTTGCTAACAAAAATGCAGGAGAGTGAGAATGACAGCTGGGTAGGAGATTGTTGCAGCCAAAATAACTTACTTGCAAATTTCTCCAGGCTTTTGATCTGTAGGAAAGCCCCTCTCTAGAGCAGAAGCAATTTCCAATATATTAACAGTAACAGAGATTGAAAATGAGCAGTACTGAGACTCTAAACTGTGAATTCAAAGCACACGTATGTTTACTTGGAAATTCTGGCCCCGGATGGTACAAATAAAAAGAAACACTGAAATAATTACAAGAATATTTAATTTGTAGTACAAATATGTTTATCAATATGTACAATCTATAGCAAATAGAGTTTAGGAGAGAGCTCTTGTGCCTAAGACACATGGCTAGCTATTTTCTGTTAAGAATTATAGGGGCACTCCCCTGCCAAACCCCACAGCCTTTGCTCCAAGAAGCTCAAGAGTTTGCCAGGACAGCAAAATATGATTTTTATTTTTAGTTCTGAACATACATACAGGATACATATTCATAATTATTTCATAGAATAGATTTCAGAATAGTTTGGGTTGCAAGGGACCTCTAAAGGTCATCTAGTCCAACCCCCCTGCCATGGGCAGGGACATCTTCAACTAGATCAGGTTGCTCAGAGCCCCGTCCAACCTGACCTTGAATGTTTCCAGGGGTGGGGCATCCACCACCTCTCTGGGCAACCTGTGCCAGTGATTATTAACAGTAATTATAATTAACAGTAGCAAAATCCAGTATGACCTACAGATGTGTGGCATTCTGTTTTTGACTTCTGTCACTGCTACTTTTCCTCTCAAAATGCAAATGTTATGTTCACATCAATACAGAATGTCTTTTATGCTTTGATACTCCAGCTGAAATTGTAGCTGTCTCCTCCCCTTCCCATCCCATCCTCCATTTTCCTCTCCTTCTCATCCCCCTGGAAAGAAAAATGAGGCAGAAACCTTGCTTTGGGCCATTTCAGTCAGAATGGTTATATCATACCACCATACATCTTACCACCAGAATTAGATGTCAAACCCGCAGCAAACTGTAGGATTTTCTCTGTTAACTTAATTATTTTTTGGAACTGGCTCCATGATTGGTATTTATCCCTGCTTCTCTTCTCTGTTCCTGTTCAAACTAGCACTAGTCCTTACCCACACTGTTTGCTGGTGCAGGCATGCATGTGTACCTCCACAGTTCCTTTTCCATAACCTGATCAGCTATGGGAAAAGTATGGGTCATTTACTGTTTTTACCATTATTACGTTCTAATAATC
Organism: Aptenodytes patagonicus; assembly: GCF_965638725.1. Lineage (NCBI taxonomy): Eukaryota > Metazoa > Chordata > Aves > Sphenisciformes > Spheniscidae > Aptenodytes > Aptenodytes patagonicus. Next base: position 36,577,932 of record NC_134952.1, on the reverse strand, counting down.
CCTATCAAGGTGCTTTAATGTGCTTGATGGAGTCCTTTTTTAATAGAAACTGAAACACACCATCTGGTAGTGCTGTGGAGAAGGTTGGCCAGCACCCTTCAGCAGTTTGACACTGGAAGACATTCTTTTCTTTTAGTCATCTGCAGGGTATGGATTTTCACAGCACTTATAATCTCAGCACTCACAATCAGCAGGCTACAGTTGGCCATCATCATTTCAACTATGAATAATGTATAGTTTTAGAATTATAATGTAAAATACAATTGAAATTTTATTTAGACCACCACAAATAGCTTTTTTAAAATGGAAAATATATTGAAAGTAGTTTTCATTCAAAACTGAACAAATAAAACAAGGGAACTCTGATACAGTGGCCAAGAGCTTAAACTAGTGATAAATTTGATACGTGTAAATGATGCAAAGTTGCCTTACAAGTAAATCTAAGGGAGCTTGACCTAAAAGTCAGTTATTGTCTAGTGCTGAAAAGTACTTCAGTTTTTTTTTATACAGACCCAAACCAAATTCTCATGTGTTTTTATCAAAGAAAAAGCAGAATTATTTCTGATATGCTGTTGACCTTCATTAAGTTTAAAATACTTGCACAGTATACAATTTCTGCAGTCCTTTTTTCCAAAAGAACAAACACCACATGCAAGATGAAATATTGATTATTTTCCCTTTTGAACATTTTTAGTAATGCAAGTCACTCTTGAGGAAAAACTTAAATATAATGGCACATCATCCACAGACTCTGAATGAGCAGAAGTGTGATGAATGATTAAATGTGAGGGCTCACTACTACGGAGGAAAATTCAGTAAACCAAATGTTAAAAATGATCCTCTTATTTTTGCAGATTTCTGATTTAAAATGAAAGCTGTAAGTCAAATATTCTCCAGCACAAAAAGCCCTTTGCAGTTCTTGGTGGACAGGAGAAAAACAGAAGTCATGATTTCAAATTTATTTGAAGTCTGCCCACCTCCGGGCAATGTGATAATAGCGTTTGTACCCCCATCTATCTTGAAGCTGATCTAACTATCTGCTGACAACCTGAGGAACATGAAAGCCTCTGTCACCGAAGGTCTCTAAAATCCAAACAGACTCGGTGATGAGTTTGTTACTGGTGTAGCAGGGAGACATGCACAGAAGAAACACTTGATTATACCTGCAGTTTCAAAAGAAAACACGGCTTATAGTGCTGCTTAAGAAAACTGCCCAGGGAAATAATTGAAAGGCTGGGTGTAAGGAGATTTTATGGGGAGGTTAGACAAAACAGTCCATGTACCCTAAAGCTGAGGACACCTAGAACAGAACTTCAGCAGTCACACCCCTCCCCTCCACTGTAAATTGCTAGCAATTAGTCTGCTTTATTCAGGATCAATATTTTTTAATTAAAAATGAATATATAATGAATTCCAATGCTACTGTGTTATTTTTATGCATTAATTCAATTGCAGAAAGAGATATGAAATATGATAAAATTTCCACTGTCATTCAAATATATCCTCTTTACTATTGTACCAAGGGTGTCCAAGGATTTTAATTACAATGGCTCTATTACTTTTTGTTTTCTCAAAGTTTCAGTTATTACAGTTGGATATCTTCTATTTAGTGACATATATTTTTGTGTTTAGACTATGATAAGACTTTTTAGATTGTTTTCTGAAGATAATGTTTGGCATTTTTTACATTGCAACATCTAGTTTGACTCTTCAGACCTCATTCATAATCAGCAACGCTGTATCTGCAGTCCCAGGAATATTTTATAGTTGAAAGTACCCAGATTTTTTTCTTTTGGCCATCTATCTACAACTGCTTACTCAAATCAGTGTAGCCGAGGTCATCTTACATTTCTTGTCTAAGGCTGTCAAATTTTTTTTCAGCCTCGTCAAGTTCAGCCTTTGCCCTTTCTCTCTGTGCTAAGGGGACATTTAGTGTAAGTGTGCTTCTGTTGGCATTTCTTTTTCTGTCCCCCTTCTGACATATTGCTTTTTGTGCCATTTATTGCTCTGTGACCATTGTTGGTTTATTTTAAAACACAGACTATTTTCTTTCTCTTCTTCATTCATTCTTCTCTTACAATCTCTAATGCAACCTTAAAACCCCTTACAGCAAAGCAGATAGTCATGGTATTTGGTTTGCTCTTCTTGTTTCATATGAACTGAACCCAGTAATCTGATCGGAGTATCTTGAAAAGAAAATTTTGTAATTCTGGCTCAGGAGGTGGGAAAAGTTCTGTAACATCTCTGAATGCTTGTTTAATCTCTGATTATTCTTATATTTTGAACAACAACAAATAATCACTAAGAAAAAAAAAAATCCTGTACTCGTAAGCATTAAGAGCATTAAGCCCTTTGTGACAGTTTTCAATAACAGTTTCATCCTTGTTGACACAGAGTGAATTGTCCATATTGCTACATCTTTCTTTTTCGCTTTGTTTTCATAAAATAGTATTCTGAAACTTCATGACTGACCTTGAAAATATGGTTTTGCGCTGAAGTATTTTTTCCTCCTCCAGGGAGCTTTTGTCTCTACCTTGACAGACCATTCAAGAGGTGAAAATGTGGAGGTGTTTCAGCTGCTCCCTCTCTGGTTTGCCCTGCCAGCAAGGTCAGGTACCACTTACTGCTGATGCTGTTCCTATGCGAGACCATGAAATGGAGGAGGGACACCCTGGCAGCAGTGAGTTTTAGGGGTGTGAAGCACAGTCCGGGCCCTGACCACACCAAGGGGCTTTGCCCCCATTTCAGCCCCCAAGAAGCCTCATCCGCCATCTCTGTGCCCCGGGGCAGCCGCTGTCCCATCCCGCCTCACCTCAATCCCTCGTGGGAAAAATGTGATTTCCTACAACTGTGGGAGGCTGCCCAAGGTGGGGATGAAAAGCAGAGATGCACTGAGAGGGGTGTAAGGCAAGAGGGCTGCACTGTTCCCAAAGGAAAGCAAAACCCGTGCAATGCCTTGATCAGGTGAACAGACTGCAAATCCCTGCAAAGCAGGAGAGTGAAGGCTGGCGGGAAAGGGATGGTTTTGAAATGAGTCTGGATTTTGCTGCTGGTGCCACTTGGGTGCTGTCTCCTGGTGGTGGGCAGCCCTGTGAGGCAGGCGAGCTGCTGCACCAGCATGGCAGGCAGCTCTGGGCTTCTCTGAGTGGGCTCAAGGCAACTCGAGACAGAGCCAGATGCCACCAAGAGCTACAAAATGAAAAAATTCAGGTGTTTTGCTCAGTTGTGCCTCTCTTACAGGAGCTTAGGCTGCCTGGGTAGGGAAGGGAAGGCTGTGTGTGCGAATCAGAGTGCTCTCATGAGGGACAGCTTTGTGCTCTTTCCTTTGTAACCGGCACCAAGGCAGGCTGGTGGGGTGGTGCTCTCAGAGACATAAGCCTCATCCCTAATTCCTCCTTTGCTTGAGAGAACTGACGTCTACTGTCTCACTTTCCTGAAATGGTATTTTGAATGTTTAGGTTCAAAGAGCCAGAGAGAAAAAAGGAGCCTGTGTGCGACTGTACCCTTATGAGTCACCAGATGGGAGAAGACGCAGGAACCCTGGGGGGCGGGTGACAGAAACCTGTGCCTGTGACAGGGGCTGCTCCAGTGTTTTGCATCAGTCAAGAGCTTGAATGTAACTGATCAGCTGTCCAGGCAGCAGAGCCTGAAGTTTAGGATTGCCTTCTCCCAGCTGAGCACCCTAAAAACTAGAACGCTGGGTCAGATTCATGTTTTCTTTTCCAAATAATCTTTTTGGTTTCTTTTTGGTGTGGTACAATGGCCTTAATGGGAGAGAAAAACCTCCTTTAATTGGATAATCTGTAGGGATTTGCTCATTTTCCTGAGAGGAGGCTGCTCGCTGGTTTGAGGGGGATCAAGGTTCCTGCCCAAAGCTAGGTGGCCATCTGTGCCCACGTTGGTTCTTTCTCCTCCCAGGGCAGCAGAATCCCCTGGCCGCTGTTCCAGGGTGCTACAGGTGCCTCGAGTTGGCTGTCCAGTCATCGTGTGATAGGGATTTGGTTTTGTGTCTCATGTTTTTGAATGAATTGGAGGTTTCTACAGTATGTTGCAAGTTGTGCAGTTCACCTGCTGTCTTTGTCTCCTGAAAGACAATCCCAGTCCCCTGGGACTTGTGCTCTAGGAAAGATTGGCTTTTTAACTCTAGCCATGTTTATTTTTGTACCTAATACTGCTGAGAGAGCGTTCCCTTTGCCCTGAGGGTAGGTGTCACTCTTTTCCCTCTCTGCTTCAAAACAGGATAGCCAAGTCCAAATTGCCTGTTGGGAAGAACGACTGATGTGCTGTCCCTTGAACTGCATCCAAGCATTGTCTCTGAGCATTGTCATGGGCCAAAATTATGCCATAGAGTATGCTAATGATTAAATAATATGGATAACTGTGGCCCAATGTCTTGATGCTGTTTAATATACTAGTACAGAGGTACTAGTGTCAGTGTGACTTATGGGCTGAACTACTTTACCAGCATTTAATTGCTCCTGCTGATGTGCTCTGTATCATGAAGACCATCACAGCAATTGCGATGACTTTTGGAAAAAAAACAACAACACAGCACCTAGGTAATTTGAAATCAAAATGTTTTCAAGTGATATGCTTTGGGGTGGAGAATAGACAAATCCCACCTTGGAAGAGCTGGAAGCGCATCTATCATTTTAGGAGGAGTTCCTGAAACTGCCTGAGAGTAAAGGAAGTTTAAAACCTGTTGCAGCTATGTTAATGCAAAACTGGACCTAATGGTTCTACATCTCTTTGTTCACTTACTTTTAAATGAATTAAACTGTGGAAGTTTTAGGACACAAGTTAATTTCCACTTAGTTCATCCCATAACTTAGTTGAATTTGTAACTGAATTATGGTCATATATGTGTTCACTCACTGATCAACAGCTCATGATACTCTTTCATCATAAGATAAAGCATTTTGGGGCTCACTACCTGTAGTTAAACTGCTGTAGATAGAATCAATGATATTTTACCTTTTTAGAAGACAGGTTTATAAAAGCCAGAAGGCCATGAAGTAGCACATCAACAAAACTAAATGGAAATTGTAGAAACTTGTTTCATAAATTCAGTGGTGAATGTCAACCTGCATAAAGCTTTTAAAACTCTGTCTTCTTGGTAATTTCCTATTTTAACTAAAGAATGAGTGCAGGCACTGTTAATTCATTCTAAAATCATTCTCTGCTTGCTGAACTGAAACAGGATCCAAAGGCAAGAAATTGGACCTGAAACATGTCTTTGTTTTTGATGTGAGCTCTATGATGTCATGTCTGAAGCACAGCTTAAAGATTGTCACCTGGTTAATTTAAAGCTACACTGAATTTATTTAGATTAGTAAACAAACTCTAAGATATTCTTCTTGTGAATGTCACATCAGCTGGTTGAGTATAGTAATCACTTTGCTATACCATTGTAAACAGCTTCCTTTCCATCTGTTTATATATACATCCACAACTTGAACTAGAGGGTAAAATTACAGAGTCCAGTGCTTGCTTGTTTCTGTGGAGACTTACTGATTTTTTATATATTCACTGGAAAGCACCGAGCCCACCCGTGGCATTTAAAGTACCTAATGAATGTAGTGCTAATGACTGAAACGCTACTCACTTACTTAGGCTTCTGCCAGACACAGAGCCCGAGATCTTCAAGAGTACTTTCTGTCAGACAGAGCTGACAACAGCCTTTTTCTGTTCATCTGCTATTTTTGCCATCCTTTAGACATCTGCATGTTTCTCAGGCATGTGAAAACAGGTCTCCAAATTAATAGGGCATGGATCATGCATGAGCAGAATGTGCAGCTGTCTCAAACAGTGTTCCTGGAGCAGATGGATCAAGAACCAATTTATGGATGTTGATTTGTTTCATACCTTTGTCAAAAGGAATGTTTTGGAGCCTGAGCAAATTTTGTGTAGGCAATCCCGAACTTTATAGATACAGGTGAGATGAGTTTTCACACAACTTTCCGTGTAATTAAGAATCGAATACACAGTTCATCATTCACAGATATCCTGGGGATTCATAGTTCTCCCTGGAATTTGCTGGTTTCCCAAGCACATTTCTGCCATAATTCTGTTCTGGGAGTGTACTCTTTATTGTCAGTATGTAATGAAATGTGTAAATAACCCAAATCTGCAGTGACAAGTTAGAGCAATTTCTTGGAGACAATTGTGGTCAAGTCAGATACCTTTCCTCTTTTCAAAAAACTTACCAAAGAGACATGATGTAATAGATACACTTTCACTGAGGGAATGGGAGGTATGCCTCTCCTGCAAATGAATAAATGCCTGGTTTAGAACATTTATAGATTTGATTTTCCATACTGTCATCATATACTTTCTCCCCTCCCATTTCATTCTGCAGTTCTGGAAGATCTGCCAGTAGTTCCCCAGTCATTACCTTAAAACTTCCTCTGGTGAGAGCCTGCTGAATGGATGGGCTTTCACAAGCCTGTCCTTGTGAGTTTGCCTTGAGATGGAAGGAGTTTTCACCCTGTCCTCTCAGCCCTGCTTGTCCTGCATCTGCAGAATCTGCCCAGGGATTCTGGCGGTCATTTTGCAGTTGTACAAAGTTGGCAATCGACCAGGGCAATCGTTATTTCACAGGACATAAGAATGCAGGTACTGATCCACATGTTCACAACGTTATGTCACTCCCATACTTCTATTTGTACAAAGCTCAGAACTTTGCTATTGTTTTGAGCTGTTTATTTCCAGGAATTCAAGCCAAAATTGTACAAGAGCTGATTGTTACTGTACGTGACATGTTTTTATACCTGGAAAAATGTGTTTAGTGGATGGTTTTTAAACCTCTTGTGGAGCCCTTCCATGTTCAGAAGACAGTCCTGTTACCTCTCAGCTACATGAGCTGGCAACAAGCACTATTAAATTGGAACATCAGTGACTTTTCTTCCTACTGGCAAAGGCTCAACACGCTGATGAAAATGAGCCAGGCTGGTTTATCCCTAGAAGGGAGAAAGTGTTAAATGAAACACCTTCCATTTCTGAAAGGACAAAGTATTTCCCATGTTGCTCTATGGGGAAACCAGTCCATTGGTGTTCACTGGATGATCTTCAACATTAACTTTAGATAATAGTTAAAAATAACATATTTCACATGGTCAGGTGAATCAGGTGAAGGAAAAATAATTTAAGCATATTCCAAGACCGATTCCTCAATCCATTTAATTACTTTTTTATAAAACTCAGGATATTTTTAAACTTACTGCATTTCAGGTGTGTTCTGCCAGTACTTATTAGTGAAAACCAATTAACAAAATACATAGGGATGGTACTATTTGTCAGTATCTTTGCAGTATCAAAAGACAACTTGATCAGCTTCATATTTTAAATGTTTTGGTTTTTTTTAAATTAGTGTCATAACAGAATTTCCTGGCTAAGAAGCAGAACTAAGTCCTGTATTATAACCTGTGTTGTATCTTTTCTATAGATTTTTTTAATCTGGGTACAGAATGAGGCACAATGGAGACTGATTATTAGACTGATTAGCTCTGTCTCCTATATGCTGAAATCAAACATCTGTCAGAGTATCAGGAGTATCTTTGATGTTGGATCAAATTAAATCTAGTGGTGGGGGTGATGCTTCCGTTTCTCAGGCTTACTCCTGCTCATGTTATCGCTGCTTTTGTTGTCTGAAGGCTGGATTGTTGGCTAAATGCAGTAAATTAAAATTGCAGTGGTACATTTGTAAAGTCAATTAAGTCAGTCAGGATATTGAAACTACTGTTATACATAATATTCTACATCCACACCTTCAACTGCATGATACCGCTGATTTTTTCCCCTAGATGGTAATCTCATGCATGAGATGTAATCTCATAACCTAGGGTGGTATAACGTAATCTGGAGTTTAGATGTAAGAAACTTATTACTATCAAAAACTCGAAAGAGACCATTTTGCATCATGACCAAAGTTCAATTTTTTGTTTGAAATTTATTTTAGCACAGAGGTTTGTTCAGAATCCTTTAATCACAGAAAGATGTAATAGTGAGATTAACAGCTCTCACCAATTCCTTTTCTTCTCTCCAAAATGTGGATTATAGGGATTAACAATCCTTCAGCGGACATTGTAAGTAAATAGTTATTCTCATAAAGTGCTCCTAACTCAGCTCTATCACAATTTAGCTTCCATGAATGCTTTGCACTGTGAACTGATCACTTGGTTTTCTAGTACTGAGAGCGGATCTTACTGAAACATGCAACTAGGTAGCCCAAAAAATGGCACTGGCAATTTGCAATGAGAAATTTGTAGAATTAAATAATTCATTGTCAAGGGATTACCAAAACACTTGATCATAAAACGACTATCATTTAAAAAGGTGAATAATAGTAAAAAACTAGATTTTTTCCAGATAAATTAATAGTTTATATTCCAATGCTGTTCTCAGTGTTGGCATTATTAATGTTATGCATATATGCAGTGCTATTACCTGTTGCCTTAGTAACCATATATATGACACTGGTAACATAGCAACATAAGTGAACATGAGTTTATGACTTTGAAGAATCTAAACCAAATATATAGAAAGGTGGAGGGAGTCAGGTCTGAAGGAAAGACATTTTTTGTGCATCAACAAAAAATTAATTTTGGGCTTCCAGGAACTATTTCAGGAAATGGATAACTTTTTTTTTTTTTCTCTTTGCAAATGCCCCCTAAGTTGATTTCATAGTTTGAATTACAAATTTTTAATGCAATTATTTTCCTGGTTCATCTCCTGCCCCTCTTCTAGGATGAAAGTACATCACCAAAAGGTAAAATTTCCTGATTGCTTTCTAAAGAGACAGTATAGAGAAATTGTTGGAACAAAATAGCCAAGCTATATTTTAAGCAGTTTTATCTATGGTTTTCAGTTGCCTAATAGTCAAACCACAGTATCAGGATGGTAGAAGAGAACCACATCAGAGTGGGATAGTCCATGGAAGGCTGGCTTTACAAAGCCTTAGATAACTTAAGTCAGTTTTAGGTACTGGTGATAACATAGCAAGACAAAATAAATTGCTACCTACAGAATATGAACCTGTATTTCTACAGTACTTGAGCTTGAGCTTTGTGGTGTGATTTACGAACAGTGCGTGACTTAGGCATGGACAGATCTCTGTGAGCTCTTCGTTATTTTAAAGACTTGGGACTAGGGAAATCATCTCTATTTAGGACCATGCAAATTAAATTTTGCAAATTCATTATTACTCAAGCATATGCTTAAAGCTAAATGCATTCTTAAATGCTGATCAGAATAGAGATTAATTTAAGAATACAGGGACATCATTTCATGAACCAGGGCCAAAGACAAGAGCACTTAAGTGCGAGTCCTCTGCTCTTCTGTACAACGGTTCTCATTGGCGTCATTAATGCTTTTTGCCACAAGCTCACGTCCTGTCCATGTGAGGCTGTCTAAATGAGGAAGATTAGAAGACTTCAAATAGCATGCAAAAGCCTAAGGAATGGTAAAATAACTGTGCTAGCCCACTGCTTATGCAAATTTTTATTGCTCAGTATTTTAGTGATTTAATCTCCGTACATGTAAACCACACTGTCTTTCTTTTGTTCCTCATGAGATCACTGTTATGGAGCTGTTCTTTATTAAACTCGAGAGAATTTCCATTGGTGTAAAATTACACATTCAAGTAGTTGTGAATTCCAAAGGAAATGACTTACCTTTACTGCAATCCCCTTCTGACACAACGTTCTCATTTAATTCTCTTCACTCTCTTTTTTAATTCTTGATGCTGAGTGGGGTTATAAGTGTGGTAGAGACAATATGTGAAACTTGTTATTTGCGTAGCTGCGAAAAGTACCTAAGTAGCTACATCTAATTTTCACTTTACTAGAAAAAGAGTGTGTATGACTACAAAGCCCTGGCCACATCCAGATTCCCCTTGTCATGATGTGTAGCCAGCTGAAAGGACTTTTAATACAAATTTTATTTCAGTATTAATGATGTTCTCAATTTGTTACATTTTTTCTTGAATCTTTGTTTCATACATATAAGGATATTGGCTCTGAGATATCATAGAAACTCCTCAGCTTCTCCCCCTATATTAGGTTTGTCGTTGCTATGGCCTCCTGTGACTGTGGCCATAGTAGCCAGAGAAATAAAAGACAAACAGTTTATGCTATACAGACACATTCTCACTGTATGCCCCATTTTTATAAATTAATGCTGATAAACTTTGGAGCCTTTGCACAGCTCTCTCCCCTGAGTTCAGCTGGCGTGCCATGTTTTCTCAATGTGTACAATTCATTGCAGTTCTGTTGAGTGGGGAAATATTGACCTTAGTGGAGGCCGACTCTGGAGCTGGGAACATGCCAGTGCCACAGTGAATTCAAGGAGAGCTTCTTTTACGTCCACTCCCGAGAAGAAAGGGAAATTAGTTTCTGAGCTTTGCAGAACATCGCAGAAGCTTGTGTTGCTCAGCCATGTTTCCTTAAAAGTTCTCTGTTATTTAAGAAATTGCCATTGCCATTGCCCGAAAGGTAAGAAAATAGTGTTTTGATGATAATGAATCTTGGCCCAGATTGTTTGGAAGACCTTATAGCCCATCCTGGCTTGTAAAAGCTGATGATGAGTTATCCTCTGGGACAGGATCCATTATCTGTGCGGACTTCACAAAATGAGGTGAAGCCACCTGGCTCTTAGAGATATATTAATGTTTCAAATGCTTCTCAGAAACCTTTTTCTCACACCAAAGAGCATCAGTCAAGAGCTTAGTACTGAATACCTCATTTTTAGAAAAGTAAGCAAGCGATACAATATAGCTGCGTAACACCGGGGCATCATCCATTACAAAGTTACTCTCATGTCCTCCTGTATTGTATGGTGATTGACAAGGAACAGAGATAACAAAGTTAGAGCAGTGCAAACTTTGTTTTTTTTCCTTTCCTCAGTATCCTTCAAGCCATATCTTCTGTCACTTTTTAAAATGAGCATGATTCCTGCCTATACATCTTTCAAACTCACAAGATGGTGCATGCATAGGGAGTAAAAGCAAAAACTTTTTAGGCTGTAGGTTGTAAAGGTATAGGATGGTGCAAACAGCTATTTTACTGAAGCTCATCTTAAATATCTGAAAACCTGACCTTCTGTTATGTGTTTGTCCTGCTAGGAGCATCCTACTGCTTTATGACACCCTCAGTGTCTCCTCTAAACAATCACCTGTTTTTTAAAAGGGCAAGATTTGTATAGTTTTCTCAACATGTCTTACCTCAGCTCAGCGCTACAGCCTAGCTGCTAGAGAGGAGCTTTCCTAGCAGTCCTACAGTCTGAAGGAAGAAGAATTTCAGCCCTGCTAGTCTTAGTAGTGCAGCCTCAGGCCAAGGAGAATTTAGCTGCTTTTTGGCAGCTACGTGTCTGTCCCTTAGACAAATCTAGAATCAGCGTATGGCTGACCTCAGGGACTTCCAGCACAACCCTTAAGCAAAGCTGTTTTATTTTAGCTACATGAGGACAGAACAGTCCCCATTAAATCACATAGGTCCAGCCTATCAAATCTCTGCATACAGAGACGTTAAGAAAACTAAGCCATGTACAATATGTTGATTGGGATTTTTTCACAAATAAGATAAAACTGAAAAGAGTTTTCAGCAAAGTTTCAGAATTAAAGATTGTATTACTACAGGTTTCTGCTCATTTGAGTATTCTCTATTCTATTCAGAGACAAGGACTTAACAGCTGAGTTTTACTGACTGTCATAGCAGTATTCAACCAAAGAAAGGAAACAAAGTGGGAAATTTTCACAAGATCATAGCTAGCAGCTCTAAGCAGCAGTTATAGCATCAGTGAAAGATGAATAGTGGTGTAATGAATGGTAAGTTCATTAAATGATATATGGTCATATAGGATTTGGAAGAGATGGGTTCAGTTCATCCTTTCTATGTGACCTTGGGCAAGGTATTCACACTGTTGCATAGTAGACAAAGTAAGATTTACCTGCCTACCTCTTTCCATTTAATAAGCAGGGAATTGCTTTCCAAACAAGTTGTCTAATTACAGCAGGTAAAGCTTTACGTGGAGTGAATTCCTTCTTTCAGTCAGTCTGGCTGTTTCTAGACCTACCTCTTGGCGTGCACAGTGCTGCATCCTGCAGTCCCGGTGCTCTGAATGTCTCACCCTCATCACTTCTGGTCTCTTTGGAGAGAGACCAGCCACATCCGAATTGTACCTAGAATTTCTTTCAGCAAAACAAGGAGTGATCAGCATCCCAGGGCCTTCTCTGGGAGTATGGAGGTCATGGGGGGTGGAGGTTCTTCCTCCTGGCTATATGGTATGCCTGGGGTTATTTTTATACATTTTCTTAACACAGTCTGCTTCTTTCTCATTGCTTCCCAGCTGAAGTTTGAAAGATGTCCTCCAGCCTCCCCCAGCCCTGTTACCCCAGGGGGCTGTTTTTTGTTGCACACTGATTCCCTGGGGTCTTTGGCCTTTATCACATACGGTTTCCCATCACTCAAGCTAAAACAGGTCGGGCAGCAGTCACTGACCACTGCACAGGTCAGTGCAAAGTTGGTGCTTTCTCCTGGTAACGGCAAAGATCACGTGTACTGGGCTCCACGGTCCTGATGCAGATCTGGGACTCCTCCTAAAGTGTCGGCTCTGATCAGAAATTGGAAAGCATTCTTGGCTGTTGTAGGTTACCCATAGCCTCTCTGCTACCCTTCCCTCCCTTACTGGATAGCTCTGTTACAGTGATAAGTAGCAAAGACATATGAAAACTAAATGGACGTGTCTTGAGTTATTTGCTAGAAGTTAAAAGGTAAATGTTAAAAGATTTATATTTTTTAAATGCTTTTAGCTGGCCTTTACTAGCAATTCATAGGTGTATATCTACCAAAGTCTGCTGTAACTTTAGCCACAATTTATTTACTAGATATATTGGATCATTTCTGATATACTGAATATTAAACAGCAAGTACTATTTCAGCAGAAATCAAACTTTTCTTGCCAAATAATGTTCTAACAAGGAACACATGACAGTTTAAGATGTTATGGGTTCAGTGGACATCACTATAATAATGTGTGTCCACATCCATAACTAATTAGGTGACCTTGAATTAGTAAAATTGCTAGGGATTGGGTTATATTAATGTATTTCTCAGTGTATGATTTCTATGGATTTGTTTGCATTTGTAAGGGCTCTTGTGGATATCAAAGCCTTTAAAATGGTAAAATTAATCTAAAATTTGGCTGCAAGAGGACTTGCTCTTTTTTTTAGCCTGACGCCCAGTTAACATAAGGGAACTGTCCTTACCATTACTAAATTGACTCTTTTTTCAAGCTATATTATATCTCCAATTTGCATTTATTTATGAAGAGAAGCCAAGGGAAGTCTGTTTAATGTTACAGTGTTGTAAGGCAGAGCTCCTAGCTTGTGCCCAGGCAATCCACTGACTCACAGCCGTGACGGCTGAAGCAGAAGGTCAGATCTGATGCTGTAAGGGATTAGGCTCAGGATTTAGGAATATTGAAATCTGGGATCTTAGCCTGTGCGCTTGCTACCCTCGACCTTAGAGAACCCAAATGTCTAGGCACCATTTGAACTAATTTCCCCAGATGAATGTCATTTTCGCATTCTGTCTGAGTGTATGTGTGGCTCATAGTCACACGCCAAAGCCCTACACCTAACACTGTTGTGGTTCACTCAGAAGTGAAAATGAATGATTTCATACTTAGAAGATATAAATGATGTAATCAGCTTCAAGATAAAGAAAAGCTTTACATCATATAAATGATGTAATCAGCTTCAAGATAAAGAAAACCTTCCAGCTATGTTTTATATTATTATTATAAATGGCAAATGAAATTGAACCTAAAATAGACTGTACAGCCCTTCCGACATCTTGCTGTACTCTACCACTGAAACACTCAGTGTTAGTAACATTTCATTAGGAAAACAGTATTGGGTTTGACATGCTACTTATAGTGTTAGAAGGAGCTCCCTGGAACATACCCAAGGAAACAGGATATTGCCAATCTCTTTTAACTCCATTTAATAAAAGAAAATTGTCTAGTGTTTCAGGCGCCAGAGATACATCAATACAGATACCATTACAGAATAAGCTGTCACTGATTATCACTACCTTTAATCTATCTTATTAATAAAATCATTAGTTATTTTCATGTCAGCTGAGACAGAACTATGGCAATCTTTATTATTTGACATTGATCAGGAGAGTGTTCATGTCCCAGAAATCAGTGAGTAATGAGATGATCTTCTAAAAATTCTGGGTAGTGCTAAGAGAAACGAGGTATGTCAAATTCTTAGTAGGCACTTGTAACATCTGGGAAAAAAAGAAAAGCAAATAGAAAAGGAAATAAAATATGCAAGAGAAGTTTGGAAGGAGATGTCATTTCCCACTGTAGTTTATGTTCTTTGCTATAAATGTTCATGTATTTCAAATATTATTCTATGAACTCATATTAAGGCTGAATACACCATGATTCACGCATCCCTCAGTCTAAAGAACTATGCAGTCTCTATTGGAGCAAGATAGTAAAAGAGCTGGTACCTGAGGAATCGGAGCAAAGAATGAGTGAAAGAGCAGAAAACATAGCCATGTGTTTCTGAACTGGTTGCACATCTTTACTATTGCCTGTTCTTAGGAAAAATAGAATAAATGGTCTCCTGAGTAACATTATGTATAAAGATGATTGTTTTTTAGCAGATGATGACTGTGTATGATGACCTTTACAGATGTACTGCTCTTGCAGTGGTTAGAATTTTTGTGTGCTGTTGAGACATTTTCTCTTGGACGACATGCTTGGAATGACATAGAAAGGTACCAACTGTCTAGAAACATGTAGCCTGAGAGACAAAAAATAGATGACTGTATAGGTTGTAACACAAGAAAAAATGGTAATACACAAGGAAAAAAAAGGATTTGTATCAGTTGTTCATCTATAGCATGCTTTGTTCAATCATTATATGTATGTGAGAATTATCTTCAACTGGTCCATGACTGATGCATAGATAATTTCTTTAAAATGAGCAGGAATGGGGAGGCATAAAGGAGAAGAAAAGTGAACCAAATGTTTTCCTAAAAATTCTGGGATGTCTGTGGGAGTAATGGAAGTAACGTGTTAGTATTGCAATAACAGTGAACGTGGAAAAAGAAGTGGAAGCATAGCACTGGATACATCATGAAGGATTATGGTGGCTTTTTTTAATGAAGGAAAACAACTTTGAAAGCGCAAATAGCTTTTTCTGCATTTTTGATGCTCTAATCCTTTGATAAGAGATGCCACTGTCAGAATGACTGAGAGTTTTAATCCACAGGATTTAAAGCGTTATCAGTTAAGTTTTATAAACTCTACATTGGCTTTTAGCACCACCCTGAAGTACAGTGTATGAGAGTTACTGAAGGTGCTCAAAAGATTGCCTTTCCTTGTTTACCGCAGCTTTCAAGTGGACTGTGGAAACTTACAGCCCTCATGATGGCAGCTTGCTCATATTCCATCTCCACCATCTGGTTTATATCTGGGGAGGCTGCTTTACACAGTTTCACTTTTCCTGGACACTTTAAGGAGAAATGCAATCAAAAGACAGTTGGAAGAAGCCACTGACCCTTGAATTAATCTGAACTCCGGAACCAGAACTCTTCCGTTGCTTTTGCATTGATGAGTGTAATTTCTTGAATATTGTACATTAATTACTTCTTTGCCTTCTTCTCCAGGAGAAAAAAAAAAGTGAATTAGCAAGAGGCTTCCCAAAAACTTGTATATAAATTAAAATTACAGGCATATTTACTGCATGGAATGCTCTGCATTTCCATTTTATGGAAAAAAAAAGCCTTTTCTTTGCTGTGCTTAACCTGCTTTGGCAAAAGCAACCAAAAAATCCCAAACGAAAAACCAGTGCTCTCTGCACTTCAAGAGTCAAATTACCATCTCAGTCTCAGAATTATAAGATTTTGCATCCAAAATAGTCTTTTTTTCTTTTTGGTTCTTAGTGGGCAGAGGTGAAAACTGACCTACGCAAATGCTGAAGTGTGTTAATATTATTTATATGTTACTCTTTCAAATATCAAGTGAGAAAGCTTTAGTCTTCAAAACACTCCAAATTACTTTAGATAATTGCTTTTTTTGTTCTAAGCAAGCGTCAGAACATTAACAAATTAGTAGGCTTTTTCATGTATTTTCACATCAACCTGCCAATTTCATTAATTTTCACATTTCACTGACTGGTACCTCTGGGCAGTAAAATGGCACAAATTTATGATCACCTGTTTATGGGATACCATTAACAAAGCTGTTCTGTTTCATGGGTCCTTTACTGTTAACTCAAATAAGGCAAGGTAGACAAATTTCACCTTGTTTGACAGGTTACTCTTTCTTTTATGTGTTTTCAGTCATACTGGAAGAAGTAGAAGTCTAAGAGGTGTGAACTTTGGAAGAGCAAATATAACTTATATTTACATATTCTAAATGTAAGTGAGTTATACTTATACCTGTCTGTTTGATGAAGGTTCCTAGCAGAGGATTAGGGATCTCTTGTTGTGGAATTAAATACAACTTCAGGCTTTTCTTAGGGCATGTACCCAAGGCTGCCACTGTCTGGCACACAGATAAAGTCACACCTGTACTGCGGAGCCAGAGGAAGCTGGATATGTTTCCAGTGACATAATTTCCCACTGTGCCATTGGCTACTGAAATTCGTATTTCTGCACCACATGGGCCCAAGCAGACCTTTGACGTTGCACAACCTGAGTGAAAGGTGATAGCATTGTGCTTTGCCCAGGTGAACCCGAGATTATTCCCTTAGTTCCTCCTTGCTCTGCAGAGGAGTTTCTCCAATGCAATCAGCAGTAACTGGTGATTGAACGTGTTGGCTCAGCTGTGCCTTGCCTGGTCCATAAGCAGTGAAGAAGACAGGCTCATAGGTAATGCTTGTGCCTTGCCTCGCCCCTCGCTCAGGCTGGCCGTGCTATGAAGAAAGCAAGAGGTGGCTTGAGCCTCTTATTCCCCTACAGAGAAGTTCCTGGTCTTGCCTGGAAGCAGGTAGAATAAAACACTTTAGATGCCTGTCACAGGCAAGGCTGGAAAAAAGGGTAGTAGAGTCAATGCTGCTATAATTATTCTTGTAATAGTGCCAGCGGTGGAGGCAGACATGGACGTTGAAAGTGCAATTACGGCAGTGACTGTGGTGATAACAAAGGCAGTGTAACAGCAAGCACACACTTGCTTTTTTTCCTTTCTTTAAACTGAGCCATCAAAAGAAAGAAATAGCCATGTTTTCAAGGAGAAGAAAAGTATTTTGATTGTAATCACACATCCACTTGCCTCTTTCCCCTTCTTTAAAATACACCACTGGGCAGAAAAATGATGTTAAAACTACAGAGGCTCAGTCCTCTTAGGTAACGCTGCCTGTATAGCAAATTCCACAGAAATCAATAGCATGCGGAAATATGGAAAACTTTTATTTAGTTAACCCAATTGTATCTTTTGTTTTTAAGGCGTTTACCACGCTCAGTCAATTCACTGCCCTGATTTAGGTGAGACAGACCCGCGGAATGAGGAAGTCTTTGGCCATTAATATGTTGGGTTTGTGTTTATGGCTAGCTCGCTTCAGGATTTTTCTTTTAGCCACTTTCTCTACCTGCCCTGTTTACTGTTTTAGATTGAACTGTGGGATCCTGAAACAGTTATTCCTTGGAGGGCAAACAAACCTTGGGAAGAGGAATACTTAAAGTCCAAAAGCTCAAAGGAAGAATAAGAAAATATGTGAATACTTCCTATGGAATTCTAATGGAATTACTCAGAATGAGAACTGATGTCAAAACATGCCATAATCAGCTTCAGCAGTTTACCACAGGCCTGCTTCTGCCTTATGTTGAACATTAAGAGCAAGAACGCTCTTTTCACTGGGCACCATTTTTATAGTAGAAACTCTTTAGTGATTGGTGCTTTAAAGCAGCAACTTTTATACTTGGGAAGGAGGTTAAATCAGAGAATTTAATTTTTCTAGGAAATGTATTTTAAGAGCTGGCAGATCACTTTCCCCATTAAACCTTTTTTTTTTTCTTTTTTCAGCTGAAGAACTGCTACGTACGTGAAAGAGGTAACAGTCTGATTGATTTTCATTAACTATGGAAGAACTTGCAGCTTCCTTAAGGAGACAAGAGAGAAGTTACAGCTGAGCATCTGTTATAAATAGCAGCTGAAAAGCAAGGTCCTGGCAAGCTGTGGAGAACAAGGAGAAATGTAGCAACCTCTTTGGGGTAGTATGTGGTGTTGTGGTTTCACCCCAGCCAGCAACTGAGCAGCACACAGCCTCTCACTCACTCCCCCCCAGTGGGATGGGGGAGAGAATTGGAAGAGTAAAAGAGAAAACTCGTGGGTTGAGATAAGAACTGTTTAATAATTGAAATAAAATAAAGTAAAATAGTAATAATAATAATAATAGAAGAATATACAAAGCAAGTGATGCATGATGTAATTGCTCACCACCCGCTGACCGATGCCCAGCCAGTCCCTGAGCAGCGGTTGCTGCCCCCCGGCCAACTCCCCCCAGTTTATATACTAAGCATGACATCATATGGTATGGAATATCCCTTTGGCCAGTTTGGGTCAGCTGTCCTGGCTGTGCCCCCTCCCAGCTTCTTGTGCACCTCTTCACTGGCAGAATATGGGAAGCTGAGAAGTCCTTGACTTAGTATAAACATTGCTTAGCAGCAACTAAAACATCGAGTTATCACATTATTCTCATGCTAAATCCAAAACACAGCACTGTACCAGCTACTAGGAAGAAAATTAACTCTATCCCAGCTGAAACCAGGACATGTGGTCATTGTAAATTCAGATGGTAGAAAAACGTAAGTGAGATTGATGGTTTTTAAGTAGTTTGACATGAAAGTTTAATGAGAGACGTATGCGACTGCTTGATTAAATTTCTTAGCACCTTGTAGGAAAGAGTTCAACGTGACTTATTGGCCTGGATGATTAAGGATGTAGCTGTGGTAATGATGGGCCTCCAGATCTCGACCTCCCTCTGTGGATTTTGCTAAGTCTGATCTCTCCAGCAGATCTCTAACAAAACTTTGTGGTTTGGGGCTAAAATACAGCGTGTTCAAGAATCCTGCAACCCTGAAGTTCATCCTTCTTGGGACATCTGTAAGGCTTCATGAGCAAAACCAACTTCTGAGAAATGGACGTTTCTAACTGAAATTTGGTTGCAAATATAGTCTGAATTGCTTTTAGGATTTTCTTTCTCCGTCAAAGGAAACTTACAGGTAAAAAGCAATTCAGAATACTAAAGGATATGCTTTTCAGTCATTAGGACTATTAATCATATGCATGTTTATTTCCATTTTGGAACATAAATCTTGATTAACTTTTAGGATTTCTGTGCAAATGGACTAATTTTTATGATTTTGTTGTTTAATGTTAAATTCAATAAGGACACCTATGTCATAGTTTTTAAGGGGTATCTGAGAAATAATGTGCAGTATAGGTAAGAGTAGGATAAGCCAATTTTCATTCCTTACATTTTTAAAACTAATAAAATAGTTTAAATCTTACATTTTTTCCCAGAGATTTTTGTCTAAGTTGCCTGTGATTTTTGTATAACAGGGAAATCTAATTTAAAAATCACTTGATAAGAAGATTGGGAGGAAAAGATGTCATTCTTATTCTGTTTAAAATTATCTTTATTTTTAATAGCACAAAAGATAGATTGGCAGAAATAGGAGGAAAAGGAATTATACACAGCAATTTTTAAAGAAAAAGTAATGAAAAAAAGGTGGAGAATTAAAAATCTATTGTTAAAGACCCCTTCCATGAGAGTTATACATGATAGAAACACAAACCTGTTCCAGTAACAGAAAATAATCAAGTAAGGGTTATCCTTACTGGCATCATCCTGTGACTAGGTAGATCAATGTAACTGTGATTAATTCACGAAAGTAAATTAGAAGTAGTAAACGTTTAAGTGTTACAATTCATCAGCATTAATCATATGATAATTTGAAATTGATTGCAAAACCAGCAGCTTTGAAAAATTGTCATACTTTGTGTCAAATAGTAACCCTTCCCCGGCATTGCAGTACTTTAACTAGTGTTGTACTTTTTTAGCATATAAACACATGCCCAGAAAAATTTATTTTAAGATCAGTGTTTTTATTTACAGCATGCATTCTACCGAAGGCACTCTGCTGCACCTCTTCTTATGAATGTTACAGCTAGCCCTGGGGCACAACAGATTGAAGGTAACACAGGCACTTTCAGAGCTGAACTTCAGACACCAGAGAGACCTGGTATTCAATCTGCTCAGTCTCTCCTCTGCCTGTTCCTCTTTTTCAGAACCTTGATATACAGTACCGATGCGCAACTTCATTCTTCTTCTCTTCAGATATCTCAACATGAAATCTGTAGTATGAAATTCCAGACATGGACATCTGGGTCCGAAGTCCCATACTTCCAAAAAAGGTGCCAGAATTCTGGAGATTCCTGAGTTCAGCGGGCTAAGGTGACATAAGCATGGTTAGGACTCCAAAAATATGTGTGAAGAGGGCAATGAGGTATGGGAGAGGGAGAAAGACAATTAGCTATGGATGATACCCAAAGCTGGAGCTTGGCTGTGAGAATTCAGGGGCTAGATAATCATCCCACCTCCCCGGAGGAGGTAAGCAGTGGCCCAGAGTTTTGCAGAACTAGCTGGAGAAGTCTGTGTAGGCAGAAAGTGGTCCCAGGAGATTAGTTCAGCCACTCCTTTATTTCAGGGTGTGTAGAAAAAGGATCAGCCTAATGTGGGATTAAACAGTTAAGTTGTTCATGTTGCATAAATGAGCAGTAAGTGACTGATAGAATTATTTTGAGAATGTTGATTAAAAAGCACTTTTCTGTGATGAAAAAACAAGCATGTACCTTGAACGAAATATCTGGTTATTCTAAAAGAAAATGAAAAGCACTTGCTGTAATTAACAGAGGGTAGATGCTTGTTGATGTCCTTTTTTGTAATGTGGGCAGGTTTGATCCATCAGCAGAATCCCTCTGAATGGACACTCTTAAAGAGGCTCTTGCTGTGAAGAGATGGGATTCTGGTATTTGTTGCCTTTCCTCTCATTCAACCGTATTTTGGGACTTCACAGAGAACATTGCATGGTAAAGGAAAAATATAGCTGTGAACATTCACTCTCTTTCTTTGACCTGGTTTTACATTGGTTAAGTGAGGGTTAGGACTTACATTGCATCTGGAGCAGGCCAGAAGGACTTTGCCTTGGTAGTAAATCTTGCAGAAGTAGCTGATTCCAGTAACTTTCTATAAATAACCTTGTGTTAAATGCTATACAGGGTAACTGTCACACATGTTTGTAAGGAGCATACCTTTTGGTCTTTTAAATGAATGAAATCTATGGAGAGGGGCACTTCTTTGAATTCGTGTAGAGAAAGCAGAGAGGAAGGCATGTTCTTAAATTCCTTATCAGTAAAAAAAAATCTTAATCCAGTAATGAATCAAATCTTCTTGCAAGGGGATCAGTCAAGATCTTCAGGCACAGATTTTAGTTAGAGACCAGATCTGAGTGTAGATTTATGTGACTGTGCATGGGGACAAGAGGAAATAATTTCCAGATGCACTTTTTTAGCTTGATTTTATTACTCACTTCTTATTGCAGGGCTGCTGCTCTGAAAGCAGACTGTGAATGCCATAGAGAAGGAAGAAGAAGGGGCAAAGCCTATAGCTTTTGCTCTGTTCATCTGAGCCTGCCCTGTGTAGCCCTTGCTGCTATACACAAAATAAAGAGTATACTTCTAAAAGCAAGGAATAATGACAAGGAGCTTCATCAGTCAGCTATATCTGAGTCACGGGGCTTCCCGTGGTTTTCTTAGGGTAACATAACTTATGCAAAGCATAAGACCACAGGGATAAATATAGAACACAGTTATTAGCCTTGCTGTGTTTGCAACTTTTCTGGGGCTTTCCTTGCATGCTGTGTGCTAGACAAGCTTTGGGGCGCATTCTGTAGGGGAATATCTTTTCCCTTTGATTTTTTTGCACAGGAAACTACTCTAACCACTTGGATGTTGTGGCAGCAGTGAAATGGGTTGTCTGCCAATCCATGCTGTGCAAATGAAGTAAATTTTCTCTCTCAAAAACTGCCTGCATGCCCACTGAAGGTGCTCAGGCTGTATGTTTAAGGGGTGATTTTAGCTTAAGGATACAGACGAAGATGGCAAAGTAAGAACTGATGATGTATTACTTTCCCTACTTTCATCCCCCCCCCCCCGCCAAAGAACAAACACTTCTTTCACTGTCTTCTCTGTGCCCTAATGGTCTTTCTGCATCTCTGCTAAAGAGATGAGTGGATGTTAAAGAAACTTAGAAGTATTTCCAGATGGCAGGAGTAAAATGGAAAGGTGTGGGTAAAGTATAACTTATGAAGAAATCCCTAAATAATATCTACAGAGAACTAAATTAAGACTTTCGTGGACATAAAATTTTACTGTACGAAAAAGCAATAAGATAGAGTTCTGAGCATGTCATGCTGTGGATCAAAAAATCTTCTGGTGTTATTGGTTGTAAAAAAAAACCCAACAAAACACTTTAGGAGAAATAGTGGGCATAAAAGCCCACTATCTTAAAGGGTTTGTGTCTTGAGTAGTATTTGTGCTTATGTCTTGAGTAAAAGTTGTATTGTAGATGCTGCCCTGAATATTTTCATTGTCCGTGTCCCCAGCAAAAGAGGGGCATTACTTTTCATCAAGGCTGATTGCTGACCCCCGATGACATTTGTGACTACTATGTGCAGTCTGCCTAAAACAGGAAATTCCCTGTAACAATTTAGGTACTGAAATGATTGTCTGTTTTTAGAATACTATTCCTGACTCCAAAGGAGTGGTTGTTTTTCTTCTTTTAAATAGAACTTGTTATTAATCCAATCCATCTCCTCCTACCTCCTTTTTTCTCAAGCTCCTATACCTCCTTCCTTGCTGGCTGCAGAACTGCAGAAGGCTGAACTCTGCCTGTGCTTTCTGGGCGCAGTGTCACTGGTTTCCATAGAAAGGGATCTGGTCCAACCTTTAGAGCAAAAGGGAGCTTAGATGAGATTGTCTAGCACTCTGTCCAGCTGGGTCTTGAAAATGTCCAGTGATGGGGAATCCACCACGTTCCTGGGGAGGTTGTTCCAGTGATCAATTGTTCTCATTGTGAAAAATTTCTTTCTTATATGAAGATGAAACCTCTCCCGATGCAACTTGCTCCCATTGCCCCTTGTCCCTCCATGTGGCTCCGTCCTCTTTGTAGCCACCCTTTAAGTACCGGAATATTGTGATGAGATCCCCCTGAGCCTTCTCTTCTCCAGGGAGAAAAGATGTAAGTCCTTCAGTCTTTCCTCATAGGGCAGGTTCTCCAGCCCTTTGATTATCTTCATGGCTCTTCTGTAGACCCTCTTTAGCCTGTGTGTGTCTTTTTTGAATTGTGGGGACCAGATAGACACAGTACTCCAGGTGTGGCCTGACAAGTGCTGAGAAGAGTGGGATGATCATGTCTCTATCTCTGCTAGTAATGCCCCCGTGGATGCAGCCCAGGATCCGATTTGCCTTTATTGCTGCTGTGGCACACTGCTGACTCATGTTCAGCTTGTTGTCCACCAGGACCCCTGGTCCCTTTCAGCAAGGCTGCTCCCTAGCCACACAGATCTGAGCCTGTACTGGGCTCTTTGGTTATTTTTTCCCAGGTGCAGGACGTGTCACTTTTCTTTGTTAAACTTCATACTGTTGTTGCTAGCCCACCCTTCCAGCCTGTCCATGTCTCTGTAAGGGATGCACGTCCTACGTGCACTGCACAAATACACTAGCATTTCTTTGAGCATGCTGGATACAGTCTGTTCTGTTTGTCTGGGAGAAGATAAACTTCCTTCATCACTTGAAAATTCACAGGAACAGAGTTTTGTGATTTGTAAGTTTTATCCACCAATGGCAAACAATTAATTATTGGATTGTGGTAGAGTTAATTTATATACCTTTTCTGGTCACTAGATGGAGATAGGCAACCATAACGAGGACAGCTTTCCCTGCATCTTTTACCATGAAAGGAAAGAGATGATTCTGTGCTGATTTGGACAGCAGGAAGTGTATTTTATCATTAGAAATACTATTCTGGTACCAGGTTGCCTGAGGATAGGATGACACCTGCACTTCCCAATCCACAGCTTTGCATCAAAGCAAACTTTTTCACTGGAATCTGTTTTAAATGAAACATATAGTTTGGGTATAATTTAATCTCATGTACATTTTATTACCAGTAATCCACTTCTGAATTTAGGCAAGCATGAGCATTACTTAGATCATGCATATATGTGTGTGCGTGCAGAAATTACTTTACTACATGACCTAAGAAAAAAAGAGGAACATAAAAACATTAATTTAATGTCTACTATACCCTGGAACCAAATACATCATGAATTATGTACCCCCTTGTACTGGCAGTTATGAAATGCAAAGTTGTATGTTTTACACTGTGTTTGCGTATTTCCTGTGCGCTGCATCTACATCACCATACAGGGAATAAAAATATAAACAGCCTTTTCAGTACCGGCTTTCAGACATTGCTCTCTTATAGTCACTGACAGTTATAGAATCTTTTCAGTAAGATCCCAACCTCATCTTTACATCTTAAGTTGCTGCTTCTTGTTGCTTAGTTCCTAAAGAGGATTAATTTCTAATGATAGTTTGCAACCAGTCAGAGGTGGAACAATTCTGTTCCTTCAGGTACTGAAGACAGCTACAAAGCTGTCCTTTAGCCTCGGACTCCTCTGTGCAAATGTGTATAGCTGTGATAACGAAGGAAGGATTGGTGTTGAAGCTGGTCTTTTGTTGCCTGTCAGACAGGGGAGAGCTACAGTGCTGCATCCTGAGCTTCTTCGGAGATACCAGGTTTTACTTTTCTAATTTTGTGGATGAAACTAATTTATAGGCCTCTCTTCTTTAGCTGAAATGATGAGTTACTAAACATCCTGACATTTCAGATACAGTGGTGAATGCACCCAGGTAGTCTAGGTATGCATAATTACCATGTGCTTACTATAAATGGAGTTAGGCAGAGCTGTGCATTGGCTGCAGGATTATTTAGAATGGGGTTTGATATCCTGATCAGCAGTGCTTTTAAATACAATACTGGCATCTTCATGTTGTGCCATACAGACCACTGGCTCCCACCTGGGGACATGTCCCCCCTAAAGAGTTAAATCTGGCTGGTACTGCTAGAGCTGGTGGCAAGAGCTTAAGGGAAATGTGTTGGCAAAGGGGAGAGGGGAGGACACAGTGGCATATAAAAAGGACTACTGTACTAGGTGAAACCACACATCAACTTGGCTAGGTAGCTTGTCTCTGCTCTCTGTGTGTATGTGTGTGTGTAATAACAGATACTTTGGAAACATTACAACAGTAGGACTAAGATACACAGAGAATTCCTCTTGAATGTGATCCATCCTCTGACAATTCGTGGGGGTCCTGATTGAGAGGTTGTATCTACAAGTGTGTTTAGTTCTTAGTGGATTTCTCTTCCATTAATTTAAGCATTGGTGGGGTTTTTTTTGGTTGGTTTTGTTTTGTTTTTATTTTTAAATCCTTTTAGCCTTCACAGCATCCTGTGGCAATGAGGTCCATGGTTCATTTATTGCTGTATGGAGAAATACTGCTTTCTTCTGATTATCCTCCAGTTCTCACATTGGAAGAAACAGTAAATTTTTTCCCTATTCACCTTCTTCATCCCATTCATTATTTAGTGTGCCTCAGTCATATGGTTCTTACAGCATGTGCATGGTTATGGGAGCTGAGGACTAGAGATGACTGGAATGTGGGAAATGTGGGGAGATGGAAAAAGCATCATCAACGGGGTTCACTCATAAATTTTGGAAAAGGGATTTAATTGGAATCATTCTGATTAGCCACTTGAGAGGTGTTGGCCATTCTAGATGCTTGTGATCTGTATTCTGAAGGACATTAAGTTCCTTACTGACTTCTCATGGGGTATAAAGTACTCTGCAGTCAGGCTGAATCAGTCTCCGTAGAGATTAACGATATGGTGCTGCTTGAATTGTTAGCAAGCGTTTTTACCAAGATTGAGCCCTAATCTCTATAGTGGTCTGTAGGGTGCTGCTGCAGAGCAGAACTGCGTGCACAGTGCCCAGAGTTTTTCTGAACTGTCATAGAGAGGGTTTGCCTGCTCTTCCACCTACACGTGCTACTCTGCTGAAAGCCTAATGTGGTTTCACAAAGCTACAGATATTTTTTACCAAATTTTCCATCTGGAATGCCAGCAACACAAACTCAAGTGACAGTGAATGAGACTTACGGCCTCCTTCTGCTCCCTTGTTGCCAGGATATCTGAAGAATTTATCTCAGCAGCTAGCACTATCTGCTTAGGGTCTTTTGAGGAGCACTGGAGGTTGCAAATTTTTTCTCTTCGGCTTTCTCCTTGGGTGTTTTAGCCATTTTGACTTTTCTGGACTTTTGTTTGCTGGCCCAGCAGTACCATTTGGACTGGGTGTTGCATTGCTTTTCTCTCTGTATAAGATGCATTTTTTTTTGGTTTGGTCTAGACCTGTGTTTCCATTCTGACAGACACAGGCGTATGCTTTAGATCCAAGCTACAGATTTTTATTTGGCTAAGGATGAATGTGGAATCTCAGGTGTCCTGGTTCAAAGTGAGTTTCTTGAGTAGCCTTTACTCAAGTGTTGTTATAAAAAATAGTCTGCTCCTTCCTTTTCTCCTCCAGCTTTTGTTTGATTTCTCTCTCTGACTCCTGTTTTTCCATTTTTGTTCTGTCTGCACCCCTGCCTTTGCCTTCCCTCATCTTTGTGTAAGTGGGGTAGGATATTTCCATACACATAGCTGTGCACACTCACAGAGGGAGCATGTGTCTTCAGCCTGGTGTTGCAGAAACTCCTGTTTGATAGGAGCAACACTGGGTTACAGCAAAACTGCATTCATTCTGCTAGGAGGGCCATTGCATAGTAGGAGCCATGAGAGGAATGAAGAACATAGTGCAAAGGACAGTCCTGGAGAATTTGGCTTTCAGATGTTTTACCAATTACAATGTATGTTCAAGACTTCTTTCACAATGCTGAAACAATACACCTATTGCTGAAACGACACATATTTGTCTAGATTTTGGGAACTGGAGTCCAACCAGGGACAACTTGAAAACTAAGATTTTTTCAGATTTAAAAAAAAGAAAAGTTTTTCTTGCAATTAGGTGGAAAGACAGGACACTTCCAATAGGACTTTATTTGCTGGGAAGAATGTAGCACTACAAATTGTCAACAGCTACAGTGATGATGACTCTAGATAAATGTAAACGAGCTCATTATTAAGTGCTACAATCTTTGAATTTAAGTTTTTAATGACAAAAATGGCCCATATATGAGAGTTTCATTCAAGAATGAATTCCATAATTACTATCATTAACCCAGTCTCTGCAGAGCTAGCTGGGGGCCTGACTGGTGGGTGTTCTCAGGGAAAAGTCCTGCAAAAAGCTGCTAGAACCTGTGAAGTGTATCTAGGGCATTATGCATGCTTAAAGACTCTCTGCCAAAAAGTATTTTTGTTGCTACCTATGACTTCTAGACTAATTCAAGAAAGGACTTCAAAGAGGAAAGCCTTTGGAGGCTTTACCTGATGGGTCTTAAACATAGCAGAAGTCAGCTAGTGCATCTTCATTGATTTCAATGCCCCTGTGCAGAATTTGTAGCAAGTCCAGCCTTTCACACTTAAAAACAGCATGGGATTAGAGAAGCAGTGTAAATAATACATCTATACGTTATTATGACCTCTTTTAAATTCTGCCCTTGTAATCCGTGTATGCTCCATTTGTATGGTGCAGACACAAATGCCTTTTCCATTCTAGTATTGAAATAGTAGAGGTATTTTGTTTCTTTAAGTAACATAGAAGTCACGCTTCTGGTGCTACTGGCCCACTGTTATTAGTCCCTGTGTCTGCTGCTTGCTTCTGTGAGTGTGTGTGTATGTGTGTGTGTGTGCCCACGGGTTAGGAACTGTTATGTCACATAGTGTAACACAGACTGTGTCAATATTCAGTTTTCAACTTAAGCTTGTCCTCTTTCATTCTCTATTATTAAACAAATTACCAAGCTGAGTGGATCGAAAACCTTTCTGACCTGCTCTTCTTGCAAGAACAGCCTCTAGACCTGCCCTGTGGTCAGGTTCCAAACTTTTTCACTGTTAGCAGTTTTGTGCTGAGGCCAGTGTGTGTGACAGCCATGGCTTTGGGTTCGATCTAGTCCCTGAAAGGGTCAGGTGGGGAGCAGTTATCCTCCCGTGCTGCTGTTGCACTTCTCATGATCTGCTGAAATCTATGGCAGCAAGTCTTGCAGTCACTTTTATTTTCAGGATGTTTTGTTTCTTATTGAGCAGGATTTTTTCAAAGTTGGAATCGTCAGACAACTTTTATTTTAAATGTACTGTTACAATGTTTTGAAACTGAGAATTGCTTTATTGCAATCTTTAGCACCTTCTGCAAGCTGTTTGCTTAGCTGCTGTCATGTCTCCTTAAATTCTTGAAATCTGTGACAAAATATTTGCAAGCCTTCTGCTATTCCATCATTCAAATCTCTAAGAAAAATATTGAGTAGGGTCAAACCAGGATAGACCTTAAGACTCCCTTTGAAAAGCCTAACCCACTCTGACAGTAAGTCGTGTTTAACTGGTCCTGCAAAATTTTTTTTGTTCAGTTGTGCACTTACCCTATGATGCTTTTTATTCACTGTATTTTCAAAGTTATTTAAGAAACTGTAATCTGGATCTGTGTCAAAATGTAGCTAATACCAGCATGTATCCTATGCACTCTGTTCTTACCCAACAGGCCACTCACTCTGTTTGCCTGAAGATTGAGCTTTTTAGCCAAAGTTTTAGGCTAAGGACTGAAAAATTAACAAATAGTTTCATGAAAAGCTTTCGCACATTGTAATTTTTTAATGAATGTTGATTTTCTCTGTTTAATTACAAATGAAGCATATCTTTAAAAAGTTAGAATGTGTCACTTTTTTTAATTTTTTTTTTTAGGTGATGCATTTAATGTCAATTAAATTATTTAATTTTTAAAATTTTATTTTAAAAAAATTATTTTAAATGCAATTATTTAATTTTTTTTTTGCTAATTGCCTGATGCTTTTACCAAACGGCCATATTCTGCCCTCATACTAGCAGCTGTGCTGTTGATCTTATTCTTGTTTGACTAGGTTTTAGTTTTGATTTTTGTATTTTCTGTAAAATTCCACTTACTGTTTATCTTCTGATATTTATCTGTGGGTATTTCTGCTCCTTTGAGGGCACATGTGCTTCCTTTAGGGCCCAATTAACATTTTTCCTTGAACTGCAGATTAGCCTATGAATATTGCCATATCTAGATTTTTGTATACCATTTCATTTTCCTTTTTTCAGTAACATATCCAAAAACATTAGAGACCTGTTTGGTCTCTAAAACAGAAGTCTTATATTCTAAATTCAAAATACAAACTTCTTTAGTGATAGTACACTCTATGTACCTAGAGTAGTGTCTCTCTAGAGTCTGCATTAGAACTCAGATCTCTTGAACTCCAATTCCTGGATTTTCTGCTGAAACAATAGGTGAGCTAAGGCAGATGTTTTATTTTTCTGTGCCTCAGTTCCTCTATGTGTAAAATCTGGGAAAAACAGCTGCTGTTTGCATTTGTATCCAAGATCTGCAGAAAATATTCTAAACTAAATATTCTAAACTAAATATTCTAAACTAATATAATTTTTTTGACTGTAGGAAACCAATTTTATTGTTCACGTTTTTTGTGAGTTCTTACCTTCCACAATAAGTGTTTCCTCTCTGGAATGCATGGTCCTTAGTGCCCCTTTCACTGATTTTTAACACTTTCTTCCCTTTCATTGCTGTTCTGCGTTTGAAACACCTTGTATGTATTAAGCCCTTGAGCATGATCAGCCTTCAAAACCAGTACATTTTTCTCACTTATTTTCCATTTTATTGCTTCTGTGCATCTAATCTACCCTCAAAAATGCTGACAGTCAAAAATGCTGTTGCATTTTTTTCAGTTCTTATTAGCATTCCTTGTAACGTAAAGCTGACTGGAGAGGAGGAAAGGAGATGGATGAGGTGGGGTAGGAAGAAATTATATTCATACTAGCAGGAGTTTCACAACGGTCATTTTTGTTTCTTCCTTTCTCCGTGTAGCCAGTGACTCTCTCATTATAATCAAGCCTGGGTCTTTTTTATGGCTCTGTGAAAC
The DNA here is from genome assembly GCF_965638725.1 of Aptenodytes patagonicus. Taxonomy (NCBI): domain Eukaryota; kingdom Metazoa; phylum Chordata; class Aves; order Sphenisciformes; family Spheniscidae; genus Aptenodytes; species Aptenodytes patagonicus. The sequence continues at coordinate 36,547,692 of NC_134952.1, read as the reverse complement.
AGATGGAGAAGTTAGGTGTCATCTCTCTGTATAAGAGCTGTGTCCAACATGGAAGAGGGAGAAGACTGAAAAAGACCTCTGGACAAATGACATTTTTCCTCACCAAATGGAGGTTCTTGTCTATCTGCAGTTTAAGTCAGAATTATAACACACCATGAGGGTATATATCAATAGGATCTAGGAAATTCTGCGGTTATGAGATGTATTTTTTGTCAGTAAAACATCACAGAACATATAGCTTGTTAAACCTTTAAGGACACTTTACCGATAGTTAAGGGGAGGACCAGGCCTCAAGGGGAAAATAGATAAAATTAGAAAGACAATACAATTTAAGATATTAATAAGCAATAAAAGAGGAGAGGTAAACAAAGAGCATGCAATGGATAAGCCAGCAGTGTTTACTACCAGTGCATCTGTGACCTACCTCAGATCTCCACCATTTTCATCCTTGGCAGCCAACTGTCAAATAATCCACTGCTTCCACTGAGAACTGTCAAATCTCATATTTGTTGGCGTGCAAAGGAGAGACCTTCACACTCATTTGTAAATGTTGTTTCACCTTCTTATTTATTTATAAATCTTTGAAGTGCATGCAGTAAGAAAAATACATTTCTACATAGGAAGGAAAATTGTTTATACAGGATGGTACTTGCATTTGAAAAGAAAAATCTGAAGCATCTATCCGTTAAAGCATAGACTTCATAAATAAATGTACAGAGCATATTATCAGCGCATATTGAGGTGAGTGGGGAGTTCTTAAGACAGTAAATACTTTGCCATATCCTATGGAGTATTATCCAATTTACCAGCATTAATAATTCTCCTTATGAGTCATTTTATACTTGTGACCTCTCAGCTATTCATATCATGTAGAAACCCTGCATAGAAAGGAAAAAGAGAAAAGATTACTCTGCTGGTTCAATAAAACACATGCCAGTTAGAGAACTTTTGTCTGAACACCATAATCAATATTAGCTCATTTGTTTCTTTGATCTTAAAAAAAAAAATTACCGAAATAGTAATAAAAACTCAAAATGAATAATGTCATTCTCCATCATATTATTCTTAATTTTTCAATGGGAAAATGTGTTCCAATTAATTTTATATTGTAGTTTTGAGAAGGATACTTTTTTTCATCTGTTCTGAGTTTGTGTGCACGTCCATGTGCCTGTGTAGGCACGGAGGTGATGGGAAGTGCATCTTTTGGCCCCAGGGTTTAAGCCTCTCTTCAGAGTCTTGCTGTTGTCAGTGTTCGGGAGGGGAAAAAAGGCACAGCAGAAGGAATTTCAGACAGAGTCAGCCTGTTGTGTTCGGCAGTTCTTGTGCTTTGCAGAACTGGTCATTGAGATTTAGCATCAAACATAAATTTCCAAAGCTTCTTCCTTATCACAAATGATTCACACAGTGACGTAGTGGAATACAAATTAGATTTCCCTTTGAATAGATGATTCAAATCTGGCTTGGAACAATGTTTTATAACTTCATTTTCAGAGGCAGCCTCTTGAATGCAAGTTGATAACCTTTATGAGTTTATAAGTGCATCAACTGTGTCTAATTTGTAGTTAGAGTATTTTAAGACTTTTCCCATAACACGTGGATATGTGAGTATGTATTTACAAAACCATTTTGGGACAGTTTTGTTAGTCAGTTATGCAATAACTCAGGTTTCAGAAGATCATCCATAAGCCAAACCACTGTATTTTTGAAAACTTTTACTGTTTACTGTCTTTTCCCATTTCTAGCCAGATATAGTGATTGGGTTATTTTCTTTTTTGGCTTTTTGGCATATTTCTGTTGACTTGAAGTCCGAGTATAAAAGACAGTCACTGCCCCAAAGTCAATAAAACAAGGAAGAGAAGCATTTTATAGTGCAAATCCATGCATTTAGGAATTAATAGCAATAATTTTTGGTGTAGTTTTGTGACTAAAGATTGAAAGTGTCAGTGGGAGCCTTGACTATATTAAACAATCCCAGGATGAATGTAAGTCATGAGTATAATGAAGCTTTATGAAGGCAAATATGAGCCTAGATATATGAGATACGATATTTCTAGTAGGAAGAAGTACTGACCACTTTTTTCTCCAGAGGTCTGCTAGTACTGGGGCTGCAGGGACCCAAGCTACTATCACATTTTCCTTTCCTTACCTACCAGCCAACAGTAACTGCAACGCCCCACTGATGCTTTGCCCTGTTTCTTTACCACCACATCAGCTCAATACTTTATTTGTCATGAATATTCCTTATTTTGGCAAGCATAATGTGATAAGTATAGTGATGGTCAGATAGCACACAGGTGTGTCCAGCAGCATGAGACTGAGCCACAACTCCCCTTTATATGCATTTAACAATTCCTTATTTTGTATTGTGTTGTATGACAAACACTCTGAATATCGCTTTCTGAAAATCATTTTTGCTTGGTCAGTCCTTCATCTGTACACTAAATATACATGCAAGCTGCAGTCATTAACAGCACTGTGTTCAGTTCATGTTATGAATCCTTTAAGACACTATCTGATACTTCTCGATCTGCACATTCTCACCACTGAGTACACAGGGGTCCTCCCAAGACCTTTATTAGTCCTTTTATGGACTAGACACCCAACTCATTAATCTGTCATTTAGCTACTTATTAGTCATACTCTCAAATACCACATCACTTCTGATGGACAAGTGAAATACTTAGGCTTTCAATTTTTCATGCTTGTATGGTAATACCTTAGCCTGTAATGGCAATTACCATTGTCAGTGTATGGGATAGCAGTAAAGCTACGTCGGACTACTATTTATAGTTCTGGTCACCCATGTACATGACCTTTATTTGGAACAATGTGGGGAAGAGCTAGTTTCTAAGACCATAAAGAATATAGTAAGTCTACCCTATAAAAACAGACAAAAAAAAAGTCTTCACCTTTTTGTTACTCAGAACAAATTGGGAAAGGGCCAATAATTACTGTATCTGTCTTGCTTACACAGTGTACAAACACAGTGTGTGCATTTTTAAAAACTCTATAGCTGAATATCAATAGGGGCTGAAAATTAAATACTCTGGGAATGTTTGACTATGACCTAATTCCACTGTAGAAAATCAATTTCTTGGTTAAGTAATGTTTGCTAACGTGACCAATAAAACTCATTAAAGAAAAAAGATTGAAATTTCTTGTCTTTGCAAAGCTGTACTAAGATAAGAAAAATCAACATTTATTTCAATTAAAATAAACTTTGCTATATTTAAAATATATTTTATTTTTTAAAAGTGAAAAATATTCAATATTTCCAGCATGTATTTTCCCATAATTATTAACAATTAAACAAAACAAAATTAGCATGCCCTATTTTATACCCTTAATCCACTTCCAATGGAAGCTCTGGTGATGTACCAAGAATAAAAAATTATCATTCTCCCACAATGGAGTTTGAGTCAAGTTTTGCATTCTTCTTCTTTAACTTTTAAAGTAGCTTTATATTTTTATGTTTCACTGAAAGAGCAACCAGGCTGCTTATGGATATGCCTGAACTGTGGGAGCCAGGACCTGAGTGCATGCCTTGGCCACATCCCAATCCCATATCGGGATGAAGACCTACCACACACCAGTCATCTTCCATGTCCTGGTTTTTGTGGAAAGGAAAACTGGGTCAAAATGGAGGATTTCATCACTCACTGTAGTGCAGGCTCCAAGCCAATGCCTGTGCATCTCGTGTCCAGCAATGAAATTGTGGCTGCAAGAATTTCATGTGTGCCTGCATCTGACTGGGGCTAGATGAAAAGCTAAAGAGGGAGACAGGATCTACAGGAAAAGCTTTCAGAAAAGCCTCAGCTTGAAAGCTGAGGTGCTGTATACTCATATTTGTGTTCAAACAGTGGAAGGAATGTATCTTGGGCTGATTTATAGAAGGTGGTACAGGCAGACATGCCAGATGGTTGGAATCTGAGGGCTGGTGATCTGTTATCAGTGAAGCCTGAATTCTGCTTAATCTTCCACTTACATTCTACAGCTGAGCTGAAATTGGTCGGATGACTGATCTCAGGTTATGTTAAAATGTTTGGATGTTGGCTGTGGCAGTTCAGGAGCGGACACCTTGCTCTTTCAGCCATCTCTGCTTTGGGAGTGGGAACCTTCAGAAAAGGGCTAGGACCAGAAATGGAAGGCAGCACTTACTTTAGCTGTTCTGTCTAAATGGGTCTTCATCCTCAAGTCAATGCTGACAGACAGGTTTCCTGGGCAGCCTGATGTTGAAGATGTGGAGGATGCTAAGGTCTTTCCTTTTGAATGTACAAATTCCAGATCTCTCTCTCTCTCTCCCTTCCTTTCTCTTCACACAGTTTTCAGCTAAATACTACTAAAATCTTGGGAATCAAATATTTTAGCAAATTTTATTCTTTTTAAATGGTTTTAACTGGATATGTATGTAGTTTTGTCTTTAATCCTTGTCCCACATCTTCAGCAACTTATTTAATTTCTATAATGTACATATGTGTACATTATATGTATATGTACATATATGTCACATATGACAAGAAGATGAATCCAATATCTGAATTTTGGTTTGCTTGTTCTTCTAACTTAGGCTTAGCTGTCCTGTACTTCTTTCCTCCTGGTGAACAGACCTATGCAAGCTGTCGTTCTCTGAACTCTTCTGAACGTCCTTAAAACATTTGCTTTGAAAAACAGTCACAGAGCCTCTCTGTGCTGAAATCATAACCTTAAAACTTCCTGGGAATTTTCTGCCTTGTGCAGGGCTGCAGGAGCTTGTGGGCACCCTCCACAAGTGGTGGATTCCCAAGAGACAACAGAGACGAGAGTGCATTGAACCTGTTTGGCAGATAAAAGCACCCCTCTTCTCTTTCTTTGTAGCTGAGCCCCTCAGGACCTGAGGCAATTCAGGCAGAGAGCTGTTGGACTCAGGTGGTGATACCAAACTAGGTTCTAGAGTCTTCACTCTGAAAAGTCTTTTCTCTTCTGCAGACTTTCTCCAAGTTTCTTTTACATTTTCACTTAATCCTCTTCCACCAAGTAATCTTTCTCTTGCCTTCCTTTTTCCCTTGGCTCCATCCCCTTCCCCTCAACAGACCTTGTCTTATTAGCTAATAAATTCCTGACACAGATCCATAAATTTAAATACCAACCTTTTGCATGAACAGCTAGGTTCTCCCTGGAACTAATTTGAAGCTTAGCAACCATTATTCTTTTCAGTCTGTTCCTGTGTTACATCCTTGTACCTGAGTTTCCCAGGTTACTGAGCTCTGGTATCACCATCAGGTTGTAATACTTTCTGGGCCTCTGCTCTTCAGACAACTGATTAATTGAACCAAGCAGTTTCTGCATTCCCCTGGGCACAGGAATCAGTGGCTGTTCCTGACAATCGTATGAATGGCAGAAGCCCATTTGAACCTCATGTAACCCTCATAGCAGCTGGGCACAATGTAACTCTTAATTTCTTCTCCCTGATGTACTGTAGTTGATTAGAATGGGTGTCCTTGATTGGAGCCACGGCTTTTACATTTTAATACAAATTCACTCAGTCATAGTCATCAGCATGTCCAGATGACAACTTTGAAGTGTCAGTGGAATCCTTAACTTCCTTGTAAGGTTTTTTTTTTCCCACTTTTTTTTTCTTTTTCATTTAAATGCACCATAGTGAATACTGATCCTTTAAAAAGTGTTGCATAATTCCATAATGTAGTTTATTACACAGGTAGCTCTATCTCTGTCTTTTTCCAGGATTTTAATGTTTGACTTTGCAACCTTAGAATTTTTAATATTTATGTGTAATGCAACTGTAGTTTTTATATGGTGATTATATTAACATGGTGCTAAGATTGTACTCATAAGCAATAAGATAAAGAAAACCAAGACCTGACTTGGCATATGAACAGCATTTCAATCCTATTACACATATGCATTAAGAGTCAATCTTTTATTGCTCAGTGTAATATTGTTAAGGAGACATAATACAAGCAACACAGTCAAATATGTTTTGGAACACTGTCCAATTTACTAACAATTTACTTCTGGTATGAGTGCAGCAGGTCAAGAATAATTTTCATGACGTTGAATACAAAATGAAGAATGGATCTCTGACTTCTCATTTCTGCTCTAAGTAAAAGTCTAGGTGCGGATTATAAATTAACTAAACTATAATATATTATCCAGGATCTTATACTGTGTTTTGGAGTTATCTGTGTGCTGCTGCTGCTTTTCTTGTATTGGGCCCATGTATATATACCATACAAGTTGTGCTACCCACTGCAAGTGTGAAATAATTCTGCTTTCTTTCAAAACTTCTATGAAGTGGATTTCTTAAGTTGAAAAGGCAAAGAGATCTTTTATGCTTTGTCCCTTTTTCCAAAAATATCTGTATTTAGATTATTTGTATTTGCTTTTTCGATTATATTCAAATAGTATAGTATTTTTGCAGTGGAAAAATTAACAGGGGAAAGATATTGTGACTAGAGATCTCTCAAATCTGGTCATTGAACATGGGAAGTTAAAGAAGTTTCTGTGCTTTTAGTAATATTCCATTTATACAAAAATCACATCTATCACCTCTTTGATGCTGTTCTAAACATCTTCTGTGATGGGAGATTGCATGTGGAATTTAGCTGTTTGGTACTTTTAGTGATGCCTATGTCATTCTTCTAACACAAGGTCTGTTTTGTTTGGAAAATGCTTGATTCAGAAAAAGCTTTTGAGGACTTTGGTGTCTACTGCTGTTTTTTAGTCTCCGACTACAAAAATTGCCATATGGTTCCATTGTGCCTGTGCAGGTGATTGATGAGTAGACCTAGCTTGCATTTATGGATAGTTATATCTCAGATCTTTCACTTCTTAAAATGTGAAATTACTTGATCACATGTAGAGACTCCATGAAAACTTGTCTTCCTTACAGTTGTCTTTGTCCTTGTCCTAAGGAAACAAACCCTTTGTTTCCTTCTGACCTTATCTTTTATGATGCATCACGTGGGCTGGTCAAAAAGGTGAGTACAGTGAACCGTGGGAGAGAAGAACAAGTGGCCTGAGTTACAGTGTTCATTAAACCATTCAGTATTCAGATACAGCTATGCTGTGGTTCACATGCTTCTCATCAAATCTCATTTGATTTTAGATGAAGTCTTAATAATTTTCTTTCTTAACCACAGTTGACTAGTGGGATTCAGTCTGGCAAAGTCCCTGGTGTTTGTTTTATTGTTTCCTTTCAGGCTGACATCTTAATATAGATTTTGTAGGAGAACAATCCCATCTTGACACAGTTGTGTTTATCTTTATGAAAGAATTGTAAAGTTAATGGATCAACAATTTTATCAGTCTTCTCTTTTATAAAGCCAAGGTTATGGAGAATTCCTATACAATGGGAAGTTCATATTTCTTTTTTAATTAATCCAAAGGGCGTGTATTCGTATGATATTGGAATACATTAATGCAGTGTTGGATGATTTGATATTCACTACATATTAATATTGCAAAAAAGGAAAATGCGACTTCAAGGCTGGTCTAAGAAAATAAGGTCAACTAAATGGCTAGAAAGTTTAGCTGATCTATTGGGTAGGATAAAAGATACTTTTTAATTTTCAAAGGGAATATAGCCAGGGTAAATGTGGAACAGTTTTCAAGCAACAGAAAATATCTGTCGTATAAATAGGAGTTAAATTTCACAGGAATGACTTACAGCAGGTCTTTAAAATGTTTACTTTTTTTTCTTTGAAAAGTATGATGATTACACTAGGCTGTTTTTGAGCAAATGTACTGAAAGCCATGCCGGTGTCATTCCTGCTAAGTCTTTGAGCCCAGTATTACTTAATGGATAAGTATGTCTGGTGCTTGGAGCCTGCCTCTTGGCACAGGCATGCCGGTGTAATGTAGGTTAGATGAATACAATCTTCAGGCAATAGCTAAGTAAATCTTTTCAGTCCTAATTTCACTGGTGAGTATGGTACTCGGTGAGACTGAAGAACATTTGCAATATCTGATATTTTAGCATCTTGTTGGAAGAATGAAACCCAAAATATATTGTTAGCTACCAGAACGATTGGCACGCTAAAGAGGAGCCACCTGGACTAAGCTGGTGGGGAACCTGAAGATGAAAGAATGGGTAAAAGAATTCATGTGGTTGTCCCACATGACTGGGGTTGGGTGTCTACTGTTTGGTGTGTTGCGCATTGTAGCAAGTTCTCTCCCCTCATAGAAAATTGTTTTCTTTCAGAGAGCACATGCAGGAGCAGGAGGCATGTTTTTCTTTAAAGGCACATCTCCTCCAGCTTTGTTGTTAGGACACTCCCTCTAAATGTGTGAGGTCTAGGCTTCTCCACCTGAGGAGACTCAAACCACTGTCTCTCTTTGCAGAACATCCAATGCTATTTGAAACTGGAGGAACCGGAGTAACTTACTGCCTCCCCTGCTGAAGCAGACACACACTACAAAGATTTCACTGGGCTCAGAAGAGAGTCAGAGTAAGCCTAGTTTAAAGCAGTAGGGAAGCCTGAAACCTCATGCCTGCTTCACAGACTGTCATTGTATTTTAGACAATGATATTTCATTGTAAGGTCCCAGTTAATAGATGCTGAAGATAAAGCTCTGGATACCACAGGCAGGGCTGACACTGCCTCTTTCCTTTCCCCCTTTTCCTCGTACCCTACCTTGTAAATAAGAACATCTGAAATTTCCCATTTTATGGCCCTATTTAACAAGTTTGTAATTCTGTCAGACTTCAACTGCATGGATTGAATTTCTTCACACAGTCAGCTTTTTGTGCTGGGGATAGGCATTTACCTCTTCCTGTGCAAACGTTTCAAAAGTTGGCTTTCAAATTACCATGGTTTGTACATGGCCTGCAGTGGTTTTAGTAACTGATATCTCTGAACAGTCATTCCTCGGTGTCTGTGCTGGTTCCTTGCAATCCTGAGTGCCTCTCAAACATCAGACATGGGCCAGTTTCAAAGAGTGACTGAACACGCTTCAGTCCAAGGGCTGCGCTGCAGTGGGACCACACAGTAGGACAGAAAACTGGGGCCCAGAGAAAGCAGAGAGAGAAACTGCCCAACTACAGTTTAGAGGAGACAAAAGCTACACTGGTATGAAGATCTGTGGAAGAGACATGGGCAAGAAACTTGTTAGTGGAAAACGTGGTAAAAAAGGAGAAATTGCTCCTGTGATCTGGGTTGCTTGTGTAGGGAAGAAGGATGTGTAACGGCTGTGTACGTGAGGGTGTAGGGAAATGCTAACCCAAAAAGTTCCTGACTAGAGCTAAGCATTAGGAACAGGGATAAAGGGGAGGCTGGGACTGGCTGGAGAAATGTGTCACAGATGGGGACTGGGAAGATTTTGCTTCATTTTGAGGTAGAAAACCAAGTCATAGGCCTAGGGCAACTGAGACCGCATGAAAGGAGAGTCTTTCTGACTGAGATGAACCCTGGGGGAAAGGAAATCTGGCTTCAAGCAAGAAAATGCTTGAATTAGGAGGCAGCCATGCGAACAGGCAGGGAATGAGACAGATACATGAAAGAATTGGAGCTGGGAAATTCCCTCTTGTGTTTTCATCCATGTCCTTCAAGAAGGGGTGAGGCGAGCCAGGAGAGATTGGGAACAGTTATTTCCCCTCTCCCTTGGTGTCATGGCTAGAAGCTGCCAACTCTTTATTTCTATCTCCTTTTCTCTTTCCTTCTCTCTTCTCCCTTCCAGCAAAGTCATGGATCAGCCTCCTTTTAGCTTTTCTAGATTTGGTAATGCCTGTAAAGAGTTGTTATTTCTTGCTTGAACAAGGCCTTACAGCTTTTTGTAAGTCCAGTACCGTCACAGACAGCAAGTCTGGCTCCTGGGATGCCATGATTATGCCTATATTTTGCAAAGATAAAGTATGACGCTCTTAAATAAAACCCCTTGCAGGGGTGAAATAGAACTTCTTTTCATATTTTTGTCAGGTACCTGTTCCCTCATGAGTAACTTCCCCCTCATCTTAAGCCAAATTATCTGAATTTTACCACCTCAGGCAAAGTTCTCATCAAAGCAGTCTCTTTCACCTGCAGTTTTACAAACTCATCATGGAGAAAGACTATGGAGAGGACAAAGTGGAGTATATCTAGCAGGACACTAGCAGGAGGCTCATGGCAAAGCTGACAAGCATGGACTTTTCAAAAAGCAGCAAGACATAGGCTAGCCAGCATTGCTGGGTATTACAGGTGTCCAGTCTTTACAGTTAAACATACATAGTAAAGGAAAACCTGGATTTGCCCTTCCATTGCAAAGATCATCCCACATTACAGTTTTTAAGTTTACTTGTACTTCATACAGCGACAATATTTTGTAAAACTCAGCAAGCCAGTTGAATTTTAAATTGATTTCTTCAGCCATAGCATACACATAAAATTTTGGGCATTATATGGAAGACTCTGCATGAATGTGTACCTGTGTGGCAATAGGTATATTCTTGTTGCTCTACCCATATAGTTGTCAGTTGCAGTCCACAATATAGTGATTTTTTTCCCCCCACAGCTAAAAAACCCAAACCACATTTTTAATTGGCTTCAATGAAGTATCATATTAGCTGAAATCATCACTGACAATGATTTATTGCCAAAGCTGATTATTTTGCTTGCGAAAATTTGTTTTCACAACCCCTGATAATTTTCTTTAAAGTCAGTGTTTTGGGAAAATATTCCTGTCATTCCATTAATTTTAATGTGAATATCACAGCAAGCAAATTTAAAAAATGTGAACACAACAGTACTCGAAAATACTATAAGTGATTAATAGGGTGAATGATATGACTAGGCAAATTTCAAAGGAAAAATTAACATCATTGCTATAAATAAAGTGCCCTGGACACTGTATTTCAATCTCCAACTGCAACATGTCTATGTTACACCATGGTTTTGACATAGTAATTGTACACCAACAAACACTCAGTAAGTCTACTCATTATCTTTGTACTGTATTATTGCTCAGTAATCAAAACACTTAATAAAGTGCACTTATATACATGCCTTTATATTTTCCAAATGTCTTTGCATCAGACCTTCTTTAATTATGTAAGTAATGTTTGAAGTTGCTCCTAGCCTCTGGGACTTGAGTCAACAACTTGCCTTTAGTTAAGGAGGACAAAAAACAAAAAATGGTAAAATATTCTGGTTCTAATTTCTCTTTCCTAACCCTAGAGATACTTTTTTTTTTTCTTGCTGAACTGCATAACAAATCTCGTGTTACCACAACAAAGAGATGGAAACTTACTTTTTTTCTCTCTCTAAATATAACATATACGTAAATATTTTTTTACTCAGCCTCACTCCCTATCACAATTCAGACAAGAGTAATGCCAGTGCTTTAGATCCCTGCTTTGATGTGCAATACAGGATTATGTTGGGCAGAGTTCATGCCATATTGGCCATTCTTGAAATACCTCACTGGATAACCACTCAATGTTCTGATTTTGTAGCATTTGTTTTGTGTTTGTTCTCTATCTGTCTAGCTGCACATATCAAGAAGTTGAATTTTGCAAGCAAGATTTCATGGGTTTTTTATCAATATTTCAAAAAACTCTACTGCTACCCCATGAGATGACATTCATCTTAACTAACTTCAGAAATGAAAAGCTGGTTTCACATCTTAACTTAATGGACAGCTGATAGCACCCAGACAAGATGAGATGAATTTTACTCTAGAGGTGCCTGTCTTCCCTTACGGCTGCAGAGGGAGTCCTAACAACTAGATTAGCTTTATGTAAACCAAAACTTTTCAATAGCTAAAGTTTGGTGAACAAATCCTTGTTTCTTCCCTTACACATCATTCACTTACTGCTTTTGTAGTTTTAATAAAAATAGACTTTTTTCCTGAGCTGATCCAGTTAATCTGAGCCCTGTCAAGTTAATGCAAATGTCCCTTAAGTTCTGAAATTTGGGCCAGTCATTGCTCATACTCCATCTTCTACTCTCCTTCCTTAATTGTGTTTAGTCTAGTTTTTCTCTTTGTAAAATGAATGCAGGTACCTTTTTGCTAAACCAGTAGCTAGTATTAATTTTATGAGAAACTATATCCAAATAGTAATTTCTTAACATTTCTTATTGGAGGATCACACACAAAAACCCTCAAACCATTATTCCCAAGTCACCATTTGGTATTTCTGTGCTTTGCAGCTCTTCAAATAAGTTGGCAGTTAAACTCTTGCTAAAAGTTCTACTTTGTGTCTTTGTACTTCTTTTTGTCTGATATTTCAATAGGTTTTTATAGGAATTTGTGGGTGGACACATTTAGGAGCTGTACTTTTTTTAGTGACAAATGATATTTTCATTCAACTCCATTGCTAAGAGATACTTCTCGGATGTATATGTAATAATTTGAGGAGTTTGCAGCTGTTAAGGCAAGCTAGTTCTTTCTGTGTTGTGATGTAATTTTATTTATCTTTTATTAGGCTTCTGTTGTGTGATGAAAATTGGAAGTAAATTCACATGAAAAATAGAAGTATTTTAGAATTAAAGACTTTTGTAATCAATATCCTCCTGTACAATATATGAAACTATACAATTTCTACTTAAAGACTTTGGGTTTTAACTGAAGGAGAAATCAATATGCACCAAGCTTTTCATGGTAAATTATTGTGTCTCGGAAAAGTTGTATCCTGGAAGAATTATAAAATAAAAACATTAAAATTTGTTGCTTTTGAACAGCAGTCTTCTTGCTGGTTCACAGAGTCATCTCGGCCCAGTTTGGTATTCATTTAAGATCTCAATAGCTATTTAAAATTATTAAAAGGACATTTCATTATCCTTGTTGGTTTGGTATTGTTTAAACTTTTAATTAAATTAAATGGCTTCATTACTGTATTCACTGTTATTCATGTTTTTGCTTGCTGACTTCAGAACTACTATCTTTAGATCAAAGCAGAGAGTGAAGACTTAGGAAGCTTATATATAAAGAAATTAAAATTTGATGATCCTCTACTTCATATAAATAAATCAAGGCAGTTTAATATTTCCTCTGAAAAAAGACAATACCTGGATACAAAATGATCATATTAGATTAATTTATAAAGTACCTAGCTATTATAACTGGTTTTTAATGAATTAGTCCTGGATGTATTTGAATGGAAAATACTGAATTACTCTGATTCCTCTGAAAGTGCGGAACTGTCATACAAAGTGATGGCTTCCTAAGAAATTTTAGTGCTGCTCCTTATATTTGAGGAGACCAATGATCATTAGATAACCACAATTTTTTTGAAGGAACAGAGTTTTTCTAGAAGGCTGGAGACATCACTCGAGGTCTAAGTACATGACTTTTTGAACCTTGCACTTGGCAATACTGGTGTCTTTACTATCACCTCCATTCTCTATCATCTCCCTCCTGTCATTTGAATAAAATCTGAACTGTAGGCAAATTAGTTAAGTGGACACTAGACATTCTGCTTTGGTGACAGAAAATTGACTTGAGTGGGATTAATTGAAATACAAAAATAACCACATAAAATATGGGCTCAATTCTCATGTTTGGTATGCTGAGCTGCATCTTAAGAATAAAAATTTGCCAGAACCATAGCTGTTACCTAACAAGAAAAGTTTGAGGTATTTCAATATTTTTTGGCTAAATTTTAGACAAAATTAGAAGCCTGTGTTCTACAGAAACATTCTGTGTAGGACCACTTCCCTCAAGAAAATGGTTTGAATATTTCATAGACACCCCTTTGCCCCACACCTGTTTTAAGTTCTACACATTTCAGGAACCTGCTGTAGTGTTTATATGTATTTTGGCCCAAGGGTCTGTATCAGAGTCTTTTTATTAGGATTTAGGAGGGAAAAAAACATGACCAAGGTGAGCTTTTGTTTACATGTGACTATTTTTCAGTCTTGCAACAGGGTCTCCCAATATCATTATGTCAAATTAATGGATATTATTGGTGCTTAAGAGACTTCACTTCACTGCTGACAGTACCATCCCGACACAAGTAGAGATATTCTCTATCCTCTTGCATCCAATCCACTCTCTTCAGCAGATGCAGATAAAAGTGTCTGAAATGAAGAAATTGTTCCTATCTTCATAAATGTCTAAATTAGGAACTTACCTTCCTGATTCTCTGGTCTGACCTTTTTTACAGCAAGAATCATAAAATTTCATCCGGTAACACCTTCCTCAGATCCATCCTGAGCCTTTACAACAACAGTTAGCAGTGTCCGGATATTCAGGCAAGTAACAAAGCCTCCCTGGGCTGTCATTAAAATCATATCCTTTACTTTTCATCTAGCTATATGAGGTATAACCCATCATATCAGGAGTTCCTGTACAGTATGCAGAGAAGATATATATGTAATTTTTAGAACTAACATATTAAGCTAAAATCTAGAATGCTTAAAGTTAAGAATAGAAAGTTGCTGATATTTTGAAAAAAAATTTTTTCCCCTGAAGATCGTGATACGATTAAATGAAATTAAAGTGAGCATATAGGGCAGATGACTGAACTATAAAATGTTTATCTTAAGCAACGCTAGAAAATGTTTCCCTAAAACTAAGCCAAACCTCACCAGAAGAGCTAGACATCAGAGTCACTGGCCAATGTAATTGTAGCAAAAAGCCCCAAATCATTGCTTTAGGTGTAGCTAATAGAGCAATGTTTTATTTTATCCAAGCCCTTTGGTTTTGACGTGTGATATATCCAAGTGTGAAAAATGTAATTTAGTTAAATTTATTAACTTCAGGATCACACAAGCTTTGGTTGTGCCACCTTCTGCTTTTGTCATGTCATGTTCTCTCCCCTCTGATTGCTGTGATATGAACACAAGAATATACTGTAGAAAATGAAAGACTCCATTGTCTCTAAATGTTGATGCCAACACCAAACCTGAAATGGGAACATAAGTTACCTGATAGTAACTCCCAAACAGCCATGGATTTGTGAGTTAAGTACTTGTTAACCAGAGTATGTGTGAAATAAGAAATACAGATGTAAATTATATTGTGTTTTGTTACCAATTCTTGCTCTTCATTTTTTATTCACTTAAATCTTTGCTGAATACTTAGGCATAGAAGGGAAGTCTGATGCTTAATTTAATCAAGACTACCTTGCAATAGTTAAGTCACTGAATGTGACAGAGATAAATGTTCTAAAACCCCTAATTTTTTCTTGATAATTTTCTTAATGTAGCTGTCAAGAGGACTACTTGGGTATTTGTATTTCAGCTGATATAAGTTGCATTTCCTATTCTGTTTCATCCCCCAAACAGCCCAGAAAATGAACACTCCAAATGCACAGTATGATAAATTGTATGGGTTAGACAATAGAAACAGCAAAGATTCTGAAAACTTCAGTAAAAGAAAGGAAATGACAATGCACTGCAAAGTACAGAATTAATTTAATTGGGTGGGAGGAAGAGGGGTAACAGTAACAGTTCTTAGCTAAATTCAAAAGAAACATTTTCTTGTGGCAATTGAAATTTTATTTATAAACTTCTGAAGTCCTTCTTTCTATGTAATTTATCCTGTTAGTCGGGTTTGTGAATTCATCAGGTCAGATAATACTGACCTGCTCACAAATCATTTTCTTAATGAAGTTATCTTAAAAGGAGAGAAGTAAATCTCTTGTTTCTGTAAAGCTATGATGTTTCAAACAACTTAAAAAAAGATACTTTTGACATAGCATAAATTTGGGAAAGACACATAATCATTTGATAAACTTTCAAAGTTTAAAACTACTCGAGCAATTAATACCTCCTCTTGTTGTTATGGGTGAATCACAATTTCAAAGATTTCATAATTATTCATGAGAATAGAAATGCAGAAAGAATAAGTTGATTAATCTTTGCTACTTTGGAGAAAGTGAAATCTAAAATTAATAAGTAATCTGTTTAGGTTTTCTTTTTCCTTGCTTCTGCTCTAATGAAAAGAAGGTCAATATTGTTTTGCCATCTGAGGAATGAACCAGCAATGTAACCAACATTCTATCTGAATGATTTCAGGATGTGTCTAAAGGAGAATGATTGTTACAGATATCATTGTTTTTTATAGAAGTACGCTAGTTGTCTTGGCAGATTCCAAGATGTTTTGGGCAATGAGCCTAAAGGCTCCTGTCAGAGACTAAAGAATTTTGTGTATGTGTAACAGGTACAAGCACTGCTCAGCAACAGCCAAAATGCTGGTGTGTTATCAACACTCTTTTAGTCACAAATCCAAACCTCAGCACCACACAGGATACAATGAAGAAAATTAACTCCATCTGAGCCAGACCCAGCACAGTATATTTTTGTATTAATATTACTGTGAGGTGAGAACCTCAGTTTACTTTTGATCTTTAATGCTATGAAAGAAAAAGACTGCTGGAAGTAAGAAGCCATGGTTTGGGGAACTGAGCTTCTTCAACATTCAGGTTGTGTTTGTTCCTTGCTTTGTGTCAGTCTCGTATGAATGGTCACAAGAAATTAAATTACTTCTTTATATGTGAAAGTAGGATATTTAACTTCATTTCTCAATTCTGTGCTTGAAAATGAGTGAAACTTTGGACAGATTATTATTAGAGAAAGGGCTGAAAATGCTGGGAGGAGTCCTGCATGACTAAACTGCAGAGCGTATGTGCAGGTTCTCACCTGTCTCCATGCAGCGTCAACCAGCTAGCTTTCCGTAGGCTGGCTAACCTCACCCTGAAGAGAATCAAGAGCGTGTGCCTGGTTTGTTCCACTGTCTTTCTTGTCAGATCAGAAACTTCCAATGAAGAGATTGTTATGAACAAAGGCTGGAGGCCCTAAACAATCTCAGCTACTTCTATGATCATCATCTGAAAATATTGCTGTGCATACCAGCTTTACAGCCAGTTAATGCAAAATAGAAATTAGAAATTAAAGTGCAAATATATTGTCAAATATATTGTCAAACAGAATGGTGCATTGTCAGGAAAGAGAGGAGATTTAATTTCAGATATGTTAGACAGCACATGGCAAAAACCTGGTCCTTCTGGTTTTACTGTTCCAGAAACAGACATGAGCCCAGGAAATGCTATACATTAAAGCTGATTAGAAAATAAGTTCTTTCAAGTTGGTACATGGTGACTTGGAAAAGAAACCCTAAATACACAGAAATAATTATCAAGGATATTGTGGTCAGAAGTTGTTCATTTTTTTACACCCACTACTATTCCATATACATTTCTGTAAAGTTTTTGGTTCTTCTAATGTGACACTAACCATAGTAAAGAAATACTATTGTGTTTCTATAATAATCTGGATGGTAGATCATAAAGTGCAGCTTTTGATGAAATTATATAATTGATCTACATCTGTAGGTACTGTATGAATGCAATCAGATTGAATCACTCGGTGTTCGCAATACAAAGTAAAAATTTCAGTAATTGCTTTTAGAACATTCAAAGGTTTTCTTTAATTATTATTTTTCACCAGCAAAGTACAGTGTAAGCAAGTACTGCATTGAAGGTCACTTACGTAAGTAGTTTGCACTGACACTGGCACATAGAGTAGAGGTACTGCTAACCAGAAAACTTTTATCTAAAAGCTGTTGTTCATGAGATTAAAATAACCGAAGGGTTAGTATAAGAAAATAACAACCTATGTTGTTCAGATTATGATTATCTTTTCTTTCATTTCTGAGTTGCATGAAAGACTAGTATAAGGCTTAGTAGTTTAAGGTATTTATTAAGTCTAGAAAGAGAGTCTTCAGGAAATAAATTTTTCCTTTTCTTACCAGAGAAGCCATAAATAGTTCACTTGCTTCCCCCAAACAAACGAGCCTCTCAGAAATGACCCAAATCTTTTGCTTCAGAATGTAATAAAAAGTGTTCTTTTTCAGACAGAAAGGTCCCTGGGGGCTGCAGAAGTCTTCTGAACAAATGCCAGGGATTTACCTCTCTGAGGGTTCTGTATCTATTAATAGCCAAAGAGAAGCTCATTGTCTCCATTTCTTTTCACTCCTCTGCCTCTGTACTGTCCTGCTGTTTAAAGTCCTGTTTCCCCAGTGTGCACCCTCCAGCAGCAGAACCACACAGAGATTACGGAAGCCCGTGTGCTTCCTGGCAAAGAAGTTGTCCTCAGGCATTTCGTAGAGCCGAGAGAGCTTTATTCCCAGCAAACACTGTCAACAATGGATTTTTTGCTGCTTTGGGGATCACTCAATAGATAGTTTGTTTCAGATTTTGGGAGATGTGTACTTTTAACCGCAGCAGAATCCAACCTTTATAAGACAGAAAGATTGCAGTGATTCTTCATAGTTATTGTTGTTTAGCTGACTAAGTATTGGAATGTTTGTTGAATTAACCAATTTATTGTAAACTAGGTCATATCCCTATTATTTAAAATACAACAAAACATTGAATTTATCAGCATGAGTTTGATCTACTGTTTACCACTGTTATAAAATAGCTGAATTTCAGATAAGTTGCTCGGCAAAGTTTAACTTCTACGGTATGAAATTAGCCTTCAATACTTAAACTGGCACTTCTGCTCAGACTGTTCCCTTGTATTCTCATGGCTTCATATGCCTTCTCATTTCTTTGGTTAACTAAAATTATAATGCACACAGTAGAAGTTAGCAACTGAAATTCAAACTGCAAATCTTTCCTTCTCCAAGCATTTTCCTTTACCCCTACATCATTTCCTAGCACAAAACTTTTAATATATTTTTCCCATTAGTCCTCTTTTAGCACTGAGTATTCTTTCCTTCTCTGAGGAAAAATCCTGTCCTTCTTTGTGACCCTTGAATGCTCTGAGCACCATATATCTGTCGTTTCTTTATTTTGTGGACAGGAATGGAGGTAGCTGGAAACTACAGAAAAATCTGTGCTGAACACAGCTCCATGGTGGCTATCTGCAAAATCAGCATGCAAACTGGGACTTTAGTGGTGGGTTCGCGATTACTTTCTTTGAGAGAAGGCATAGAGGATTAACATTCAGAATAGCAGAGAAGTGTTTGGAAGAGGAATGTGCATGTTTTGGGAAATGTAGGTACCTAGTTAATGGTAACAAAACTTGGATATCTCCTCAAAGGCACAGCCCATGAAGGTGCCTCCTGAAGGAAGTAGTTTTCAAGAGTCAGCATGGAACAAAAGAGTGGGGCAGTAGAGGAAGCCCAGACTACAAGATACTCAAGATCATGGTAGCAGTCTTAAATGAATTATTTTTATTACTTAACTGAATTTGGCAAAGGCAAAAATCTGCAAGCTGTACCTGTTATTATAAATTTGGACAGATAATTAGACAGGTACTGACCATTCACTGGGTTTCTCTTCACCCTCTCCGGAAAAGTAATCTGCAGTGTTCAAACACAAGAAATAGAAAGGCTCATACCCTTCTGTTCCTTTACATTTCATTTTATAAGGATGCAGTTTTATAGTGTCAAGCTAATCTATGTGCAGAGCAGTTAAACCAGTGACTCTGGGATGCCAACTGTGACATCTACTAAGAATGCTCTTGCAAATTTCATAGCCCTTCTCACCGACATGGTGGTACAGCTTCCTTCTTTATTTCAATGAAGTGGTTTTGCTGTGAGGGTGAAGTGGATGCTGTTCATGAGCTAAGTGACTCATGCCTGGGAAGCATTCAGGCAGGCTCATAGGCTTGCAAGAAGGGATCCATCCTACATGTGGCTCCTGTTTGCTCTTTGCTTGGGCCTGATGACTGCCATGACCTGAAGCTGCACAAGCAGGTCCTGCAATCAAGTATTTGACAGTTCACAGAGTGGTTCATGGGGTAGAGAACATGCAGGGGACTGAGGATGCTGCTGGGGCATCTGTTTGCTTTTGGCACCTCCTGCACCAGCCAGGGTTGATGCATCTGTTGATGTATTCACTAACAAGGAAGAACCTGTTGGGGATGTGTTAATCAATGGTAACCTTGGCTGTATTGACCATGAAATAGTAGAGTCCAAGATCCTGAGGAGAATGAGGAAGGAGGGTAGCAGCGTGCAGACCCTGGATTTCAGAACAGACTTTAGCTTATTCAGGGACCTGGTAGGTGGGATCCCATGGGAGGCACCTCTGAAGGGCAAAGGAGTTACGGAAAGGTGGCAGACCTCTAAGGGCAGCTTCCTTCAAGCTCAAGAATGATTCCATCCTGATACTCAAGCAAACAAGTTAGATTTATCAGGAGACCTGTGTGACTAAACAGCAATACAAAGGAGGTAGGGAGATGCTACAGAGAAGGAATTTGCAAACCTTGCCTATATAGGGATGTAAGGGTTGATGCTAGGAAAGCCAAGAGTAGATAATGGCTGATCAGCCTGGTTGCCTTCCAGGTTGAAATGACTGGCTTCACGAATGAAGGGAAAGCAGTGAATGTCATTTATCTTGACTTCACCAAGGCTTTTGATACTGTCTTCTGCAATATTCTTGTATGTGTGTTAGGATATTATGGTCTAGATGGGTGTACAACCAGATGGATAAAATCTGGATGATTGGACTCAGAATGTGGTGGTTAACGGGTTGCACTCTACCTGGAGGTGGAGTACTGAATGGATCTATAATATGATCTGTTCTGCTTAACATCTCTATCAATGAATGGAGGAGGTGGTGGAGTGCACACTCATGAAGTCTGCAGATAGCACTGAACTGGGGCCAGCAGTTGATATGGTCATGGGCAGGGCTCTCATCCAGAAGGACCTAGACAAACTAGAAGAATAGGCCTACAGTAATCTCATGAAATTCAACAAGGACAGATGCAAAAGTCCGGTGTCTGGGAAGGAAGAGTCCCTTGCAGTGGTACAGCTTAAGGACTGCCACGCTGGAGAGCTGCTGTGTGCAAAAGGCACCGGGGTCCTTGTGGGCAGCGAGCTGAACGTGAGCCTGCAGCGTGCACTGGCTGCAGAGAAGGCCAACAACCTCCTCGGCTGTCTAAGCAAGAGCATGGCCAGTAACTGGAGGGAAGGGATTATCCCCTTTTACATGGTGCTCATTAGAAGCACACATCTAGCATACTGCATCTAGTTTTGGGCCCTCCAATATAAAACAGACGTGTAAAATGGGAGTGAGTTCAGCAGGGGGCCACTGGGACGGTTGGGGATTGGAGCGTTTGCCCTATGAAGAGAGGCTGAGGGATGGGGACTTGCTCAGCTTAGAAAAGAGATGGCTTTGGGGGTACCTAACAGCAGCCCCCTAGTACCCATGGAGAGGTTATCAAAAAGATGGAGTCAGGATCTTCACTGTGGGAGGATGAGGCAACAGAAATGAAGTACAACAAGAGAGGAGAAACTTTTTCACCATGAGGATAGTCAGGCAGTATAGCAGGGAGCCCAGAGAGTTTGTGCTGTCCCCATTCTTGGAGGTTTTCAAGACTAGACTGGATAAGACCCTGAGCATCCTAACTTCATCCCATAGCTGGCCCTGCCTTGAGAAAGTTGTTGAACTACAGCCCTCCTGAGATCCCTTCCAACCTGTAATATCCTATGATCATATGGTTTTCCTTTAAATCAGATCAGGACAAACGAAGAGCAGAGCAATAGCAAAGGAAAAGAAATGTGTTAATGACATTTTTAATATCACATAAAATCTCATACAAGTCCTGAATTTTAAAACAGGAAGATCTCTGTAGTAAAGATGATGTCATAGGACATCTTTATGAACTAAAAAATCATTTGAGATTTAAAATTTTACAAAAAAAATGGTAAAGATCATGATAGGCAAAGCGCTATGTCTACTACCTTGAATTTAGTGATTTTTTTCTGAGGCTGTCAGTATCAAAAGCTCATTCTTCCTGTCTTTCATAAAAAAAAAAAATTCTCATCAGACTTCTTCCCACATTTTTACATTTTTGCTGATGTTTTTGTGGTAGAAGTTTTGAAATACCTAGTCAAGGCTCAATTATCAACATCCTCTCCATTTATAGGAAGGAAAATAACTTCTGAACAACAATGAGCTATACCATACCTTGTTTTCAGCTGCTTTGCTAGTGCAGATGTGGGTCTAGACTATTTTTCTTGCCTGTGATATCAGACCACAGCAGCTTTTAAGCGGCTCCCTGATCCTTGGTGGTAGGTGCAGTTTCACCTTATTGTTCTTTTGAAAGCTGGAACCAATAGGTGGCTGGGTAAATGGTGGATTAGCTTGGATGCTGCAGTACTATCACGGATTCTGCCTGGCATAAGCCTGGCATGCTGGGCAAAGCTCTCATCAGATGCTATGTTAATTTAGCTTTTATTAGTGAATGTTCATGTGCGTCTGGCTGAATACCTTGTATAAATACTTACCATATGCTGCTCTCTATGTAATAGGATACAGTTGTTATCAGGATGAATATTCCATCATTTTACTGGAAAAGTAGTGATTTTTTTTTTTTTTTAATGTTGAAAAACCTCAAGGAATCCTGTTGTATAAAAGATAAGGTTATCTGATGGTTTTGCTTATTCCTTGAATGTTACAAACCTTTTTTTTTTCCCCTATTTAATTAGTGATAGAATAAGATAGTAAAAAAGATACAAAGGAGCCATATCTGTACTGTCTGATGGACTTGTTTAACTTCAAATGAAATGAAAATTTGGACCAATACTCTACAGAATGGTATAGATGTTTATGAATGTGTATAGATTTATACTTACACGTAGCTTGATGCAGCTCTATACATCTTTCATGTTGGGGGACTGTATAATATCTTGATTATGAGACAAAAATAGGAATTGAATTAATACTTACGCTTTATCTGGTATCATAATGCCACTGCCATAATCACCACAGGTTCTCAGATTATTACCTATTTTAGGTACTAAAGCTAAGGTTTTGGGTTATTTAAAGTTTTTAACATTTTAAAAAATATAGTACCAAAAAGAAGACTTGAGAGAATAGGAAGAAATGATTTATTTGCCCAACTGATTTTCCGTAGTGAATTAGGAGGTCGGGAAGTGTATGTACTTTAATGAACCCTGTCAAAAGGTGGTAACTGCCACAAAGATCATAAATTGAATGTGGATAAAAGCACTTTACCTTCAAGTGTCCAAAAATGCCCAGACAATTTGGTTATTTCGGTTATAGTCTTGTGGTATAATTATATAATATGCTGGACTTTAATCTTTCCTAAAAAGTGGAATGGCAAGGTGAAGATTTCATCTATGAGAACACCCAAATGTCACTTCAAAAAATGTGTGACATGTAAATTCTGGGCAGCAGCTAGAACTGATAGTAATTCTTAGGATGAAAACCTGAAAGCAGATTTCTTAAAAAAAGACCACTTTTATGAATATGGAAACAAAATAGTTGGTTCAGGGTTCTTTGTCTTTCACCCTCTCCCATGTTTTTTATTTTTCAGTGGGAGGAGAAAAAGAGAACAAGTGCTTGCATGTGCTTCTGAGTGTATAAGAATGAGGGGAAAGAGAGGGTGTTTTCAGAACAAATTTTGAGGTTTTTTTACCATTACTGCAAACAGAAGTGCCTTAAAACCTTTTTTTTTTTTTAACAGAAGTACAAAGACTTTAATTTTTAAATAACTGAGCGTCCTTTCATTTTCAGTCAATACCTGCCTTGCTCTTACAGTACTTATACCTTAGGCACGAAAGGCTGTAGGGCACACACAGTCAAGAGTGCAAGAAGTCCTGGTTTATGTAAGCTGAACACGGTGCACCTCTGCAGAGAACTGCAAGGAAGGCTTATTTCATGCTGTGCTGCTACACTAACAAGGGAAAATATTCCTCCTGGAGATGAGCATAAATACCAACACATGCTGTGTGACTACTGAATGACCTGAAAAATCCTTTTGCTTCAAATGCAGCACCTTGGCTGAAGTCAATGGGATTGCACTGATGTATGGGTGAAGAGCTTGCATGTGACATCCCTCGTCCCATACACGTTATTCACCATTCTGCAGAGATCCGAGTCTCTTTTGACCTAAACAGTGGCTGATTTTCCCTGAAAATGTAAAGGGAAAACTTGGTAATGCTTTTCCTTGCCTCCCCTCTGCCCCACTCCCCTCGATGATGAAAGAGTGCCTGAGGAACAGAGTTTGAAGGGCTGGAAAACAGGAAAGGGAGTCTGATTTGTCCCAGGCTGGACTTCTCTTGACTCAGGTGTTCTGGACTGTGTCATGGAGGTGAAATCACTGAGGACAACTTGGCTGATATCCTTAGATGCAATCTTCTTAATGCCTTACAACCTATAGCTTAAAACATTATTAGAGTTCCACTTTACTTCTAAAAAATAATTAATTTGACAAATAGACCATATTATTTGTTGTCCAAACTGTAATTAACAGTGTTCACCATTCTGTTTGGGGACCTCTGTAAAAAGATGAAAAAGAGTAGATTTTTACATCAAAATCCCTTTTAAATGCAACTTTTTTAAATAGGAGACTACTGTAATTTCATTTAAAGGTAAAGTTCTGATATACAGTGGGGGATCTGGATTCAAGCCATGTTGCTGTATATTGACTAGCTGCCTCAGGAGACAGATTTGTTGTGACAAATTTGGGAGTGCTCTGATCACCTCTCTCTAGGCTCCCTTATATTTACTACCTGTTGTTTAAGAATGTGCATAGGAAGGTATCCCTGCTCTTATCAGCAAATCCATGGAGGAATAACCAGTAGAAGAGGTTTTAGGGGTAAAGTGCTAAGAAATTCAACTCCACAATCCCAAAAGGTGAGGACTCAACTCCACGATGGGGAGCAGTCAGGCCCCTGCCAATTCTCCCAGTCTATGAGCAAGTACCAGGAGTGTTGCTCAATATCCCACTTACCGCATGGCTGTAAGTAATTTGTGCTGCATCTTTCGGACAGCCCTTCTCGCCCCTTCCTCCCCCTCCATTTGATGTTTTAGGAAGTACTGTTCTTGCCTTCTCATCTCTATTCCACAAGCAACTGAAACAAATGGACCTATATGGAAGGTATTTAGGTATAGGATTTCAGTACAAAAATTCTGAATTATAAGAACAGTGGGTTCACATTCTTTACCAGCCTCTTCCAGACTTCTGCTGACAGACTTGTCCATCAAATTAAAAGAAAATTCAGACAGATCCTTTTTCTAATGAAATTTAGAGATTATCTCTTTTTTAAAAAATGTTGTTTCAAGATGTTTTTAAGACGTTCTAGAGCATCACTTTAAAAATGGAGTTGATGATTGAAAGTTGTTTTTTTTTAATGCACTGGACTTCTTATGCATCTATTAAAAATGTTGCAGTGTGAATTGTGCCAAGGAACTGTAATAGGCGACGAAATGTCCATCTGATTTTCTGTAATTATCACCATTACATTTGAGCCTTGGAAGAAGGGTAGGCTTAGTTACTTTGGAGCTCTTTTCCAATACTGTTTTCTAGAATCTGATGGCTTAGCACGATGCCATGCCTGAGCTAAATAGCCCGGCTTTTTTGCAGTTGCACGTGTCAGTTCATTCATGATTCTGAGGTGGATTTTCTCATGTTTTTTCTTTCTTTTGTGACAATTCTGAGATGAACAACTTGTATGGAATAGCTAAATATTCCTGAGGGTGAAAGCCAGCACCTACCAGTCTTTCCATGTGCATCTAGTATTCTGTTTCTTTTCTATAAGCTGTTAATACAAGTACCAGAAGATGGAAACAGAGACACAGAGCTGTGTTGAAAATAAAATAATAGCAATAATAGTAGTAGTAGTAGTAGTAATAATAATAATAATAATAATAATAATAATAATAAAAAATACTTAAGGAGGCAAATATTTTTGAAGTGCAATCTGAATAAACAGTTATAGTCTTAAAGCTGTATCTTTGTTTCCACTAATTACAATGTAAATTGATCTGCCTTTTTAACTACTTGGGTCAGAAAATGCCTACTTCATGCATAGAATTATAGGACTTCTAAGAACAGAGGTACAGCTGTATAAATATGTACATGTGTGTCCTATCTCCTGTAAAGGGAGGCTTTTGCTATATCTGAAGCTCTGTGGTATATAGTTCTATGTACAATCAAATCACAACACACTTCACTACAGGAAAGAAGTGAGAAGTGACATTATTTAACTGATCTCATTCATCATTTGCTATGCTAAGTGGTTTTAATTTCAGTTTTCTTAACTAGAGTGAAATATAGCCTACAATAATACCGTACAGTTTAAAATTCAGAGATACCATAATGACTTTGAACAAGAACGTCTCATTTAAAAACTATATTTAGTCTAAGCAGTTTTCTCTTGCCTTGGCATGTATGCTCTGGTTTAATGGGTCTGAATTTTAACACTGCACAAGTATTTTATATAAAAATAGAGCCCTAATGGGTAAAAGTTTGCTGGGCTTTAGATTGTCTGGTGTTTTCTGATAGAATTAGTAATTACTGTAGAGATCTTACCAGCTCTTTTACTACATTTAGCATGAGACAAGGATTTAAATAAATGATTTAACTAGAATTACTTACACATTTCCCAGGCATATCTGAAATAGAAACATTACCCATGGCCAGACTCACTACCTTTTTGGCATGTCAGAATTCTCTGATAATTAGATTTTTTAAAAAGTAGTCAATTTTTCTGTTACTGCCTTTGAAAGAATTCGTGAGTCCAATGACAAAATAAATACAGGGGATGCTCACTCAAGGTAGGTGGAGGATGTTCCATGAGCCAGCTTTGTAACTGGAAGCAGGATACTGTCACTCAGCTGTATGGCTTTTGCAGTCAGATTTGGATTTTGCCTTTGCTCTGCGAAGGCACATTTGTCTGTTTAGAGCTCATCAGATTAGTTTCAAGTTAATTGCTAAGTCTAGGCCTACTCTTACATGTAATTAATCATTAAGACATGGATTGAATCTACTCGCTGACAGGCTCTTTTCTGTCTTTAGTCTCTAGGCATGCAACTATATCTGTTTGTACTAGAGGATGCGTTGTTTCATGCAGTGAAACTTTTTGATTCCGTATCAGGTGAGACTAGGAATCAGTGTGCCTGTGAGCTACACAGACCAAGGCTGTTACAGAGAAGTACGTAACCTTTCCTTTAGAGAACAGCTGGTCTGGCTACTATTCTGTTTCTGATATCAAGCAGAAATTCCTTACGGGAATGAAGAGATTTAACAAAAGGTTAATGAATGTTAGAATTTTCCTGTGAAAAGTTCTGGTCCTGGGAAAGTGGCAGTTTCTAAGAGAAGGTCATGATATTGAAAATTTCTCAGTAAATGCTCTTCACTGATACTTTTAGAGATACTTCCCATGCGTATTTTGCAGCTGGTCCATGATGTTTTTTTTTAAATGCATCTGAAATTTTGATAGCTTTTTGTTATTACATTTAATTTTAACAGAAGTGTTATATGAGTGCTTCTGGTTTACATTGAAGGCATACGGAGTGTCAGATGTTTTGAGACTACAGGAATTTGTTCTGCTGTTTAGATGGAGGAGAAGCAAGAAGCGAGATTGTACTGTTTTCCCGAAGTCAGAGATAAAAAGGAACAAATAAAAAGTCCCCATCATTCACTGCGATCCATCTTTTTTTATATCATTCTTATTCAGGTCTGTCCACCAATTTTTCTCTCTGTTGCACCTGCTGTGTTTCTTCCTTGTGTTTCTTTTCTGTATGCCATTACCTGTTCACCCTTTTCTTTTTTCAAAAGCCTCTGGTTGTGATACAGCTGACAAAGGTACTGAGCTCCAGTAGACAGGAAAG
Organism: Aptenodytes patagonicus; assembly: GCF_965638725.1. Classification (NCBI taxonomy): domain Eukaryota; kingdom Metazoa; phylum Chordata; class Aves; order Sphenisciformes; family Spheniscidae; genus Aptenodytes; species Aptenodytes patagonicus. The sequence goes on along the minus strand of NC_134952.1, from coordinate 36,520,184 downwards.
CTTCAGGATCCACATTCAGACACAGTTTCTTAAACTGTTTTTATCACTTGGCATAGCAGTGAGACAGACCTCTTTCCGTGGCGTGTGACATGTTATCTCCATCAACAGGGAAGAAAGAGATGATGGCTTTTTCATGGATCAGTAGGTCAGCTTCCCACTATGCTAACTCGGGATCCCCAAGAGGCACCTGAATGGAATTTTTTATTTTGTCTGTGTTTCTTCCATAGAAAAGGTATCTTATACTCTTTACAGACAACATTATATGGTAATATTTAGATTTGTAAGAGTTTAACTTCAACTTTGAAAGAGCAGCAGATGGAACAAAGCTAGGAGATGTTGGGAAATAGTATTATTCAGGAGGTCAACAGAGAGCAGTCTCACAGTGGAGTGCAGGTGTCTGCAGGAGTAGCCAGCTTGAGACAGTAGGTATGCTCATCTGGAAATGTAAAGGACACGATATTATCTAGCTTCAATTTTTTTTCCTCAGTGAAATTATTTTTTCTTACACTCTCTAAAAATAGCCAAATTTATTTCTGTAGAAATAATAACTGAGCCAAGAACAGAGAGCTGGGAAACAACTCTCTGGGCTTGGTGCTCTGCACTGTGAGACAAAAGTTGATTCTTCTCCTGGTCTTCTCTTCCATACTCCACACACACCTCACCATCACAACATCAGGCCTGGTTATACCAGCATATTTAACTCAAAATGAGAATATTAGTTGCTTGCAGAATTCTTCTGTCAGTAAGTTCAGCCACATCATAGGCTCCTGAGCTCAGGCGGATGCTTCACTTCTAGTGTACAGTTTGATAACCTTGTTCCTGTGGATGCTTTGCTCTGTTCATCTCTCCATAAGTGCTAATTAAAAGGAAAATATTCCTTCTCATGCTGATAAACTATAAAATAACTTCTGTTATTTTTGGTACTTTTGTTATCTTATTTTATAAAATAATCAGGCTTCAATTCCTCCAGTCTTGGATTAGTGAGAGATAGCAACAACCCCTTTTATGTTTTAAAAAGATGAACCAATTTAAGTTTGGTTTCTCACAATGCTCTGTTTGACATTTGTGGTCCCTCTTCCCCCCCCCCCCCCCCCCCCCCCGAAACCATGTAGGGAGTACAGTTTTGAAAAAGAACTCATTCTAAGGTGTTGTGGGCTGGAGTCACTGAAGTCAGTGCAATACAAAGCTCCTGCAGACAGTCATTCAGATGGCTGCGGTAGATTCAAAAGTGCCCCACTCCTAAATTGCTAAGTTCCCTACTGCCTGTTGAACTACTTATCGTGAACATTTATATCACATATAAGTTTATTAGAAATACAAACCTTGAAGTTAAAGAAAAACATGGTAATGGTGCCTTGACTGTGTAGTAAAACATTTAATAATTCTTTATAGTTAAAAAAAATTATTCTTTTCAAAACAGATGTTCCTACACCAGTTCAAGTTGCTGGATGCAGATGTGAGTTATAGAAACCCAGTAGGTCAGACTCAGGATGGTTTGAATTTACTGAGTCTCTCAGCTGCCGGAGTATTCAGTTCTAGCATTTGCTTTAACAGTGGCGTTCACTGCGCAAGGCAGCAAGCTGGCCTGCACGCATGCAGTGGTTCTTTGTGCAGGTATTACAGACCCTTTGCGATCTTGGCTTCTGCAAATCCAAGAAGCCCCATTCAAAGCAAAAGGTGATGTGTAGTAAATAAAAGCAATTGTTTCCCAGACAAATCAGTTGCGTTAGCTGATCTGATTAAGTGTCATCTCCTCTGGGTGACTCCAAAGGCTGTTGATAGCACAGGAAAGAGACGCATGTTATAAAGATGAAGAACATCTTCAGAGTGGCCATGTGTATTGCTCATTTGCAAATGAGTAAATGTTAGAAGGAAGGTGAATATTATTTTCTCCTGGTTTCTTTTAGATCTCAGGTGGAGTAAATGAATTTTCATTTGAAACAAATTAAAAAAAAAAATCATTCTTGCCTGATGGAGACAGGCTGTTATTTCAGCATAATAAAGAGAGTTCAAGTGCAGTGATATGCAGCACTTGATCTAGAGTAAGTACTAATACACCCAGGAGCTTTTCTGTATGCAGAGGCAATGCTGGTTTTTAGCTCCACACTTAGCCACAGTGGAAATATATAGCATATTCAATTATGCTTAAAAGGAAAGGGGTGCCGAGCTGAAGCTCTGCTGCCTGTTATCCGTGTGAACAAAGGTGGAATTTGTCCCTTATGAATGACAAAGAAGCTTCTTCTTCTATTTGTTCCTTGCGGTCTAGATCACTGCCTGTATAATTTTTTGAAAGCAACTACATGTATTCTTAGCTATGTGAATCTATTCGTAGGAGAAGGGTCAGTGCCTTTTTGCTAGTTTTTTTTTCCCCGGTGATTCTTTTAATCTGGTGTTTGAGATTCCTTCCTGATAGCATTGGATTCTTGCAAGCATTTTAAAATGATACATTTATATGGTTCAGTTGGGAAAAAAATGGTCAGTTCAAACTGTCATTCCCTCTTTGGTATGACAGCCTGCTATTCAGGGAGTAGAGTTAAACATCTGCATCTAGACATTTGTATGTTGAAAAAAATTGCATACTTCAATTTACATCTCAGAAACACCAACAACGGTATGCCAGAAATGGGGGGGAATAAGAAAATAATTCACAAAAGAAAATGACATGAGTCTCCTCTTTGTGTTGATATACTGAACAAATGAGGGTTGCATCTCACTTGATTAACTTATACTCATGTGAATGAGAACCAAGTATCTACTTAGAATTGTTTCTACTTTAAGCCTGTAGTGTTTCTGGCATGCATGAAACAGCAGAACATTTTAATTAAGCTATCACTGGAATGTCAATAAAAGGTGTCTTTGGGCAGGTAATAGCTGTCCAAAATAAAAAAAAAACAATTCTGGGAACACTACAAAAAACATTAGCGCCAAAAGAGAAAAAAATAAGTCAATTGTAAGTCTGAACCTTAAGTAGATATAAACTGGAATATGCCCTTAAGAATTCTGAAACAGGTGAGAGAGATTGACTGGCATATTTTGGGTATTTACAGTGGCTCAGGATGGTCTATTAATGTCAATAGAAGATCTGACATCAGCTTCCCTGGGGCCAGGATTTCAGCTCAGATATATTTGTTGGGAGTTGGAGATCATAAATTAGAAGTAAGGAAAGCTAGAATATATCTCTATTTAGAAGGACAGGTTATTTTTTATATACGTTTTCCAGCCTTGCAACTAAGTTATATCAGCAAGACTGAAATGGGTGTCCCTCATCAACCTGTACTTTGGGAAGACATTCGGTGAAATCCACTGTATCAGAAGAGGCAAAAATCAGAAATTCTCCTTCTGAGAGCTGTATGTAGGCACCTCTTTTTACTCATAGCATCTGACTGATGCTAATGATTGGGATCTGTGGATTTATCCATGATACTTCACTAGGACAAAAAAACCCTACACATTGTACTTACTAGCAACTCATAGGAAAAATATTCTAATGCTGTTCCTGCCAAGCAGCTTATATGTCCTTTTTAGGTTTAGGTTCAGTGAGAACAGCAACTAAATCTGTTATCACGCCATTTCCTTAATAGATCTCAAAATATTTTAAAAAAGAGATTGATAATATTTTCCAGATGGGACAGCTGAGGCAGTCCAGTAAACTGATTTCCAAAGCGCATTCAGCTGGCAAATAAAAGATTTGGAAATTTAGGCTTGATGTACAGCATCTGAATCTGTCAATTATCCCCAGCTCTTTCTAACAAAACATTTATTTCTGTCTGTTTGTTTTTTGGCTTTGTGGGTTTTGTTTGTTCAGGTTTTTTTTGTGGTCAATATCTTCTGGCACCTCGTAACTGTTGACAGATTCTTAACTTTGCAGGTTCTATGAGAATATGAATTTCTCTACTTATTTTACAGAAAGGATCAGATCTTGAAAAGCACTTAGGTGCTTAATTCCAAGAAAACTGACTAGAAGATTTAACCAAGCTTCCACAATAAGGCTATGTCTAAGCCAGCCATTGAATCTAGCTCTCCTGAGCCCAGTACAGTGCCCTGGGGCCAGAGATGCAACATGATGTGGCATGTTATATCTTCACTATAAAACATTGTAAAGGGAGAATCAGAATAATTTCTTAGTTCATGCCTGACTAGAATTCATGCAGCTGACATTTATTATTGGTAATTCAAAGCAACCTACATTCACAATTAAAAACCAATTTTGTGAATTGTAAGCAAAGACTTTTCAGCCTGCACTTTTGGATTCCTTGGTCTGAACCATCCTTCCAGTTCCTGTGTAACTGCAGAGCATAAGAATAATCCAATAATTTTGACCTTTCCATGACATATAGTGAGGTGTTATTTAAAGATTAATGTAATATCATTGTTTATTTTTTACTGAATAATTAAGTAAAAACCTCCTTCTAAATCCCTTGAGGCTTCAGAGGTCAGGCTTCTGCTTTTTGACCCCAGGTTATGCCTAAGAGGGCACAATTCATGTATAGTCCTTTAAGAAAAAACAGGTTTTTCTGTGGGTTTTTTCTTTTTGTTTTTTTTTGCTAAGTCTCAGGGACTGGTTCATCTCTATCATATTTTTTTATAGTGCTTTCAGTCCAAACCTTTTGCAAAGTTAACCCCTCTTACTCTATTCTGAGAGCCAAATTTGGCTTTCAAACTTGATAAACCTTCATAAATGGTCTGAAAATAAATACAAAATCTCATTTTGTTCTTTTAATGCTTCTGAAGAATTCCTTAAGCAAGCTCAAGGCAATTTTTTTTTTTAAACAGGCCCCCTCCACTTAGACTTTCTCAGGCAGCTCAGAGTGTGCTGGAGAATGGTAGCTGTTACATCCAATAAAATGCTGTAAGTCTCATACTTACCACTTTACAGAGTTTTCAGATAATAAAGACACCAAACTAAAGCCTGTTACACTAAGTCACAGTCCTTATTTCAAATCTAACGCTTCTCCATTTGGAGACATAAATACAGCATTGAAAGCCCAAACTTCAAAATAAAGAGAGTATTATTTAGAGTAACACACACACACATCATTTGAAGTCATCCATCATGAAAATACCATAATACAATTAGCAGCTGTAGTGAGAAACCCATGAGGTTAGACAAACAAGGCAACCAGATGGTGCTCACAGCTCTGCATATTCAATCAAAATTTTTCATATCGTGTCATAAACTTTATTCTCTGGTGCAAAGGGTCACCAAATTGAATCTTGACCAGCTTATGTGTTAGTATACATTGTCAGAAGCTACTGTTTTATTTCACATGCACTCTCATCAAACACTCACAATATCACATACCTACTCAAATGTAAAGTCCAAGAGATGAACCATCACTAACAAAAAGGAAGGAAAGAATAAATAGTTCTTTCTTTTTCTTTACGTTAACTGTGGGAAATCAACAGGCACTGCCAAACAATGGCCTAAAATCTCTGCTGTACCCAACTGCAGTATGGTCTGCAGATGTGAAGGGTTCGTTGGCGCAGAAATTCAAAGGGTTGCTTTCTTTCACCAGCTCAGGGGCTCATAAATTTAAAAGCAGTCAATGCTTAGTATCCTCTCTTGCTCTTATCATGCGTTTTCCATCCTTATATCACTGTTCCTTCTGTGATAATGATACTTTGAAATGCTTCACCATGTCACCAGCTGTGTTATTTGCAGTCTGGAATAACATTTTTTGTTTGATTAACACAATTTAATTCAACTAGATGTATTGAGTAATTGTAGTCTGTATATGAAAAATACAGAAATGTTTCATTTTAAAATTCTCTATTGTTACTTTTCTGTAGACATTATATGCCAAACACGTTTCTTGTCCTAAAAGGCAGGGTACTGGTGGGTAGCGCCTCAGATGAATCCTGCTTAGGATAATCTAAGCCTAGACTGGGCTCCTTATTATAGCTATTTCTGAACAGCGAACACAAGGCTGTTGGTTTCTTTTATGCTTGAGCAAGGGCTATGAGAGCCAATAAGACTTTTAGCCACTGCTTCTTTTCATAAAAGTGAAAAAAAGACAGGAATACATAAATGTGTAAGTTTGCATATGTAAATACTAAGTGCAAAAGGTCCAGTAATGAAGTGAAACTCCTATGGCTGATTGATTCATCTTTAAAGATGACATTTGGGTACAAGTACCAGAGAGGTCTGAATGTGAGATTAAAATATCCAATGTCTGCAGTGCTTCCTTTTGTACCAAGTGTAAGTACAAGTATACTTTCGGAGTGTATAAATCTGACCAACTGCAAAAACTGCTTGTACAGGCTACCAACAATTCATTTTGCATTGCTTAAGGTGCAATTAGCAATCCAAACCTGAGCTATTATACTATATAATATTGAAAGAAGAAATGCAAGGAGTCACTAAACATATAAGCATGTGATTGAGGGTGATCCATTTGATAAGTCCTTCCAAAAAGCTTTGAAAAAAACTATTTACCAACAAATTTTACAAACATTAAAACTGTCAAGAAATAACAGGGTTGGATTTCTCTCTGGCTACCAATTAGTAAGAAAAAAAGACAAGGATTGAATGGTCAGTTTTCACAATGGAGGGATTTTACCAGTGAAATGCCACAAGGATCTGAGCTGGGGTCTGTACCATGCAATAATCTTGATATCATAAATTACATCATTTCAGGTAAGGTTACATAATTTCCGGATAACAGCAAATTGCTCAGGGTATAAGCACTTGCAAAACAGTCTCAAAAATCTGAACAGAGTGAATGAGAAATTTCAGCTCAAATTTAAAGGTGGCAAATGCCCAGGAGGTTGGGTGGAAAAGGTAAACAATCAGGAACAAGATCTTGAAGCCACTGTGGATAGCTGTCTGAGGACATCAACTTGGTGTGTAGCAGGAGTCCAAAAAGCACATGAGAATTATCTGGAAAGAACAGAATGCAAAACAGAAGATATCAGTATGATGCTGTGAATTCATAATACTTTCATAATTTGGATGCTGAATTAATTTTTGGGCATCCTTTCTCAAAAAAAGATGCAGTAGAACTAGGTGAGGTACAGAGAATTTTAAGAAGGATGGTCAGAAATACAGAAAATATTCCACATCAGGTAAGCTGGACTGAATAAGACAGTCTTCAAAGGGGATGAATGCAGAAGGAGCGTGATACACATTTATATAATTTTGTACCATATATAGTGGTACATATGTACCACATACTTTTGTGAAGAAAATCAGTAGGGAATTATTAATTTATCATTGCTTGTAACACAGGAGCTTGGAGTTGGCAAAGAGCAGAAGGTTTAGAAGGGAAAACAGCACTTTTTCACATAATGCAGAAATGAATGTCTTCTGTTCAGTAATTTCCTAGTTTATAGAGGTCAAAATTATAAAAGAATGAATAAATAGATGTGTCAGCAGGGAGGATGGCTCAAAAAGTACCTAAACTGTGATTGCCATAACCTGCGGGGAAGGGGGAAAATATAGAAGACAAGAATCCCAGTACATCTCCTGTTTCTAATATTGTTTTCCTAAAACATCTGCTATTGCTTGCTTTCAGAGGTAGGATACAAGGTTAGGTTTTAGTCTGGGGACTCAGATTAATGCTTTTTATGTAAATGAGTCATTGAGGTTCTCAAAATCAAATCTCTTTGCCTGAAGTTCCTCAGTAAACTTAAACTCCACACTATAAAAAATGTGTAAATACTTACGGGGGTTAGACACACACTTTTTTTTCTTAGAAGTAAACATATTGCCATCTCACGGCTAGGAGATGGGTCCTGTTACAACTCACATTGCCCAGGGAGCAGGGTTTTACTGGGGGACTGGTATGATCCTAACACAGCTCCTCTAACTTGCCATCAGCTACCCTCACTGTGAAAGAACAGATCCATTAATTGGTTCAGTCTTGCCATATCCTTGAAAAACCCCTTTAAAAAAGCCAAAAAGTCTTGCAGGAGAAGGGGATTTAGCACACACAATGTTAGGAAATCCATAAAGTGTTTTTTTTAAAAAAAACACCTATTAATGTAGTGTTCAGGAATTACGCCTAACTAGCTTGCCAGTTAAGTAGCTTTCTCCAGGCTTAGCCAAAAGTTTATGGTGAATTTTGTGATTGAAATTACTTATGTGTATGGTTACATTTTCTCAGTAAATTATCTACGCTGCAGGCACAGGTTCCCGAATCAGTGTACCCAGAAATATTTCCTTCATCTTTAGGAAGTGAATTTGCAAAACTGGCCCACAAGGTTCCTGCAATATTTGGCCCCATATTCTTCCACCTCCAGAATGATTGAAGGGAAATGGAATTTCAAAAACCTTCATATTTTTTTATATGCTCTCAGATTAGATTGAGATTACAGAAACTCAAACTGAATTGTTTTTACACTGAATTGTTTTTAAGTTGTTTTTACTTTTAAACTTAATTGTTTTTACATTTTTTTATCTGAGCTCAGTTTCTGAAATTTATTTGTTGGATTATTGTAAAACAAATCCAGACAGAGAATAGCCATCTCTCATATCAAAAACTGAAGCTTTTCTTTGCTCTTGGGATTTCAGCCTATTTTATCATGCCACGTTCTCGTGGTTTAACCCCAGCCGGCAACTGAGCACCACACAGCTGCTCACTCACTGTCTCCCCTGCCCGCCCCCGGTGGGATGGGGGAGACAATCAGAAGAGTAAAAGTGAGAAAACTCAGGGGTTGAGATAAAGACAGTTTAATAATTGAAATAAGTAAATAATAATAATGTAATGAAAAGGAAAATAACAAAAAGAGAAATAAAATACAAGACAGACAAGTGAATGAAATGAAAATGAAATGAAAAAACAATTGCTCACCACCCACTGACCGATGCCCAGCCAGTCCCCGAGCAGCGGCCCCCCCGGCCAACTTTCCCCAGTTTATGTACTGAGCATGACGTCCCACGGTATGGAATGTCCCTTTGGCCAGTTTGGGTCAGCTGTCCTGGCTGTGCCCCCTCCCAGCTTCTCGCTGGCAGGGCATGAGGAGCTGAAAAGTCCTTGACTAGTGTAAGTACTACTTAGCACCAACTAAAACATCGGTGTGTTATCAACATTATTCTCACCCTAAATCCAAAACACAGCACTGTACCAGCTACTAAGAAGGAAATTAACTCTATCCCAGCTGAAACCAGGACAGTCTGCATGATTCTTATCACAGCATCTACAAATTATTTGAAAAGCAGCTGGCAATTTTGAAGGTCTACTGATAAGCCACATAACGGAGGGAGGAAATAAAAAGGAATACAAAGAATAAATTTTGCAAAGGTAGCTTCATTTGTATGTGAATTATTTAAGAGATGCTTCTTTGCAAACATTTTTAATTTTATTTTTGTCCTCTCTTCTCCATTAGAAATGTAAACCATATAAAGCACAGAGACTTCCTGCTGCCAAAGTTTATCTTTTTGACAGTAACTATGCTGCTTAGCTGAAGAATTAGAGGGAATAAAGTTTTCTTTGGAAGTAGTGCACAGCAGAGCATGGTGTGTATTCAAATTTTTACTCTTCCTGATGTCATTTGGTGATATCGTTACAAAGCTAAACTGTTGACATAAGGCTGCAAAGTAAATTAACTGGAGTGGGGCTATAATTCCTGAAAGTGGAAATAAAAAAAAAATTCATGAGCTGTTGTGTGCAGTTAGAACAGTATAGTCACAGTAGGGGAGAATTTAAACTTGACAAGTCTGTCTTATGAAAATCCATTTAAAATTCTTAATATGATTTAATTTCTGTGATCTATATGTAATGACTGCTAAAATCCAAATAATATGATGCAACACACTAATGGTGTTTTGGGGTGATCTTTGTAGCATTCAAGATTTGGAATAATAATAAGACTACCTTACTTCAAAGAATACTTTATAAGAAAATTTTTCAGGAGATGATAATCTTATTTATAAATAATAAGGATGTCAGAGGGAGGGGAATATACTCTGACCAACCATTACAATACACCTTCCAAACCCATGGTAAGAATGATACATGTGTTCTATTGGCCATATTTTATAATAATAAACCTTTGTGTGCTTCTGATTTCCTGCGCTAATTTATGAGATGTCATCAGACAGCAGAGCAATCCTTTTTATTTTCATTATGGTTTTGTCTTCCTATATTACAAGGAAGCACCTAAAATAATCTGTGCTCTGTGGGGCACACTCAGTAGAAGAGAAATGTTCTGACTGATGGGAAGGAAACTTTGTGTACGTAATATGTAAGCTCATCTTCATTTAAGATGTTTTACAAACTTTCAGTGAGACATATGAAGTAGAAGGCTTGCCTGAGCAAGCAAAGGGTTTGAGAAAAAGTAGTTGTCACTGCAAGACAGCTGCAAACTGAGACTTGAATATTCAAGAATTCTATCAACCCCCATTGGGAGGTCAGTGTATGACAACTGACTGCTTTGCTAGCTCATGGTTTGGCTTGGCAAGAATGAAGTTCAATTTAGTTTGACAGCTGTTTAATCTACTACTGAGAATGTACAGTAGTGTCTAAACTCAACACGTGAGTAATTCTGGTACTGACTGGAGGTAGAATATCACCTATGCAGTCACTGTGTGATGTCAGAGCAGCAGGTGGAGACTACAAAGCCTGTTTCAAAAAATACCACAAGGCACACTGGAAGGAACTTGACTGTCTCTTCCAAACCCACAGAGACTTTAAGTGGTATTGGGATTTTATTTACAGAGAGGACAATTAGACACTGGTTTAAAAAAAAAAAAATTCCAAAGTGGTAGGTCTCACATGAATGCATTATTATCAAAACCTAAGGCTTTCTGACTTGTCCAGGGTTTTTTTTGTTGTTGTTATTGCCTCAATTTCAGAAGGGAAATAAGAAAAGCAGTGTCAGTAAGATAAACTCTGACAGTTACTTTGGGCTTAGTTGCTTCATGATCATGATGGATCCTGGAGGAGAATAAACTTGTCCCTTCACTGTCTTGCATACCTTATGACCTTAGCAAAGGCCAGTAAACTAGGTTACTGTCGCTTGCAGGCAAAATAGGCCAGGTGTAAAGTCAGTATAAGATGGTGCTGCAGTAGCGCTATTGTTTACCCTATTCCAGAAATCTGTTGATTGGGCTGCATTATACATTGCAGTCAGTGAGATTTCAAGGTCTGAATCTGGACTTGATTTTGAGACTTAAACCATCTATGGAGAAGCAGATCTAACACCCATAACTAAGGCAGTGTTTTCTAGTTTAATAATATTAACAAGCTTTTTCTAGCTCTTTTATTATTTCTGTTCAGTTTCTGAAGAGTTAAACCTGAGTTTTTCTTCAGATTCATCTGAATGTAATCTTGCCACTTACTTGGCTGACTCTTGCTAACTTCTTTATTGATTAGTTATTAATTTGATGTGCTTCTTTCTATTGTTTATACCAGAAACTAGTTATTTCTTAAATTTCTCCAATGCTGCTGTTAGTTTAACATGCCTTGAGCAAGCCTATCTCACTGGAGTTACCAAGTGCTACCAGGTATGGTCCTGGTACTGCATCAGGGTCTTACAGTGACAATCAGCTGAAGTCTTGATTACTGCTTCTATTATAAAATAGAAGTGTGAGAGAAACTGCAGTACCAAATTTTGAATTTGAGAGTGATTATAGATTTAGAATAAACCATACAGGCAGAAACTGGAATACGGCCATTCCACTTTTTTTCTTGCAGATTGTGAACAAAGAATGGAATGGCGCATTAAAACAGGAATCCAGGCCAAAACCCCCTTACTCATTAACTGGTGGCTGGATTAGAACACATCCCTTAGAATGATGTTACTTTTTGATTCAAGGACTACAACCACTTGAAAAATCATTGACCTATTTAAATGTTGTGTAAAAGGTTTGGTGTAAAAAAAAAAATACTAGTTTTAATATTAGAAGCTTCCACTGATACTTACTTTATAAAAGGAACAGTCTTTCATCTGTCTAGTGGTTCTTAAATCATTGAGTGAAAGACATCTGCTTAGGCTGATACTAGATTCTTTTAGAACTAAGAATCTGTATACCATAATTAGTTTTCAATCCTTTGTTTACAAGTAGAAAAAATTTGTTTAAATAAGTCTTACAAAATTTCTCATATTAAGCTCTCATTACATCTGTGAAGGATTAATGACCTGCTAAAATACAGACTGAAGTCAACAATATAGAAAACTGGTATAAAACTAGCAGGGAAGAGAATCAGCCCCCCTACAAACACTGCACCAAAACTGATTCTGTCTTTAGAGGTGGCCTAAATTTGTATTTTCTCTTTCAAAATGACATTTCAACATTTAATTTATTCACATTATGCCTAAATGTATAGCCAAGACTGCAGAATTTCTAGAAGGGCTTGTGCTATTCTTGTTCTGATCACATAGTTCCTTTGAGGAAAAGACCTACTTCAAAATCGTGCAGTGGCCATGGAAAAAGAGTCTTTTTAACAGTTTAGAAATAGATCAAATGCTGCACTTCATGCAACCGACTGTTCTCACTTTCCAAGTGATTGAATGTCCACCCACACCTCTCTTGGAAATTCTGAAGGTGACATTGTTAATTCACAAAGAATTCGTGTTTTGAGCGAAAGGCTGTACTGACAATTTGGCAGCGCCCACAATACCAGACCTTATTCTTATACCTAAAGCCACTTGGAAGTTTCCAAATGGAGTGCTGTTGTTGAGGTATGTTCTTCTACACTTCTATTTTGTATTTGTGCCATTACTGTGGCTACTTCTTATAAAATACCTGTCACTTGTTGACCAGCAGGCTCTTACTCCCTCTCTCTCTCTTTCTCCTCTCCTCCCCCCAACAAGCAAGTGTAGCAAACATAACACTTAATCTTCTTGCCATCACTGGGATATAAAGAGAATTGCTAACTGTGAATTCATAAATAAAAAGCAGTCTCCAGTTGGCAGCTTTGCCATTGCTGTCTAATTGCAATGAGAATGCAGACGCAAATTACATGTAAGACTCAACAGGTTATATTTAGGGCATGAATTGTAGGCTTTAATGAGATGGGATAATGGATGGTAATCAGGTTAGGAGAGGACTGAAATGGCTTTAAGAGTTTTTGCAAATTAGAAACTTTGAACTATCCTATGTGAAGCTGCTCAGAGTTGCTTTACTGCAACTGTGCTTAGTAGCACATTAATAGGCACTATTAACCTTTGATACCATTCCTGACATGGTCCTTCATCTCATTGGCCTTCTCAAGTAGGAAATTGCAAGGGCAATTTCAAAGCTGTCTTCTTAGTGTCCAGTAGACCCTAAGTGTGGGGACTACCCTTGCAAGTCTTACACTTTCAGCATGTCATTCTAGCTGTTTAATCTTACACAGCTTGAGGTTCTCACTTCAGGTTCGCATAGACCATTTCTAGTTTAGATGTGACATACCACACCATGTTGATACATACTCCTATCCTCTGTCATTCTGAAATAGCAACTTTATTCCTCACTCTTGATAAAATGTTTAACTGAAGACCTGTCTGTCTGTGCCTGCAGAATTGCCCCATTTGTGTTCCCCTAGAGCCCTGCAAAGCAAAGGTGGTATGCCAAAATGGTAACATTTCCTCTTTTTAATGCACCCATATTTATGTGTCATCTGTCATTGACTGTGTGAACTGCTCTGGCATTAGTAACTTCAATTGGCATGTCTACATTGGAGGTTGGACTAGATGATCTTTAGAGGTCCCTACCAACCCAAACTATTCTATGATTCTACATGGTCACTTGCCAACATTTTGGTAACTCCCAGTCTGCAAAAGCATAAGCCAGTTCTTGCTGAACCCCTGCCTTATATCCATGCTATTATGTCTTCTTGAGAGGCAGTGTGTATTTGTACAGTTTTGTATAATGAAGATGCACGAAGCCAATACTGATGTTTTGCCCAGCTGCCAGTGAGCCGGTGACATCATAGAATCATAGAATCGTTTCGGTTGGAAAAGACCTTTAAGATCATCAAGTCCAACCGTTAATCTAGCACTGCCAAGTCCACCACTAAACCATGTCCCTAAGCACCACATCTACACATCTTTTAAATACCTCCAGGGATGGTGACTCAACCACTTCCCTGGGCAGCCTGTTCCAGTGCTTGACAACCCTTTCAGTGAAGAAATTTTTCCTAATATCCAACCTAAACCTCCCCTGGTGCAACTTGAGGCCATTTCCTCTTGTGCTATGGCTTGTTCTCCCAGTGGAGAAGAGACTGACACCCACCTCGCTACAACCTCCTTTTACGTAGTTGTAGAGAGTGATAAAGTCTCACCTGAGCCTGCGTTTCTCCAGGCTAAACAACCCCAGTTCCTTCAGCCGCTCCTCATAAGACTTGTGCTCTAGACCCTTCACCAGCTTCGTTGCCCTTCCTTGGACACGCTCCAGCACCTCAGTGTCTTTCTCGCAGTGAGGGGCCCAAAACTGAACACAGTACGTCTTCCTCCGACTGTGTAGAAAAGGTCAGTGTCACATACCCTAGCATGGCAAAGGCAATTCTGAAGCAACTGCCTTGAGTATAGATATAACCCAAAGGATTAGAGGGTGAAACTGAAACATTACTAGCATTTCTACTGACTAAACTAACATCTGTACAATTGGTTTTAGTGTACATAGTGTACATATATGTGCATAACTTACAGGCATAAGTTTGGTACTTTGAAAGATTGTATGGTCACTACCTAACTAGTAAAAGCATTTTCAACATTACAAAATACTTAAAATCGAATGCTGATTTATTTTTTGCTGCCAGGTATGTACTTTAACAGACATGTACAGACAGTAGCTGTCAAGGAGTTTACATTTAGCAAACTGACCTGCAGCTGCTCAGGGAGATGAGAGCCTAATGCACATATGGCATTATACAAGTTTACTAACAAATGTATTACCCTTGTATGTCAAAAGCTCAGCTGTGCTTTTTCTTACGGGATGAAATTAATGGACAACCTTTTAGCATGCCCTGGCAGGAGGAGCAGAGCAGATTCTGTTAAACACCAGAAAGCTGCGTGCTGGGGACCCTTAGTCCAATCCCTGGGAGCAGAACAAAATAGTCTGTGTGATCTCCACAAATACTGGCTACAATAGGAGATTTCTAATTGCTTATTACTTTTTTAACTTTGGACCCTATGCCCTATTTTTTTTTTCCAGTCACCTGTGAAAATTGAAATTTCAGTTCACTCTGTGCATTTCCTCAATGTATATCAATTTACACCTTGCCTTTTACAGTGTTTGGTAGGTGAATTATTCAAGGACAGTTATTTAGCAGAATATACTTCTTACTGTTGTATGGATCAGATCTTTCAAAACAAGTACCTCTGCGAAATAGGTGTATGCATGTTCAAAGTTCCCTCCTCCTATATTAGCATATCTTACAGTTAGCCAACTAAAAGAAAACAAAAAATAAAAGACCATAGCCTATACCCCCAATATCTAAAGGACAAAGCATCACACATCACAGGAAATAAATAGCTGACTAAATAACTGGAAATAAATAGTTTAAGTGTAAATATTTATTGTAGAAGATCAAACAGATATGTGGGTTTTGATATTAAATGTGCCTTTCATGAAGCTTAGTGTTGTGTCTACAATGATATAAGATACTTCAGCATGGCTGATCTAACCTCTAAAGTATTTGTTTACAGTGAGTTATGCTGAAATATTCATGGACAGAGAGAAAGTAGTGAGGTTTAATTAACATGTCTGTCTGTTGGATACACAGATACATAAAATAGCAAGAAGTGCAATAATCTCTTGTTACGTAGCTTGCAGTTATTGCCATCCTTAGGAGTGACTGAAATATACAGGCTGACAGAGCGTCTTTATGGCTGGCTTGGGCATTGCAGTGTTTCCCAAGGAATGGGAGCATGGGGTTGATTAACATTGCAAATATCACTCTCTCCATGTAAATAGACTTTGGAGTAGCATTGGAGGAAAGGATTATTTGGTGATGAAGCACAAAACTATGATTTGGAAAATGAGGGTTCATTTCCTGGCTCTGTTACAGGTTTTCTCAAAAGTAAAGCATCTAATCTCTTCATTTTGCCTGTTTTCCAGGCAGAGAAGCGAGCAGTAGAAGTTCCTCTCCAGTCTTGCAAAGACACTGTGACACATGTCTCAGAATCACAAAGTCTTCTGGGAATACTGCTTGGGTTGCTTTATGTCCTAATAAAATCTGATTTTGCCATATTATATCTATGTGCCACATATTTCATAGCATGATCCCGATCTCCACTGGGGCCTTGCAGGAACAGTATAGTGCAAATAGAAATGGCTCTGGGAGATGAGCTGGAGTTGGGCAATGTTTTGTAGGAATGCTACGGGTTGTGCTATCTAACATCATACTGCCACAAAGCATATTCTCTCTGGCACTAATTCCTTGGTAAGTACTGTTTTCTAAATTATTCATGCTTTTTTTTTTTTACTCTCTCCTTCTGCATTTTGAGGGCTTCTCTAACACTTTCTATGTACATTTCTTTTGCAGTGTAGACTGTATTGTAAAGGATGATGATAATCAATAAAAAGGCAGCAACAACTAGACCAAAAAATCTGAGGCACATCCTGTAGTCAGTTAGAAAGCCACAAATACAGTGGCTTAGTCATATCTTCAGCCCACGTGAATATCAAAGGATGGGCACCTCTAGATGAGGTGAACATATGCATGTCTTCAGCTGATAGTGCCTGCTGCACAATTAAGTTTAGTATCCTGGTAACAGCTGCCCCTGCCTCCTCCAGCAGTGACATGCAGTGAACTTTTTGAAGGGCAGACTTGCACACTGAATAAAAAGCAGCAGGCAGAAGGACAAAGTCAAAGATCTAGAAAAAAAAGGCTGCAGGCTGGTTTTGGTTTTGGTTTTGGTTTTAAAAGCATTTTATTAAAGGAGCAGAAGACTTTTGTGCCTTCTATGCATGTAAGAAGTAATGGAGTGTTTACATTAAAGAGGACAAGACTTCATTAGAGCCAATAACATTTGCTAAAATAGCAGATCACGCCTGAACACAACAGATTTGACTGGAGCAGGGACCACAGCTCAGAAAGAAATTACAAGGGCAAGATGAGGATCAAAGAGAAAAAGCTGAAGGACATAACTAGACACAAACTGTTCTGATAGTGTCTGGTAGTACTGGTTTGCATATCTAAAGGCCAATCAAAGCACTGTTCTGTATGTGTCTGGTTAAATGTTAAAATCTTTAACGTGAAAATCTTTGGGCTGATGTAATTTCACTCCAGTACAACCCCTCACCCAAAGGCTAGTTGAATCCAGGTATGAACTACAAGCAGACTTTGGATGTTGCCAAAGTCCTGGAGGTAAGAAATTTCTGGCATTCGTGTAGGAAATCCTGTACTTCTCACCACCCTCCTGTGCTTTCAGTGAGTAGCTATAATATGTCCCTGCAGCTCTCAGCTTTGAGAGAGGTACAAAATGCCTCCCCAGCAGGGCTGGAGCCGGTGTTTTTGTAGTGGATCCCACTATCCCACTATTTATCCAGTGAAAAATACTTGTGCCTCACTAAAATTGCCTGGTGATCTTGCAAATGATCACACAGGTAGATTCTGTAGAAAGTGCCTACAGTTGGGGAGTTTTGCGTGTTTGCAGAATCTAAATGAAATACTTCAGGCTCTAACAACCTTGTACTTCCTCTTGGAGATGCTTGTTAAATGCTTGCCACATTTTGCAGCACCTCCAAACTGATCACAGGTCAGATTGCATTCAGGTTTGGAAGCAACTAGTTTTGCTCGGTTTGCTCACAGAGTCTGCTGAATTTTTAATACCACAGATACCTTGGGAGGTACTCTAGAAGCATTGGATGAACTGGGCGTGCAAATGGGAATTGGTAAATGTGGCTCCCAACTTCTTTTTTTCTACGTTTATAATGCAGACTAAGAACATGGACTTGTTATTTTCTCATAAATTTTGTATGAATCAGCCTGGGTGGGATTTTTTTCTGCACTCGTGCAGAAAAGTTGACTATTGATTCTATACGTATCTTTATTAAATATTTTCCTGCCTAAATTTCTTAACTAAACAGCTCACCAATTGTCAGCTGAAATACTACAAACCTTTAAAGATATCTCTCCAAGACTATGCTTTATCTGTCACTGAAATTCACATTTACATCTGAATTACTTGGCTTCTTATAAAGCATAAAGTCTGATGGGGACTCCTGTCTTGTTAATTAAACATGCTAATTATTTTGTACCTTGCTTATGTATCATCAGCTAATTTAAAGGCAAAATTATTCTTTCAAAATACAAACAGTTAGGAAACAGAAAAGCACAGGTACTTGGTTTAAAATTTCCAGAAAAAAGATGTATTTGTGTTGTGTAATAGTGGTAAAACTGGAATGATTTAAATTAACCTTAAAATCAAAAAGCCTCAAAGAAATTTACAATGCAATTCAAAAATAATTGTAGAAAATTTATAAAGTTCGTTTTTATCTAAAGCTATGAGAAGCAAATATATTTCAATGGAACTCTTCAGTTATGGAGAGAGCTTTTTTTCTGGAATACATTTTATATAAATTTATATTGCTCTAACAGTCATTAGACGTATACCTATTCAATGCTCTGTGTGTCTTAGAACAGTAATTATATGAGAAACAAAATAAAACACCTCAGCAAGAATAAAAGTTTTAACAGCAGCTGGGTTGGATTGCCATGTTTTGTTAATCCTTCCGTCACTCTGGGATGCCTACGTGTTTGTAATACAATAGCAAATTTGTTTGTTTCAAATTTGTTCCGTGAGTGGGTATATGACCTCAGCCTTCATCTACTGTAGTGACGTTAAATGAGAAGGCTTTTCTTTTGACTGGCAATGCAGTGCAAACCTGCTGCCATCATCCTGCACAGGTCTTGCAACACCATTGGCTTAGCAGCTTTTACAGGAAAACACATAAATGAAACAGAAAGTAATTGGTGTCACAGTCCTCATTTTCCTGCAGTATGGCACTGTGTTGGCCATATCACGGTTCATGTGTTCGTGACCCGTATTCCTCTTGCTCTACAGTAAGCTCTGATTTTCAACTCTGACTACGCATCTGATTTTCAACTCTGACTATGCATAATCAGTCATTATGATCACACAGAAAAAAAATGTTTTTGACTGGGCACATATAATATTGCATTCTGTGATATATTTAGTAAATGAAAGTGATTTAAATAGAGGAGGGATATTTTATCAATAGGTCAATTAAAATCTATTTGTGTTGTGAGCAACCTTCCACAGCAAAGGCATTTCATACTGAACTTGATTTTTTCCCAGCTTTAAAGATCACCTAGAACAGAGTAAAACAGCACTTAGATAAGTATAACAGAAGGAGATTAAACTGATACCTCCAATTCCACTTGCTGGAAACACAAGTTGTAAAATTTCAAATCTCTAGTGAGGTAGGTTTATTTTGGCTGAATAAGTGCAACAGTTGCTGAACCTGAGTTGTTCTAATCACAGAATTGTAGAACTGGATTTTTAAAAATTTTTATTTCCAGTTTATAGTATTAAAATGTATCTTATTAAAATGTATCTTATCATAATGTATATAATTTCCTCAGTTTAAGGTTGAAATCTGCATCATGTAAGATTTACAGATTATAGATATTATTTCATTGTATTATTATACTTATACATATTATACATAAATTATAAATTAATATATAAGATTTATATAAAATTTGTTTAATATAAGATCACTAACCATGTAAGAAGACTATTATATACTGTGCCATGCCTTAGGAAGGACTTCAAGCATCTAACCTTATGCAGTCATTAATTCTCAGACAGTTTCCTGTGACTCAATAATTTAGCCTTGCCTGATATTTTTCTGGCTTTTGCATAAAATGTGTGTACCATAGGCACCTTACTGACACAGAGTTTTTTAACATCAAATCATTAGAATTTACCATGATAAGTATGTGTGTGTGTGTGCGCGAGAGAGAGAGAGAGAGTATGGAGAAGAAGGAAATATTAACATCACAAATTATGAGCACTTACACATTAATAGGTGTTTGACAAAATAGCTACATATGAAGGTGAGAATGAACATCCTCAACTTCTTTATATTCAAGGAAAGTTTGCTAAGCAAGGGCAGACAAAAAATTAATTCTGTTTTAGTTAGTTGTTTTTTTCAGTCTGTGTCCACACATGTTTCTTAGTAGCTGGTCTAGCATGTCACTTCCTAAACTGGCTGCTATTAAGTTAAATCCCCTTATGAATTCCACAAACAAGTGGAATCACTTAAAGAGGATTTCCCAGAGGGTAATCTGTTTATAGTGGTGAAGACTAAACTAAAAGATTTTGGACAGCACGTTATACATCCCTCCAGCATATGAAATTGTGGGAAGCAGTGAATGTGACTCTCAGAATTTGTTCAACCTGTGTTTGTTCCGGAGAGGTCCATTGCTGTGATGGTACCAAGGTGTGAATGAGGATGCACAATTCTGATGGGATTGCAGCATTTATAATGAACCGAAGGGCTGCCTTCCACACAAAGTGTCACTAACAGGATCAGGATTTACAAGAGAAAAGGGAAGGAGAGATTCTGCCCCACAACAATCTGTCTATCCATACAACTAAACAGGGAAGGGCGATAAAACAAGGGTGTGTCTGAGCCGAAGGAGAATAGTGAACCAACCAATTCATTCCTAAAACTTCTGAATTGTAGTAAGAAGAGACTATACCAAGTCAAAAGAACCTGAGGAAAAATGCTTTCCAAACTCTGAGGACATCTGATACCCTGCAGCACATCTTTTCAAACACTATTGATAAACACTGAAAACATTGAGACGTGAAATTCAGACAAGTAATGTATTTTACTAAAAAATAGAAAGACTAACTTGGACTTGTGACTGGTGTTATAGACCTCAAAAGATGGGGTTTTAGCATCCCTTAATTTTAAGAAATTAGGAGTCAACCTTTCTGTGCAAAATGTTTAATACCTGGCATCCACACTAGGAGCTCAACCCTTATGAACTCATGATTGTCAAAGAACTACCTGCATTGAGGGATTGGTCTGTGGCTGTATGATAAAGAAGTCAAAGGAATTACTGCCTAGGGCCTTTCATGGATGTATTGTCTAACTAATAACCTTAGATAGATTTGGGAGACTTCTTGAAAATATTTTGGTCAGAGAATTTATCCTTTGAGAGTGGTCATTAGTATTCCCCATTGTAATGCAGGAATTCACATCTCCAGTTGACAAAACTTTTCAAAACATGCTGTTTAATTGGGTCACAGCATCTAATATTACCAATTGATTACTTGTACATCAAGTAAGTTACCCCTTGTCATGCACCTAGTCTGTGTAAAATAAGTTACTCAGGCATACTCTGTCAAGTTTTAAATTACTGGTCAAGAGAAGACTTTTCTATTTTAGAGCATTCTTGCCTCCTATATATATGAGGCAAGTATTAAAAAATAAAATGGCAGCTCCCAAACCTACAAAAATTACACATCTGTTCTGGCTTGGCTTTCACGAATCCATCAGGCCTTTGTGAATGCTCATTAGGCACTTCAGCCTAAGGACGTTTTAAATTGAAGCCACAATATGGAGAAGTTAATGCACAGCCAAACCGAGACTTCAAATCTGAAAAGATCACACAGGGATTTTTATATCCTCATCAGTATTTTAAATGCTATGTATTCATTTTAGGAAATTATTTTAATTTTGTTTTCTGAAGGCAAATGTGCTTCTAAAAACAATGTGATATGACTTTCTCTTGGCTTTGTGTATGTGTCTGTATGCGTATTTTTTTTCCTAATCTTCCCTTCACCTGCAGTTCTTAGTTGCGTATTTACTGTGGTCAAGCCATTTCATCTTCAGCATACCTGATCTGACCACGTGTGAAAAGGTCGTGCTAGTGAGAAAATGTGATTAGGACACATGATAGTTCTTTGGGTGTAAATCCTCTCGATACTAATGGGAGAGGGAACTCACTGGCATATGACACAGCAAGCAAAAAGCAACAAACAACATCCTGCTGGACCATACTCTATGAATATTCAACTCAAGCTCTATTGAAGACTAAATAGCTACAGACGGTAGAGAATGGGAGAGAGCTTCTGCTTTAGCAATTATCTGAAGTGTCACAGTCCACATGTTCAAAATTAGTAGATTTTAAGTGTCAGGCACCCTAATTCGTAATTCTTCTTAGAGTATGCATGTCTATTCCATCCATGAAAACTATGTTTCGGGAACATTATTTGGGTTGTAAAGCCAAGTACTTGAAAACTAAGACATACTAGATTTTCGATTGTGCTTTTAATTCTGTCTCTTTGTTTGTCCACTGAGTGCAGTGAATGACACAAGATCCTGTGGCAAAATATGTACTCATATAATTATAAACTGCTTGTGCAATGAGCAAGCATAGCTGGGGGTCCTGAGACAAATACAAACCTGGTGTTTCTTAAATACAGAGAGGGTAGGGGCAAATTAAGTAACATTCTTTGAATGTAATACTTTTCTACATGTTAGTTTCTTGACCATCTTTTAAAAAGTAAAATCAAACTATCTTTTCTGTACAATTACATGTGTGTTTATGATCCATGGAACCTGTCCTGCTAAGATGCCTTTTTGCTGAGGTTTTAAATCCAGTTCTTAATAGACCATCACTGCTTGCTGGCTGCCAGCTACAAGATAAAGTTGGATAGAAATTTTTCTGAGGCATGTTATTAGACATGGTCCCAGGCAACTGGATTTAGGTGGCCCATCTTGAGCAGGGGGCTTGGACAAGATGACCTCCAGAGGTCCCTTCAAACCTTAGCCATTCTGTGATTCTGTTAAGATTAATAATGTATTTTATATGCTTTATGATAATGTGTCAAATCTACTAAAAAATTATTGCTTGTTCATGTAGAGTCTCAGCCTGTCTCAGTTTTACTTTCCTTGTTAAAGAAATCAGTCTCAGATTCTAAAAATATCTGCTAGATTTCTCTTCTTTCTCATTTTGGTTTTTTTGTTTTTTTTTTTTTTTGGATAATAGCTTTCGTCTTTCTGTGGAGTCCTGGAATGACTGGAGTGCCAGGCCAAAAACAGGAGGGGAAAGAAATATTAATGCTTACCTAACATAAACGTGAACAATACAGTTAATTTTTTAGAATGAATTTAACAAGTTCCATCTCCTTGGAGGAGTATTTCTGGTTTTGGTTTTTTGTGTTTGTGTGTTTCTGGTTAAATCACTCTCTAAAGGTCCCAGGATGGCCTGATCTAACTCATAACAAACTCCAGCAAGCTTTTTTTTAATTATTTTTTTGGGCTTGTTTTGATTCATTGAGTTTTCATCTTTCTGCTGTTTCAAAATTACTGTGAATGAATATAGTAAATAGGAAGCAGAGTGATTTTCGTAACAAAGGACCTTGCTAGGATTATTTTTATTGCAACCTTACCTTCAAATGAGTGTGTGCTTTATTTCTTCCTAAATTTCAGAGATTCTTTTGCAAAATGTCATAGAAGTTAAGTTGTGTTATGGCAACATAACAGTAGCTAAAGGCATTCTTAAAGAATGTAAAGATTTAAATATACAAAACACAGGCTTCCTACAGCTGAAATGAGAATAATTAATTCAAAAGAGTGAAAAATACACCTTTCAGGTTTCATGAATTGAAAATATAAATTAAAAACATGGTGCCAAGGGCAGTCATAATGTTTACCTGCTACAATGTCAAATTTTCCAGTGAATTGCCCCACAATTTGTTTTTTATTTGTGACAACTGTTACATTATGTGTCTTAAAGAAAGAATAAGTGCATATGGGGAGAAGTTTATAAAGTTTTTGAAAAAAATTATAAAGAAGAATTATCATGCAATACTCTCTCTTGTTACCAGGTCTTGTGAGATATATTTGCCCTTCTGTAGAGAAAGTATGTATATTCTGGAGCTGCATCCTGGCTTGTGTACTAGTTATGTAGGCTTTTAAACAAATAGCAGTGAGCCAGGGAGAGAAATGCATCCTCTAGTACTTCCTGAAAGCTAACAAAAATATAAAAATATAAATATAAAATAAAAAATAAAATAATATAAAAATATAAAATATATATAAAATAAAAATATAAAAATAAATAAATAAATATAAAATAAAAAATAAATATAAATATAAAATATAAAAATATAAAAAAAAAAAGCTAACAAAAACAAAGGCGTCCCTACTCACAGGGAGATCCTGCCGTGCAGCCCGCTGCCGTGCAGGAGAGCTCAACAGGCCCTGGGCTGTCCACTATTTATAGAGTAAGATGATTGACTTATAGTCATATTTGCGTACCAGCAAGAGGTCTCGGTCACTGCTCCAGACAGCCCTTGGCTACTGTGTTGCCATCCGTCCCCAAAGTCCAGCATAAACTGGATGCAGCCATCACGACCCCCACCAGTGGTCATTGCTTACGCGGGGAGGGGGGGGAGCACACCGTCACAGCATAACAATTTTGTCTGGTGTCTTCTACTCCTGTGTTACAAGAACAGTAAATAATATTTTTCCTTTGCACTTTATCCATACCATTCATGATTTAATAGATCTCCTAATTAGTTGCTTTTACAGGGAATACCCTGCCAGCTGCTCGTCTGCCACTTTAAAGGGATTTTCAGCTTTGATTGTTGCAGTGTCAAGAGAGCGAGAGTGTCCTTTAGGTAGGCAGGTCCTAGACTGTTTTAAGATCTACACAACAGTGCTTTGGGGAATGTTCCTAAATTATGATGATCCAGCAGAATTATTATTAACTTGACATCTTGTATGCCTGAAATAGGATCAGACTTTCTGTATTTTTTGGTGTTGAACAATGTTTTAACTGGCCAGAGGGACTGCTGCTCAAAATGACATCCCCATTTAGTTTAATAAGCAAAACTGCTGTTACTTGGAAAATGTTTTGTGTGCTGGCACGTGTGTTTGAAGGCAGGTCAGCACCTGTCAATGATGCACTCTTACCTGGGCTGTAATGTGCTCTTCACTTCTGTGACTTTCCAGGGATGAAGAGGACAGAGAGGACATGCTCCTAGGGAATGTTTCTGTCACAGGTCCAGGTGCCTTTCATGTCCCTTAACTTTTGACTACCTCTGTGCTGGTAGTCACTTGGTTGGGGATCAGCGGTTGATCACCTCCTCATGTCTGGTCTTAGTCCAGAGCCAGAACGTGAGCTGTAACTGGGGAAAGGTATCTGAATTTGAGTTAACCTTCAAACTAATCCTTGCGAAGGCAGGTGTCACGGTCTGTTTGGATCTCTCAAATTTACAGGACATTGTACTCTGTAAATTAAACTTTATTTTACGGGGCTCTTTAGGAAAAGATTGTCATGATTTAACCCCAGCTGGCAACTAAGCACCACACAGCTGCTCGCTCACTCCCCCCCGAGCAGGATGGGGGGAAGAGAATTGGAAGGGTAAAAGTGAGAAAACTCGTGGGTTGAGATAAGAATAGTTTAACAACTGAAATAAAATAATAATAATAATAATAATAATAATAATAATAATAATAATAATAATAATAATAATAATAATATTGTAATGAAAAGGAAAATAACAAAGAGAGAGAAATAAAACTGAAGAAAGACAAGTGATGCGAATGAAAACAATTGCTCACCACCAACTGACCGATGCCCAGCCAGTCCCTGAGCCGCAGCCCCCCCACCAGCCTTCCCCCTAGTTTATTGCTGAGCATGATGTCATATGGCATGGAATATCCCTTTGGTCAGTTGGGGTCAGCTGTCCCAGTTGTGTCTCCCCCCAAGTTCTTGTGCACCCCCAGCCTGATGTATTTCTACATTCCAGCTTGGAAGTTTGGTCTATACCATTTCCGTGAGTTAGTGGATTCTGAAGAAGCTGCCAGACAATCAATATCCAAAGATGACGACTGCAGGAGGCAGCAAGCTGCAGGTGATAATGGCTGCATAAGGACCTCTAGTCCTTTCTGGCCACCGTGTCCTGCCTACATGTTGCCCTCGCTTTCACCTAATGGTGCTGTTCCCAGCATACCTCAGGCCTTAGCGTGAGCTGTATGTGAGCCAAAATCTGAGCAGGAGTTGTGTGAACAGTCACAGAGGGGTATGAAAGGTAGCATGCTTTCTCCACCCAGGTTTTTTGTGAATGCAGTCGGAAACTGCGGGCTAGGTACTTAAAACCAGCTCTGCCTTTGGAGAATTGGGTGAAAACCCACAGCTTGTCAGGTGGAGAAAGTGACGCTTTTGACTCGGAAACTGAGAAAAGTAGACCACATGTGGATTGCTGATGAAAGATCAGTATATACAGGCCATGGTTAAGGTAGTTCTAATTTGATTTGGGTTTTTTTGTTTGGTAGTTCTAATTTGATTTGGGTTTTCTTGTTTGTTTTTAAAAAAGGAATTGTAGCATTTCAGACCTTGGCTGGTTAAGATAGGTCATAAATCATTAAAAAAATCTTTTGATTTTAATGTATTTTTTACTTTATGAATTAAGTAATATCTTGTTGGCTTATAACAGCATTAAAGATTTCAGAGAAAAAAAACAGGTAAAGGAAACAATTTGTCTTTTTTCAGCTTTTTATTTTTTCAGTTGTGTTTGCATCCCAACATTTTTGCTTGGGTATGTAAAGATGACGTTAAGGATTCTAAAATTGTTGGAGGTGTTAATTGGAAATGTGTGAAAATATATTAAGTAAGATTAATTGCCAGATTAAGTAAGCAATTGCGGTCTAGCTAATAAGAGCAGAAAACATTGATATTATTGCATAAAGAATTACATATAAATATTGCTGCCATTACAACCAGTAATGTATATATATGGACTTGAATTTCGTATCTTGTTGACTGAGTATTCTCTGAACTGATCTTCTGTCTCCATATCTGTGCCGTTTATGCTTTGGTTAATGGAAAATAACAGTGGAGCCATTTAAAAAATGTTTTCTATCCTTCTTTGTCTGCTTTACCTGTATTCGTCTCAGTGGTGGTGAATCACAGCTTTTTTTCTTTAATGACAATTTCTTGAGGGTTTTGTTATCTCTGCCATTAAGAATTGTGTATGTCATGAAACGTTGTCAGAGTTTATTTGTGTGTGTAAAGTACCTATTCTGGTAGTTTGTGAGCACCGTGCATGGATTAAGAACAACAAAAGGAGGAGAGGAGAATACTTAAAAGCTATATTGGATATAACGAGGCCTTTTTAGCTAAAATGGAACAGGG
The DNA here is from genome assembly GCF_965638725.1 of Aptenodytes patagonicus. Lineage (NCBI taxonomy): Eukaryota > Metazoa > Chordata > Aves > Sphenisciformes > Spheniscidae > Aptenodytes > Aptenodytes patagonicus. The sequence goes on along the minus strand of NC_134952.1, from coordinate 36,493,125 downwards.
AAAAAATTGTTAGCTCTGTCTGAACACCTGTGTTTCTCTGTACAAACACACACAACCAAAGACAGCCTTCTCTAAAGTAACGGGATTAGGCTCTTGTGTTTATATGGGCCTCCAAAACTTCATGTTACCTGATGAATTTTAAAAGGAGTGATAAAACAGAAAACATCTCATTAAAGGGAGCTCTTGGGAGCAGTAAAACTATAATCCCCTTTTTTTAGGATTTTCATTGTTTGGCAAGAGAAATGTTAATTGGACACGAAATTTCCACAACCCCTGGAACTCCAGGGGCAGATATTTAGGCTCTTTTAAAACCTTGCCTGATTAGACTCTATCTGTGGCTAGTCTCCGTGACGTACCCAGTTGAGGAAGCCCTTCCATGGACACTGCTCTGGCCGAGAAAAAACTCACTCAGAAAGCACAGCCCCCAACCTGGCTAATGATCTGATTCAGTGAAGTAAGTGGAGCCATGAAGGGGATGCTGAGTACTGGGAGTACACCAGTGGCAAGCACAGGGCTGTCTTTGCTACAGTGTGCCAATCACTGGAAGAAAATATATCTGCAGGTGTATAATAACCACTGCTGCTCCCACTGAAATAAGCATACCTAATGACGGCAGTGTGAGCAGGGCTGGTGTCCAAACAAATGCAAAATAATGAATTAAAAGCATTCATTAATAACAAACAATTCCTTCTAAATTATATATTTTCACACATTTCCAATGGGTTTGTAAGTAAGTAGCTACTTAACTTTATTGCTACAAAAGGATAGTGTCAATCTACGAGGGGGATTTGACGTAGAAGCAGAACAAAGGTAATTTTATAATGTCTATAAAACAAACCAACAAAGCTAATGGAAATGAAACTCTGTTCTTTCTTCTGAGACACTAGTATTTTCCAGAGCAAACCAATTTTTCAAAATATAGGAAATGAAACTGGGACTTTATAATGGAAAGTGATTACAGTTTTAGTTCTGGGTAGCATGAAATCTCCTTCTTTTACTGCTATAGATCAGAACTTGCTACCTGGAAAATAAAAAAAAACCAGCAACAACAAACAGACAAACTAAGCCCCAAACCCAGTAAGCTATTTAAAGGCAGTCTGTCTTGTACCTTTGCTAATATTTCTGTAGATACCAAGCACTACTGAGAACTTTAAAGATGCGTGAATTGAACATGAGATTATGAGAGCCAGCTGCCGAAGAGGTTTGAGCAAGATGCTTCAAATCAGTGGGGAGTTCTGGAAAAATGGGAGACCAACACTTGCTTTCCAAAGCTACAGGAAATTGTCTGGCCCTGGACGTTTCAGGAAATGAAAAAACATGAAAAGCCCTCCTCAGATCTGGAGGAGGTACTTGTCAACATGTAGTTACAGATTGGTCAGAAACTGGGACTGGACACACTCAATGGAGCCATTCAGACAATCACCTATCTGCCGTGGTGATTGGGGTGGTGGCACACGATCAGCAACTGTGGGGATATTATCGGGTGAGGGGGCTGATAGGAAAAAGCACCCCATGTTCTCTTCTGCAGAAACTATCTTTGCTGCAGATTCCTCCCCAGCTGGAAATCCCATTCGCTGGAGCTCTTGCAGACCACAGAGCTGTGATTCTGCAGAAGTCAGAGGGAATACCCTAGGGAGAGAGGACAGTAATGAAGATTTGAAGTCTCCTTGTGAGTGGTTGCAGCATCTCATGGAGCCTAGGTGTTTGACTCCAGTGACTTATTTTCTTCAGCTAGAACACCTGGTCATTGGGCTAAGTATCTGTGAATTCTCAGATAACAATAAAGGTCACTTTGTAATCAAATGATGTTATTTATAATATAAAGTGCAGGATTTTTGAAAAAAGAGAAAGTTGTTTTCTGATAACCTTGCAATAAGTGAATAATTTTTATCATCTCCAAAATTAGAATCTATGTCCAAAATTTTATGGCATTTCTGAATGTGAGACATTCAGTACAATACCTCTAGGTGTTCAAAATGTAATAGTGGGTGCTAGTTACAGCATGAATATAGAGATATTTTAATCTGAAAAAAGGGATACTAGAATAAAAATATCTTTATAAATATTCTTCTATTTTAGTTTAGAAGATCCAGTTTAAATCAAGATTTTCATTGTTAAAATGCCAAAATATACCTGGTAACAGTAATCATAGAAAGAAGATTATGTTACTCTATAATCTAAATCACACTTGGCTGTTGCAGGTGACTAAGGCCACTGACCTTCAGATTGTACATAATCTTCAGGACTCCTTTCCAGTAGTTTTATTTTGTTTAAGGCTGTCCACAACCCTGGAAATATAAATCTTCTGAGCAATGATGGATTAGATCTGGTAGGAAACTTTCCATATCAGTATCCTCTGTGAGCATCAATGAGCAGCTGAATATCGACAAAACAGCCTCTCAGAGAAAAAAATATTTTGTTTTTATAATGGTCTAGAACTGTGTCTTTTTTGGGAGAAGGAAGAGGAATAACCCATTTATGCCTTAAGTGTTCCAGGAATTTAGGATGTGTCTTTCTAATGTATTTTTATATATATATATTGTTCATTACAATAATATATCTATATCTAGATAATTCATAATAGTAATTATTATAATATGTGCTACAAACTGAAGCTGAGAGGCCGTATCAGATAAGTTCCTCTTTCAGTAATTTTGTAGGGCTGAAAGATTGTTTACTGAATTTTGGGTCAAGATTATCTTTGAAGTGTTTGCTGCTTACTAAAATGTGATACCATGTCAGCATACACAATAGCTGGATGTGTGTTACTGCCTGATTGTCTTGTCAGTTTTGCTGACACCTTTCAAGAGGCTCATTAATGCTCACTGATTTCAGTGGGAAAAGTGAAAAGGCATTTTAAACAGTTTCCTTTTCTGCATACTTCTTCAAAATGTAAGTTACGGTTAAGCTTTTACTATCAATGTGTTCAATTCTGAATTGCCTTTGGGAAGTCCTCAGAGAAGGTTACTGCTGTTGCCTTAGTGGTGAAATGGAAAATAAAAAACCCCTCAACTGTCAATGTGGCATTCGAATGAGGCAAATTCCCTCAGAGATTGCTGATACCCTGGGTTTCTTCCAGTGGCATGCAGGAGCTTCTGAAGTATTTGTGTTTAATGACAGTGATTTGTAAGGACTATCTTCACTCAAGTTCTACCCATTGTTTGTGACTGGGGGGGCGCTTAAATCAATAACCAATATGGCTCCTTACAAATTTCCTCTGATTCAGCAGGAACCACCCTTGATCACCCAAAGACTGTTTTGAGATAAAGCTCTTGATATGCAGAGCTGCAAACTTTTCCTGCTGATCTAGAAAAAACACATCTTTGAACTGCGGATTTTCTGAACAATGCATTGCCTAGTTTAGTATGTAGCCTTCCTTGCGAAGGAGTAACTTACACATCAACACCAATGGAAAAGGTATTAGCTGTGCAGCGTTTTGCTTATGAAAGAAGTCATTAAGTCATGATCCGAGTCTGATTTGTAGCTGCTGTAAGTAATAATACTTTCATCAAAGTAAACGTTGCTACAGCAGTTTGGAAACTGCATATAATATTAGTTAATCAGGGCATGACAATGTCTGTTACATAGCCAAGGTCCTGTTAATGCAGAAAGGTAAGCAGCTCCTGCTTTAATGAGATAGTAATTGAAATGGACAAGAAACACAGGTAAAAGAAAAGGATACATGCATGTTGTTTGGGTTTTTTTTTAAATGAGTGAGTAAGGTGGAAGGATCAGCCTCAGTTCAGTTAATGCTTCAACGATTCTTATGTGAGTAGCTTTGTCTCACTGAAGTCTGGGGGTTTCAGCCTTCTTTATTTTTTGCATTTGAAGTCTGCTATTAAGTTTCAGACGGAATAAATTCACTCACTTCCTAACCTAGTTAGAGGGCTGGAAACAGTGTTTAAAATGGAATTTTAAAATAAATGGCTGTAATTCACGAACTTCCTAATATGTGAAATTCGTAAACTGGGACATCTAGTACTCAGAAAATGACATAAAAATAGAGATATTTTATGAGATAAATGAGTACAAATCTAACTCTGTAGAAATATACTGCATTAGGAGACCTTTGTTGGAGTTGCAATGTTAACTATTTTGTTATTAAAAGCCAGTCCCCCCTAAAATAAAAAAGAACTAATTTTTAAAGAGATAGTCCTAATGTCATGCACCTTTTCATGATTACTGGATTAAAAAAAATAATGGAAGCAGCTGACTGTGTGCCTATATATTGCTGAATGACTACCAAAAAAAGAAAACTAAAGCTTTTTTTGTGACTCATCTTATCACAGAGACATTTCTTGCATCGTGTAGACATTTTTTTTTCTTTTCTGTATTGCAGAAGTCTCATGCATAGAAAGCATGATATTTGCTTTCTTGTTTCTTCTATGATTTTAGTTTTACATGTTGGGTCATTCAGACTATCATTATGAATACAAATTCTTCTGAGCTCTTTGAAAAGGACAAGAACTGAGGGATATGTCAAAAATAATGAATGTCAAATGTTTCCTGTAGCTAAAATAATTCTTAGTTCCTCTGCAGTTTAGAGTTGCAGCTTTGCAGAACTCACCCAGTTCATAAATTTTCCCACGGCTAAAAATTCATATCCAATCAGGAAGATTTCATCTAAGTTTTGTATACATATGCATATGTATTACATACCTATATCATAGATTTGATATTATTTTTCCTGCTTCTAGATTTCTCCAAATAAATAGCAGATTATGAAATATCAAATATTTTCATCTGAAGGAAAGGAGATACGAAGAATATTGTTCCATCAGCCTTCACTCCAGCAGTTACTCAATCAAGACTTAAACTGTCAGGTGACATAAGTAAATAAGAGTGTATAAATGCTAACACATATCATATAACATATTTTTATTGGGTTCACATGGGAGTTCCACGTTTTGTAACTAAATACCAGATTTGAACTGCATATTTGTAGGTTTTGTTATGTATAAATAAGCCTGGATAACATCACCCACATTTCACTTTCTTCTGCAAATTCTCTCTTACAGCTGATATTTTGTGATGCCATTTTGATGTAGCTTACTCCCTTTTATCATCCTCCTTCTTTTCTGGGGTCATTTCTCCCTTTCTCATGCATAAATGCACACTCCCACAGAAAATCACTCCTGCACCAAGAAAGCAGAAAACTGCTCTGACTCATCTTGCCTACTGTCCTTAGTGCTTATATCAGGTGAGAGTAGAAGAAGAGGGGGAGGTCTTCAAATTAGTCTAGCAATAATGTAATTTTAGCTGAAAGAAAGAGTTGAAGAATCGTCAAATAAAAGTTGGAGAAACCTCTTTGACTGTAGTAATAGCTATTTGTTTTTTTTTTTTCTTTTATTCTTTTTTTTTTTTAATTGTATGAAGGAACTGTAATCTAAACTCCAGAGGCTTTCTCTGAAGTAATGGCCTGCATTCAACTGCAGGATGGCATAAAAAAATGCTGGAAATATTTCAGAAAATTCTTTAAAATGTGAGAAAAATATCAGCCCTTTGTACAGTACCCTGTATACAAACTGCAGATGAAATTCTGTGATTTTCTCTCTGAATGTGAGCAGCTTGTTCCTAGAAAATTCTCTATTTTCATAAAATGCAATAGGCTGTAGGAATACAGTGATGGCTCAGCATTAATTATTTTCATCTCTGCACATGCTATGAACATACCAGAAGTCGTGTAACCCTGCAATCAAATATAAGCTGGTAAAACATGATGAGAAAATATTCAGAAAAAGCATGGCCATAATCTTTCCCTGACCAGAAATATCATTCTTATGTTCTAAAGCTTTGGGTTTCCCTTATGAAAAGTAGGAAATTTCCCTTTGACGTAGGAATATTTCTAGGGAATATAGGGTATTCTTGCGTTCAGCAAGTGCCTCGAGCAGAATGGCTAGTAACCGTAATACAATTCTTAGGTGTGCCTTTATTTTATTTTGGTTTTGTTGTAGGCCAGAAGTTGGACATAGATTAATTCCTTAATTGACCTTCTAGTTAACAGTGATCTCAGTGAACTCAAATTGTTCAGGGCAGATGAAAGTCGAATCTGGTGTCAGTCTGTGCGAGTGCTGGTGCATTACCCATTTTTGTCTGTGTAGAGGAGAAGGAGACTCCTCTTGTTCAAAAGTCGAAGAGATTGTACTCAATAGGGATGGGTATGTGTGTGTGCAACTGACAACAAGGACTTCATAGTCCTTAGGTCTTTCTGCTCTCCTGCAGAATAGTGTCGTCTTTTATATCAGACCATCCAGTTCCATTATCTTGGTAGCACGAAACTACTGTTCCTCTATTCGCAGAGCTTGGGCGAGCTGGGTGACGAAAAATGTTTTTTTGCTCAAGCATTCCCTAAATGTAGAAGAATCATGAGCTATACAAGCTATTTCCACGTTGATGAACAATCAGTCTTAGCTGATGTGTTGCCACTCGTTTAGAGATGGCTGAATGAGTTTGAAGAAAATTATTAAGCTGGACATATTTGTCCTATGCCTAATTTAAAACAAAATTAGAAATTTCTTTGAAATTTAATAGAACTGTGTTGGTGTGCTTTGTTATCCCATGGTGATACTGAAACCTTGCATTTCAAAGTAGTCAAAAGTAAAAATGCTAAAAGCCTCAAAAGGGTCTTCGTCTTGTCCTTTCCAGCTTGAACATATGCAAGCATTAATAGGAACCTCTTTTAAATGTCTACTCTTCTGAAACTTGGAAGTATGACTATTAAGTGTATTTCTGATGAAGCACAGTATATTTTAATAAAACTGCTTACCAATCTGAATTTGCTCAAATATTGCAACTATTACTGCATCAAATTCTTCAGTCCATAATGGCTTACATCAAGAGTGTGAGTAAAACATCCTGGCTTATAGCAGTGTGTTCTTTCTTATCTAAATAGATTTGAATAGCTGCCGTGCATATCGCTGACTCGTCCCACTTTGCCAAAAGCTCGATTACACGGAGCACCTCTGGGAATAAGGACTTTTGTCATAAATGAAAGAAGGCACAAGTCAGAAAGTGCTCATCAAAGTTATACTGGGTCAGAACATGCTGCTCCCTTAAAGGCTCACATTCCATCGCTTACATATTGTCCTTATTGTCACTCAGTTGAGTATTGCTACTGACACTGTTGTCATGGTTGCCTTAAAATTTTCATGCCAAATCAAATATTAAAAAAGAAAATTCCTTTAATTTGTTGTCTAAAACAGAAGAGGATAGATATTGTTAAAGTTTTGTTTTGAAAATACTAAAAATAGAGAAGCAGCATATTAAGTTTCCATAGTAATTCACATACCAGTTCTTACAACTGATTAATGGAAGTAGTTCATTCAAAGATGTTCTCAATGGCCAGACTCCAAAACTTTCTCCTGCAATTAAATAATGTCAGCAGCATATACTGAACATTCCACATCCACTCCTTTTACAGTTTCTCTATAAAAATACACATAACTAATTTTCCTGCCCTGTTTTGACAAAAGCTACAAAGCTCTCTGTTTCTGAGAGTAATTTACAAACGGCATTATTGTGTTATCTCTGTATTAGCAAAGTACGTACGTGGCCAACTGCTGGAGGAAAATAGCCTGTGTCCAGCTATTATCTATTTATATTGAGAAAGGACTCCAGGATACATTGAGTAGTGACCTTGGTTGCCAGCAAACTGCAAGGATAAGTTCTTCAGAATTAATGTTTTTCATCCTAGAAATTCTGCCTACGTAGAAATACTTTGGATTTCAGACATGTTTTTCTCTTTATTATGAAAGTTTCATACTTAAAATAGTTATGTTTGGGGTTGTTTCGACAAAAGCTGAAGATCACAATATCTGCATTAATTGTGGCTAAGCAGTAAAATGATACACAAGAGGCATATAGTTAGCAACAAATCTGTTCTTAGATTCCTTTTAGAGTTTGTGCAGGCACCTGTTCTAAGATTAAATGTTTTAAACTTGCATTTAATGTCTTTTCCCTGGCTGACCTTTCTTTCTTATATGTAACCACTAGTCCTCTGTTGGTGCCACTGAATAGTCAGCTTACACTTCAACTATCATCTCTTGGGATGACCTTTTCAGTTTTTTTGATTTTGTTTAAATTACAGGTGAAAATGAGGTGTATTTAGTGATGTCATTCATTCTCAAATGGCTTCTGTCATTTTACAGGGAAAATAGCATTGCAGTGCACTTGAGAAGCATTCCTTTTGTACATTGAGAACTTTTAAAACTGGTAATTAACTGTAAGCTAATCTCTTCAACCTTGTATTTGCAAATCTTATCCTGATTGAATGGATGGTAGTTTCTAGTGCCACTGTCAACTGAGATATTGCAGTGCTTCAAGAACAGTAGTATAATCTCATCTATATTCTAACATTAAGATAAAAACCAGAAACCCCTATTTTTCTGTAGCGGAGGAAACAATTCATTGTAAGAATTTGCTTGATGAGGCTGTCTTTATTAAAGTAATCTTTATTAAATTTTTTTCAAGCTCATGATTTCTTCAGAGACTAAGCAAACTAAATCATTGTGTTGGAGGTGTTTTGATACAGCCTATTGCTTAACAGCGGAAAGAAACAGTTCACAATCTATCCCTCAGTGACATATGTAATCAAACTGCAGGAGCTGACTGAACCAGCAGGACTTGCTTGTGATAGGTCACGTATAGCACAGTATTTTCCTCCTGTCAGTGGGTAAGTACAGAAGTACTTCTAGAAAGGGAATTTGCAAATTTGATCTTTTTTTTACATGTACAATTCTGGCACCTTTTCCAACGTGCCAAAAAGCGATCAAAATTCATTTATTTTGAAATATTTAGCTGTAATATTGCTCTGTGTAATTTGACTTGGTATTTGTTGATATAAGCAGATACTTAATACTTTGCTGGTTAAAGCATTTATAGAAATTGCAGAAGGCTGGTTTTACTTTTATTTTGTAGCAGCTGCTACTAAATTGAATAGATCAAGCATACATGAGAGGAGGCTTATTTAGACAGGAATATTTACTAATAATGAATTTTTCTATTTTTTTCCCTAAAAATATAGCGATATATTCCAAGTAACAGCTTGAAACTTGGGATTTTTTCGTCCTTCTATGCAAAACAAAAGCAGAGCTATCTTTTCTCTGGAGATTTTGAGAAAAAGTGGCAGATTCTGAATATTTCCAGTTATGTTGCCCCTAAAGTCATATCTTCTGGGGCAGGACTGATACAATGCTCAGTGAGGCGCAGATACACAGTGACATTTTTCAAAACGTGCAGTGACTTTTAAGGGATGTTCACATTGTCTTAAACTAACACCTGAAGTTATGGGTAGTACTATTGCTCAGATGCAGCATTTCACTGGCAGTTACAGGGAGGGGTTTTCTTTAAGTGCTTTATCCTATGTGTAGGTATAACAGGAATATAACTGTGAATATTTCCTTTTTTTTTTCCCCCCATGAAAAGAAATAGGAAAAAGAGCTTTCATAAAACTGTGCTTATTTAATTTTTTCTGATAGTGGCCTGAGTGACCATGTGTAATAGCAGTTCTGATATTGAGCTTTTATTTCCCCTGTGCATCACTTGTTTAATTAAGCATGGGATATGTTCCTCCTGGAAAGATATACCCTACCTCAGGCAAAACTTTTATGCTTGCTATTTTGACAGAGATCTTAGCCATTTTAAGAAAATACTGTGTTCAAAAGCTGAAATTCATGGTTTACTCAGTGATATGTTTTTAATCAGTTGCACATATCGATGGTGTACTTTATCTTTTTTCCCACCTTCAAATACTATCCAGAGGGTGAACTTAGGCATGTAGATGTGTTAGAAGGCTGAGTATGGTTCTAGATACTGCACGTTTGTTTTGTTTTGTTTTGTTTTGTTTTTGTAATGCCACACATCTTAAGTCTACAGCTACCAGCTTATTGGTAGTTTGTCATAAAAACTGTAAAATCTGTGAACTCAGTAATTTGCTCTGTGTTCAGAGGTGCAGCTTTCATCTCAGAACAGTCCAACCCATCACTGCATACCTGACTAGCTGAGTTGTATAGAGATGCTGTTATTTATGTATGAAAACTTAACGTGTTGACAGCTGGAGGATACATTTTTTGGAGACAGTTGTCTTGTTTAATGTAGTCATGTATGCTTTCATTTATTTATTTTTTTTTCACTCAGAACATGACAGTGGAACTGCACTAATTCAAAATTCCCTGTGTTCAGCCATATCTATAGTATATACATACACTGATATATTAACTGATGTGGATATATAGATACACTGAAAAATATATCAACAATACAATACAATCCATTGCGCAATATAATGTGTAACAAGCTACATGTTTGATCAACAATAAAATATATTCTTTATCCCAAGGATGTTTATTGCTCAGCTGTAAGTAGGAAAGGTCAGTTAGGAAACATTTTGCTGTTCTTGCATTCATGATTGGCTCCTAATCACATTCTGGCACTTCAAGGTTACCACTGACATCTTAAAAATATATACTTGGTGATTGTAGAGCCCATTCAGTTCACTGTAACCTGCTTCTTTCTCTTTCAAAGATAAGTTGTAAATCAGCTTGCTGGGGATGAAAGGTTCTCTGCTGCCAAACTCACTTCCAGCAAAGGTGCTTCAGAGTTGCCTCAATTTCATCACATTTTAAAACTTGGTGAAGTTTGCATGAAGTTCCTTGGTTTCTCCAGACCTTGAACAATATCAAGAATTACTCTGTACCTGTGTTCCTGCAGTCAGTGCTTGACAGCTGACTTGGGGAGAAGCTGGAAGGATGAGTCATTGTCTTTTACAAAGAGGGCAGTAAGGTTTCTTCTTAAATTTGTAGTCAGCCAAGTCAATGGCCATTCAAAAATATCATACTGATTTTAACTGAAACAAAAATCTTTCCTGCTTCTGAGACAAAGTGCATAAAACAGTCAAGGTGTGGAGGGAGCTCACTTTTTCTTCTAACTTGCAGACAAACTTTTTGTCTCAAATATTTTGAAATTTTATTTTGACATAGCTCACATTCTCTTTCTGTTTGCTTGTTTGTTTGTTTTGGTTTGTTATAACAACAGTGAAAGAATATAACCATTGGCACTTTAACTGGTTATGTAATCTGCTATTTCAGCAGGATCATTGTGCACATAAGTTTGCTGTTCGCCAACCTAACGAGTTAACTTTTCCTGTTCTTCTTCAGCAAGGTACATTTTCAGTAGGAAGAACCAAATCCTATTATGAAACTATTTGGAAAAATATTTCATTGAGGTTTGTTTGGAACAATCAGTTTTCATAACAATAAGTTGTTATCATGCAAGGAAATATTTATTTCCATTCATACAGATAACAGAAAAACAAAATAGACCTTGATGACAAAAATTAACAGGGTACAATTTCTTATCTACGGGAATATAAAATAGGGCAAAAATAAAATGTTAACTTTTCTTTTTCTTTGACTTTATAGATCTGCTCAGAAATATAAACACTAATCTACTATTGAATATTTCTTGTGTATACTTTATTACAGCTTTTCCTTTTATTTTTCTTTTTTTTCAGCCAGGTGTACTGTAGATTCTCCAAAGAGAATGAGTAAAAATTATTTTCTGTAAGGCATTTCTAGAAGCCAAGAGGCAACACTAATTTTAAAGAAGAAAAAAGTTTATTGAAGTTTAAGGAGGAAAAAGATGGTAAAGCAGTTTTCCTCATGACTTCAACTGGAAATGGTTGAAAAGCAAGTTTCCATGAGCGCTATTAATTTCGTTGTGCACATGGCGGTTCCATGTTTGGATTTCAGGAGTTCAAAGGAGGACAGAGAATTACACAGACTTCATAGATCTGGTCTTTTGTCAGATAGTGCCCTAATGAAAAAGCAAATACATTGTGACAGAGGGCAGTAAATAGAAAAAAAACCTCATGTAAATATAGCTTGGAAGACTTCAAAATATGTTATTTTACCCTAATGTGAAGCTCAAGAGTTGGCATTTCCCCCCATGTTTAGTTGTTCAGATTTTAAAAACTGATAAATTGCAATTTAGTAACTAATTAACTCTGTCTGCTCCAGTCTGAACACTGAAATGGTGAAATAGCAAATTATGAGCTTCATTCAGCTTTCATCACACAGCACAGCACTCTGGACAGACTCCATGGTCTTTCCGACAGGTCCCTGCTCAGGATCTTTGCTTAATGAGTTCTGCGTAATATTTAGCCATTATTATACTATTTTTTCCCATGGTCCTGATTCAGGAAAATCTCCAACTGGACTCAATTAAAAATTTATCTGAAGAAGTTTGTAAGACAGTCACAGGCAGCAAAGGAGAATAGCCTCAGGTGGGCAAAGGAAGACAGGCACCTCTACTCATGCCAGCGTAGGGTTACTAGTCAGAGTTGTGACTAGTGACTCTCAGTTCATAGGAGGTTGTATACATCTGGGTTTGGGTCCATGCTAATTGCCATGACAATTGTGGGAATGTGACATGGTAGGAAATGACTTGATTCCTTTCTACAGAAGATACCTTCTTTCACTGATCTAAATGCTTTACGTTTTCCATTTTCTGCAGAGGATGCTTCTGTTCTGTTTAGAAAACTGCAGTAAATCCCTGCTTCCCTCTCTTCTGGCCTTGCCCTCTGCTGCCTAATAGCACTGTCTTCACTCAGTTGCAAGATAGCATTGAAGGATTGTGCAAAGTAACCAAGAGATACCAGAGCATGAAGCATCTTCTTCACACATTAAAACATGGGATCATTGTAGCAGAAACATTCCTATTTTCTCCTCAATAATGTTATTCGAGATGCAACTCAATTTCTTTTAGTGATTCTTTGGGTGAAAGTACGAGACAAATCATCCCACAGTCTTTACATTAGCACTGTGAAATATAACTACTAATATTTTATTTCCCAAACGAATTCGGTCGTCTGCATCAGAGTCTTTTCTTGACTTACTTTCTTACTTTTCTTGAGTAAGAAACAGGAATGCAATCAGTCTCGATAAGGTACTAACATTTCCTACTGCCATGTGTACTCGTAGGTATTTTCCAAGTATTAAGAGCTCTACTAACCATAAGCGTTTTGGTCACAGACAGTTTTGTGGCAGAAATGGTGGGGCCTGTCTGAAAACACAACAGTTTGCCTTTTACTTGCAGGCTTGTGGGGACTGATAAGGTAAAGACTTTATCTTGGTAGGCTATCGGTTTGTTTTCATGGCTTACGCCTGGGCGGATAATGGGGCCTGTCCACAACACTCTCTCTGAGGTGTTGATCTGAAGATCACAAAATATTTTTATTTTGAATTCTGCCTCTCTATTCACTACTCACTAACATTAAGGTAACTAGATATAGTCCAAAGTATCAAGAGTTGCCTTATGCATGCATTTCCATATATGTTGTATATTCATGAGAAACCAAAGTGGCACAAGACTTAATACCAATATTTCTAAAACACAGATGCAACAAATAATAGTTACTTTTATCTAAAGCGTCATTCATTTTGGACTAAAACTGCTGATATACCTACTAAGTATTCTAGGTTCTCCCCTTTTCCCACCATTTTCCCAGTATGTAAATGTAGCTCAAACATCTTCATTACAAAAATTTGTGGTTCCTCTTACTTTTCAAGTTTACCAGTGTCGAGATACTTCTTTCCTGAACAACAGAGCTACAAATAAAAAGGTCTGTGACACTGTTCCCCAAGCTGAAACTGAAAAATGAGAGAAATTTACATTTAAATAAAATTTTCTGCATGTGTTGAAGACATTATTAACAAGAAAAAGTGGTGCCCTAGCCAAAGATACTGGAGTCTGTGTTGACATCTCATGTCATTGTTTCCTTTAGTTAAGGAATGCGTAGTGTATCAATACCACAATTAAAACATTAACAACAGTTCCTCCCTTCCCATTTTTGACAGACAGGAACATGGTGGGAATGTCCTCTGAAAAAATTAATAAATGCTTTTATGGGTAAAATCAGAAACTTTGATATTTCTGTCAATAAAGTCAAGTTATTAAAAATTAGTAATTATCAATATGTTTAAAATCATCATTTAGCTGTGAATAAATTAAGAAATCAGTTATCAAGTGATAGAGTTAAATCAAGATTACCTTAAATAATTTAGAATCATTAAGTAGGGAAAGAGACTGATGAGTATCTCCAAGGAGCAGACCATTAGCTGGTGATAACTAGGATGTCTATGGAAATGTAGGCTGGCTTCTCCCACCTATATCACATTATTAAAGGAAGTTTTGCCTGTGGCTGCAGCTGTCCAGTATCTGTATGGTTCTCACAGGAAGGAGCATCTGTGGGCAAGCTGCATACCTCTAATCTTTCAGTTGTTCCTTTCCCTGCAATTTAAAAGGTATAGAGATACTGTGCGAATAACCTACCAATTTCATGAAATAGCATTTCTGTGTAAGTAATACCTAATGTTAGTACCATAAATTTCCAGTGTTGTTGAACTTCAGATATGTTTGTGTGTTAACAGTACTGTTATGAGCATTATAGCTTGTTATTCTTTTTCAAAATGCAAATTTTATAAACCGAATGTATATGTATCATTGTAGACACAGTGATAAAGAGCCTTTGTCAAAGATAGGAGTGACTCTAAATTTTGTCATGTTAGACTTTTGGGTAATGAGATTAAGGGAAAAAGGGAATAATCATAAACTCCACAGGAACTGAGATTTATATTTCCTTGCACCTGGATTGTAGCTCATTTTGTTGCTGGCCAGATGTATGACCAAGGACCTAGATTTAAAACAAAATACATTTCATCCAAGATGTATCAATTTTGGGGTAGCTTGCTTTAGGGATACTTTTTATGTATCTAAATGCGGAGCTAGTTATCAACCTGAGTAATGTCTAAAGGCCAAACTTCTAATAGTATTTACACAGTTACTTGAAATGCTTAGATGCATGTAGTAAAAAACAGGTGTATAAACAAACACCTGCTGGTTTAAGTGGGCACACGAGACAGGGTGTGAACACTTTGGTGACTCTACCTCCTGACAGCTTTGAAAATCCAGCCACAGATCTTTTGATTTGAGTAGATGATTTCCATAAAATTAAGCCATTTTAGAAGAAATAGGCCACATGCCTATCTTTCTGTTTATAATAAAATTTAAAAGGTGGCTACATTTATACCTGAGAGGTGTTCTGAGTTGTTAGTATGTCGATATTGTGTTTTAACATGCTTTGGGGAAAAAAGGCTAGAGAGGATTACCATTTTGACTGTCCAAATCTTTGGAGCTCCGTATCAGTGAAAAGGTCAACTGATGTGTGGACCTTGTAAGGATGGAGCAGTCCCTCTGCAAAGGTGATGTGTGTTTTGGGTGTAGCCATCAGTCTCTGCTGTTTCACATGGCTGAAATGCAATGTTCCAAACAGGCACAATTATATACGTGATCAAGGGAAAGGGGGTAGTCCTGATCTTAGCATGTGCAAATTTCAAACACCTGCTCTGGACAAGCTAATGTTAGAGCTCATAAAAAATTCAGTAAGCTAGGCAGCGAAAAGCAGCATCCCAGCTGTTATTCTGAGTCTATTGATTCCAAGCTTGTTGCACCCAGCATTCCTAGGAGTATTTCTCTGTCAGTAAATGAAAGACAAAATGAAGCCATCAGCATACTATTTAGGAACATAGAAGAAAGGAATGTGTCAAAGGGACTTTTAACTTTACTGGGAATGGCCAACATTAACACTTTCCCAGGTTCTCACACCTTGCTTGTATAACAGTGATGCTCTTCTGAGGAGGGGTGGGGAAAGCCCTCAGAAACTAAATGCTGCCTAGCTTGCTTCAGCTGTTTGGATGTGCCTACTGATTACATTTTTGAGGCTGTATCTTCCTCTCAGGAAGAAAGAGCAAGGAAGGCAGACCAATGCAGCAACAGGGAGGACTTGTGATCAGCTGGAGGGGCAAGAGGTGCAGCAGGCAGTGACCGTGTTCAGTGGAACAGCCCTATCCCCAGAGCTCTTTCCTAGAATAATAGCCCCACCTACAAATAGGTAGCTGTTTTCAGACCAACATATTTTTACATATCTAAGAAAAGGACAAATGATACTAAATCAGAAGAGTAAACAATGCTAAATCAGAAGAGTTAAAACTTAAATTGTTTTTACAAGGTTTGATGACATGTTGAACTTAGATATTTTTAAAATCCATGCATAATTCCTCCAGTCCTCATTTAATGAAAAAGTATTGCAAAGTGATAGCAGCTGCTGTAGGCAATTTAAAACCATTACTTTGCCAATAGAATTACTTTTCTTTTCCCCTGTCATTGTAATCTGACTTTAAATTACATTTTAGTGGCTATTACTTTAGGTTAAACTTTTTGCTTTTCTATTTATAATTTTCTAGTCTGAAGGAAAAAATTAAATTCCTGACTTACCCCTTCTTTAACAAAACAAATGTGATGTCCTTATTTATTTATTTATTTATTTATTTAAAGTTTCTTCATAATAAAAACCATAGCATCCAGACTGTGCCTCTGTGGTCTGTCCACAGTGAGTAGTACAAAATCAAATCGTTTCAATAAATGTTCTGATAACTTCTGGAGCGTTAATCATGCTCATAACTAAAACTTGCTTTTCATAATGTATAAATGTCCACATGTATATACTTCAAGTTAGTTATTACAATATAAAGTAGGATTGGGTTATTACTTGGATATATCTGTAACACTGCAAGGAAGAGAGAAATTCAGACTTTGACTGACAACTAGATATTGGCAGAGTCAATGACAGTGCAATGACTTGCTGCATTAATTTGAAAAAAACGCCAATACTTGAGTCTGCGTGTGATAAACCAGTAGTAACTCGGATTTAGACTGCATGTAAGAGAAGAGAGAGTGTTTCCTTGGTCAGCCACTCCTTTGTGGCATTGAAGTAATGTCTAACGCACTTGAGATTTAAAATCCTGGAAAAGACCAGGTAGATATAAATAGCTGGGTTCTTTGCAGTTTTCTTCATCACTTCAGTGATGCACAAGAAGAAGAGGCATGAAGGGTAAAATTTGCTGCCTGCCTGTCTCTGTCTACCTATCTGGTTCATGAATTCTCCGCCTGTTTAAAGACAGAGAACTTGGCTTTTTCTCATTTCTTCTCCAAGCCTAGTTTAGGCAAGATGGGATATGAAGAGGCATGGCTGGGGCGTCGTTGCTCTCTGGCAACTCCTCGCTGTGAGCACAGGAATGGGAGGAGCTGTCTCACTGATGCCATCCAGTTCCCATTGCCGTAGGCTCGTCCTTCTCCTAGGCAGTCCCTCCAGGTGCACTGCTGGCAGATTTGGGTCACGACACAGTGCTTTTATAGTAACTGTAAGGGTTTTTGCGAGGTCTTGTGCTATTGGAGCTGTCTGAATGGTCTGACCCAGTGTGGTTACAACCTCTCAGGGTGCTAGACCTGAGATTTTTCTAACACGTTGAATTGGGAGACTTGTCCTGGTACCTAGCTTATATCCATTTGCCTGTCGATCTGTACATCCATCTGTCCAGGCTTTTACAGTATTTGTACCCTGGTTGTATTTTAGACCACACTTATTTGGGGTCCCCATGCTGTGAAGAAACTTATTTGCTGAAAACTGATCTAACAACATTGCATCACTTGGATGAAATTCTTATTTTTAGATTTATAAAGACTTGTGGCTCAGATTTCTTTTTGAGCATGTTTACTCTGGAGTGTAAATACTCTGTGACTCCTCTTTGACAGTGAAACATTACTTGTTAGAATTTAGTATCAAGTGTTTCAAAGTGTGACTTCAAAGAAACAGAAGATTTTTATGTTAAATGTATAATACAGTGTATTAACATTCACAGCATTCACTAACATTTTGTTCATAAAAATGTCTTCCATTCATAGTGATAATTGGTGGGAAAGTGGGGTCTTTAGAGGGACCAAAATGAGCCAGCATGGCTAAAAAATCGAGTAACCGAATTAAAAAGGAACCCCTCAAAAAGCTAAAGTTATGTCCAAATGAAGAAAGCAGAAAATATTGTGAACCATGACAGATTAATGTAAATATATAATAAGGCATGCCAAAAGCAGTTTTTGGAGTCACTTTTGAAAAGCATAAAAACTAGTAATAAATCCATTTTATAAATGCAGCAGAAGCAAGATGCTTTTGAGAAAGCCTTTCGGGACCAAAAGAAGAGTTCACACAAGATAAGGCTATAACAAGAAAATTAGGTGAATTTTTTGCATCCATCTGTGGAAGAGCTTGAGCATGCTGGAACTGCTCCCCACAGGCAATCCATCTGAGTATGTGCCTCAAACCGAAGCACAGGTAGAACAATCTGAACAACAGAGCAAATTGGCAACAGGAACAGGAACAAACTGGCAGGTCGAGGTGGTGCCCACTTAAGAATTCTACAGGACCTCAGGGATGGAGCAGTCGAACCACTCATTCTGATATGCAATCTCTTTTGAATAAAACTTGAAGTTGGGCTGCCTGACACCAATTTTTAAGTAGGGTTCCAAAGATCTGGAGAAACATGGAAAAGCCTGGGGAACTTCTGACTGATTAAGTGAAAGGCAAAAGCATTGCAGAAATGACCAAAAATATCAATAGAAATATGTGCTTGAAGCATGCAGATGCTTTTCTCAGTGACTTGTGAAAAGCAGTCATGCAATTTTTAAATTCAGAATTAAACACTAAATGTATTTTTAAGACCTACTGCTCTAGTGAAGAATTTTTCAGTCCTGCAGCTAGTTTAATCATGAGAACATTTGTGACACTTAGATATTTTACAGATGCTGAGGTATGACATATCTATAAAAACAAAAAGTATCCAAGATTCTCTTTTCTAAAAGAAAACCTATTGCATCACTTCTCTGCTTCCTATTCTATTCATATTCAGCACTGAAAATCTGTCTTTGATGAAGAAATTGAATATGTTTGCTTTGTATATAAAGATATGTAAAACATGTACGCATATGAACATGGAAAGAGCAGAACTAATTCTGCAGTAGTTGCATTATAATTGTTACAATAAAACCAACTTTTTTTTTCCTTTATTAGTTCTTTGGCTTCGGTTTTCATGGAACTGGCCATGTAAGCATTAGCATATTTGTGACTCACCACAAGGTTTTCTTTAAAATAGCCTGAAGCAACTATTGTTCTAATAATGTCCATATCGGTATTTTAAGATTCATTGACTTTATGACATCTGACAGGGTAGCTTATCTAGTAGCTGTAGTAGGTGACGGCAACTGAAACACATTCCATCTTTCACAAGTTTCCTCCAAAGGATCATCTTGGAATTTCTGCTAAAGGAGAGGTAAGAAGATAAGCAAAGCTGTTCGTTTAATTAAGAAGCAAATTGAAAAGAAGAGGTAACACAATTACTTGGATTTATTTCTTATCCTGACCTCCTGCTATAGTTAATTATTTAAATTATTCCAAAATATGGAAGTCTCAGTTAGAAGATATATCTTGTACTAAGGAGTGGTCCAAAACTGCATAAATTATATTCCTTTCCCTGAAAACTCTTCAGTATACCTATGGTAAGAGTTTAAACAGGCATCCTGATTCGGCGTAATGCAGATCTCTGCGTAAACATCAGGTAACTTCAACTTAACATTAAAGCTAAACATAATTTTATGCTGCATAGTAACTCACTCCTTGGGCTTCACTGTTTCATGTAATATTTTGTAATTCAGTGTACATAATTGTTCACTGCATACTTGGTTATAAAACAAAGTTAAAAAATCAATCATTATTTTCCTTAAATGAATAGATAAATAATTCTATAACAGCAGAAACCTCTTTTAATCTAGCTAGTCTGGCATGCAATAACTTCAAAAGTACAATCTGTACATTCTTAAGTACTTTGTAAAGTAAAGGGGAAAATAAGTATAATTACCTTCTAGAACCGTCTTAATTTTTCAACCTACCACTGAGATACCTATATTAGCTTTTGTGCTTGTAGATATAAACTATATTGCATTCAAGAGAACATCATCCTAATTGAAAAGTCTTGATCTATGAAGTCTGTTTTCTAGACTACCAAGCATTTGATCAGGTTCAAAAAAATCAATTGGTTGCAGCATTCTCCCTGACTTGGGATATTTTTTTTCAGTCTGAGAAACTGATGAGTGGTCCATTGACTGCAAAAATAATTCAGCCTCAGAAACCAGTTTCAACTAGTGTAGTCGAGAGGTGCTGAACTGTAAACAGATAGAAGCAGAAGTAATGTGTTGGCATCATAGTTGAGATAATACATACTCATTTAAATTAATTCCTACTTCTGTTGAAATTTACATCTCTGATCTAGAAACTGGAATTTCTGTAGCGAGATACTTGCCCATATAATCACTGCTTCCTTAGCTGCTAGGGCTGCACACCAGTGCCTAAACATTCCTTGATGGCATGGGGCAAGGGAAGAGTTTCTAACTGACATTTTGATCAGTGAATAGATAGTTTAGGCCAGTGCACAGGAAAGACCGCTTCCAACCTGATCCCATAGTGCTGGAGAGAACTCCCCTTGATCTAGTGATGTTCCAGCTGTACCTGAGAGAACATTCTCAACCCTGCATCTTCATCTTTGGATTCATTGCTGTAGATAAAAATAACTGATGTTCTTATTATGCTGCAAGGTTCATTTTTACAGATCTTCAAAGGATAAGGCGCTAAAGGAGCATATGAGAAGAGAAAACTGCCTTTCTCTCCCTCTTTTTTGAAAATTTGACTGTAGATGGTGTATGAGATATTATAAGATTAAGCTTACTGTATTTCACAGATTTATACCTTCTTCTCCCTTATTTATTTAAACTTGGCATTATTTATAAACATAATTGAAAATATTGGGATCAAATTTATGTCAGTCAGTTTGCATTTAAAAGTGTATAGTCATAGTCATAGTCCTCAAGGTAGTAAAGGTGAACTGAATGCAACAAAAATAGTTTCCCTGACTTTTCAGGGAGGTCATACAGCAAGACAAATATCAGCTACTACTGCCAGGAAGGAAATTTCCCAATCATAAATTTGCCAGATATTCAGATTGGGCTGTTCTCTGTTTGTAGGGTCTGACATGTTGGATAAACCAGTGCTGGTATAGATGCCTTTAAAAAAATCCAAAACTTTTTTTGAAGATAAGAATTTGTTTATTTGAACAAAGGAGTAAATATATAACACCTTAGGATACTGGGAGATTTATTTGGGAGCATGTATTTTGTGTTCATGCATATAATTGATACTATAATCATCAGGAAGAAGACTGAAGAACAAAATTATATATAGATGCCCCTAACCCTTATTGTGAAATTTCAGCTGAAGTTCTAAGGTTAAGCTTGTATCTGTGTCAGCCTAAACATAATGACAACACGGCAGGGCATAAGCAATCTGGGAGGTTCCTGGAATGCATCGATGATAACTTCCTTCTCCAAGTGGTAGAGGAGCCAACGAGGAGAGGTGCTATGCTGGACCTTGTTCTCACCAACAAGGAGGAGCTGGTGGGGAACGTGAAGCTCAAGGGCAGCCTGGGCTGCAGTGACCATGAAATGGTGGAGTTCAAGATCCTTAGGGCACCGAGGAGGGTGTACAGCAAGCTTGCTACCCTGGACTTCAGGAGAGCAGACTTTGTCCTATCTGCTTGGTAGAGTGCCATGGGACAAAGCCCTGGAGGGAAGAGGGGCCCAAGAAAGCTGGGTAATATTCAAGGATCACCTCCTTCAAGCTCAGGAGCGATGCATCCCAACAAAGAGGAAGCCAGTCAAAAACGCCAGGAGGCCTGCATGGATGAACAAGGAGCTCCTGGACAAACTCAAATACAAAAAGGAAGCCTCCAGAGGGTGGAAGCAAGGACAGGTAGCCTGGGAGGAATACAGAGAAATTGTCCGAGCAGCCAGGGGTCAGGTTAGGAAAGCTAAAGCCCTGATAGAATTAAATCTGGCCAGGGATGTCAAGGGCAACAAGAAAAGATTCTATAGGTACATCGGGGATAAAAGGAAGATGAGGGAAAATGTGGGCCCTCTCCAGAACAAAATGGGAGACCTGGTTACCCAGGACACGGAGAAGGCGGAGGTACTCAATGACTTTTTTGCCTTGGTCTTCACCGGCAAGTGCTCAAGCCTCACCACCCAAGCCGCAGAAGGCAAAGGTGGGGACTGGGAGAATGAAGAGCCGCCCACTGTGGGAGAACATCAGATTTGAGACCATCTAAGGCACCTGAAGGTGCACAAGTCCATGGGACCTGATGAGATCCATCCGCAGGTCCTGAAGGAACTGGCTGATGAAGTTGCTAAGCCACTATCCATCGTATTTGAGAAGTCGTGGCAGCCCAGTGAAGTTCCCACTGACTGGAAAAGGGGAAACATAACCCCCATTTTTAAAAAGGGAAAAAAGGAAGACCCAGGGAAGTACAGGCCAGTCAGTCTCACCTCTGTGCCTGGGAAGATCATGGAAGAGATCCTCCTGGAAGCTATGCTAAGGCACATGGAGGACAGGGAGGTGATTTGAGACAGCCAGCATGGCTTCACCAAGGGCAAGCCCTCCTGACTAACCTAGTGGCCTTCTATGATGGAGTGACTACATCAGTGGACACATGAAGGGCTACAGCTGTCGTCTATCTGGACCTCTGTAAGGCCTTTGACACGGTCCCCCACAACATCCTTCTCTCTAAACTAGAGAGATATGGATTTGATGGGTGGTCTGTCCGGTGGGTGAGGTATTGGTTAGATGGTCGCATCCAGAGGGTAGTGGTCAACAGCTCAATGTCCAGATGGAGATTGGTGATGAGTGGTGTTCCTCAGGGGTCCATATTGGGACCGGTACTGTTTAATATCTTCATCAATGACATAGACAGTGGGATCGAGTGCACCCTCAGCAAGTTTGCAGATGACACCGAGCTGAGTGGTGCAGTCAACACGCCAGAGGGACGGGATGCCATCCAGAGGGACCTGGACAAGCTCAAGAAGTGGGCCCGTGTGAACCTCATGAGGCTTAACGAGGCCAAGTGCAAGGTCCTGCACCTGGGTCGGGGCAACCCCTGGTATCAATCCAGGCTGGGGGATGAAGGGATTGAGAGCAGCCCTGCCAAGAAGGGAGGGCTGGTGGATGAAAAGCTGGACATGAGCCAGCAATGTACGCTCGCAGCCCAGAAGGCCAACCGTATCCTGGGCTGCATCCAAAGCAACGTGGCAGCAGGTCGAGGGAGGTGATTCTGCCCCTCTACTCTGCTCTGGCGAGACCCCACCTGGAGTACTGTGTCCAGCTCTGGAGCCCTCAGCATAATAAAGGCATGGACCTGTTGGAGCGGGTCCAGAAAAGGGCCACGAAAATGATCAGGGGAATGGAACACCTCTCCTATGAAGAAAGGCTGAGAGAGTTGGGGTTGTTCAGCCTAGAGAAGAGAAGGCTTTGGGGAGACCTTATTGCAGCCTATCAGTACTTCAAGGGGGCTTATAAAAAAGATGGCAGCAGACTTTTTAGCAGGGGCTGTTGTGACAGGACAAGGGGTAATGGCTTTAAACTAAAGGGGGGTAGATTTAGACTAGATATAAAGAAGAAATTTTTTACGCTGAGGGTGGTGAAACACTGGCAGAGGTTTCCCAGAGAGGTGGTGGATGCCCCATCCCTGGGAACATTCAAGGTCAGGTTGGACGGGGCTCTGAGCAACCTGATCTAGTTGAAGATGTCCCTGCCCACGGCAGGGGGGTTGGACTAGATGCCCTTTAGAGGTCCCTTCCAACCCAAACTATTCTATGACTCTATGATTCTATTCTATGATTCTATGGTAAACCCACAAAAGCATGTTGTCCCACAGAGGGAACTGTACTCCAGATACACGACACGTTGATATGTACAGGTAGACCTCCTGACCAGCAGTGAGACTATATCCTTGTCTAATCTGAATGACCACATCTGAGGTCATTGCATGGGTTATTTGTTTTGCTTCTTGTAATCACTCATCTAAATGGGCTTTAGTAAAACTCTTCATCTATCTGATCCATAAATTTGTCTGAGTTGTTAATCTTAGCTGGTTAGGCTGCAATGATACACAGCTTGCTTTTGAATACCAGTGTGAGTGCAATTGCAATATTCGAAAGTATTGACAGTGAGATGTCGAGTAGACCTTGCTATCTTTAAAGTATTGCTTGACAGTAGAAGAAAAAGAGGAAGGGGCGTTGCAGGTGCCATTGTGTTTGCCCATATAGTTTGGAAATTTTATCTGGATCTACTGCCAGAAGCACCTTTCATAATATTGCTGTCCTGAATCATCGTCTGAAAAACAAGTCACTGAGAGATAAGTGACCCCTCATATTTCATGGAATTATGACTCATTGATGTTTGTTTTATTTTTTCTTGTGCGTACTTTAATTATTAAGGCTTACTGTGATGTCTGCTTTGCTCTTTTGAGCTGATGTTGTTTAAGGATAACATAGATGTAAATATCACTGACAAAATGTAATCCACAAACATTAGCTGTGACTGTAACTCAGAAATGCTGTAACAGTTTGAATGTCCAAGCCAAGAGGCAAAGTAATTTTAAATAAGGGTATTAATATGAAGTACCACATTTTAAATGTAACAGTTCTTTCGTAGGCTGTAAGAAGTACATATGAGCTTGCAGAAAGAGCAGATATTTTATATGTTGCTATGATGAGGTTTTGATATTATCAGTGGTTGTTTGATGAATACACTTTCCATGTCTCAAATATTTTGATATAGCATTTACTAGCAACTATTTTTTCCTCTAAAATTAATCTGAGTGGGAGCCAAACTCATCACCTTGCTATATAGAATAACACAGAGTAATTCAGCTCTGAAATTATAGACTAAAATCCCATCTTCACAGGGACCTAGTATTTACATTACTTATTTCCCAAGCTACAGTATTGTAAGGTATTCTCTAAGTTTTCTTTACAAAGAAAAAAATTGAGTTTAAATTTGCAAAATTTAATTGCCTTTCTGTCTGCCTATGTGGGTAATATTCATATGATTTAAATGTTTCCATACTAGACCATATCAGACTTTGGGAAAAGAAAGCACCTAGTGTTCTATGCTTCAGATTTCAGTGCAGACACAATTTTAAGTTAATTTTCCTTCAATTCCACTTTTGACTGAATCAATTGCTAAAACAATGGTGTGGCTGAAATTAGATTCAAAGAAGGTTTTAAAAAAAAAAAATTGCTGAGGAGCTGAGGAAAAAAACCCAATCCTTAAATATGATGTGCACTAGAATAAACAGTACAATGAGTTTTTGAAGTGTCTAAGGATTATTCATTTCATTTCTCAAGACAGAAAATGTTTTAACAATTCCACATTGCACATCTTTCTATGTGTTGCTATACATTTGAGGTTAAGTCAGTTTTCCCAAGAAGCACACTCTAAGAATGTTGTTAAGGAATAGGACATTTAATAGCTGATTAGAATACACAATTTTAATCTGTTCCATTAAGGGTTTATATTTTTGGTGGTTTCATTTACTGCTAAGTATCTAATAAAACACTAGGGGCTTCATTCCATTTCCTGCTTCTGGGGATGAATGGATTAGGGTAGAGCATTAAGCAGAATGCAAGGATTAGAGAGGGTGTGCAATGGAGAGGACCATGTGGCTTTTATTAAATACACCTTTATGACTGCAGACAAATTTGCTGAGTTTCAGGGATAATCATTTTCATATATACCTTAGCAAAAAGAGACAGTAGCAAGATATACAGGCTGTGCAAAGCAGTGGGAGATGTTAGAGACACAACTGCATGGTTAGCTGGAGAGTATCTTGACTGGAGTCTCTTGAGCAGTTGGAGAGCTTGCTCAATCAGAAATTGAGCCATGGGAGCCGAAGCAAACTTTACAGCTCCTCAACAAACTCTGGATGACTTATTACTAAAGCTGACGTTTCAGTCTACATTAGATAATGTGCAAAGATCTTTAGGGAAAGCAGCAGATGCTTGCAATTGCAATGTCAGAACTGTAGCCAAAATAGCCCTAAATATGTAAAGCTGAGTTTAAGGTATTCAGTGCAGTTTGAGAGAAGTTCCACTGAATATATCTGTTAGCACCATTTCTACTTGCATTATTTAATGCAAGAATTATAAGTTGTTACCCAAATTTACATACCATTTACAGTTGCAGTTCACACAGTCATGGTCCCAGTACCTATGACCTTGTCTGCCTGTAAAGGCAATGTGTAAAAAACTTTGTATTTACAAAATGTGTAGAAAATCTTCAGTACTCTACTCATACAAAAGTTGTAAAAAATCCCTAGTTTTCCATGAAATGGTACACAGTCACAAAACCAAGGATATTTAGACATCCACCTGGATTCTTGTCTTTGGAATTATCATTCAAATACGAACATTTTCCTAGAGAGCCAAGTAATTCCATGAAATCTTATGAGGTAAATATAACGAGAAATCAAGGTAGAACATAAGCACAGAATCAGCATTATTTTAATAGCTGCTCACCACGTATTAAAATGCCTACTGCCTGTCATATGGATGAGGTCATTTCAGATCAGATTTTTCTCAAAGTTTGCTCACACTCTTCACATGAATTTTGGTAAGGTAGCTGGCTGATAAAATTAGAGGCCAGCAAATTTTACTGGTGTAAGGGAGAGAAGGAAGCAGCTGAATTTTGCAGAGGAACTTGAAGAGTCAGGAAAGCCTGACAGCAGTAAAAGAACAAATTGAGTGGGGGAGGGAGAGAGAGGATAGTCTAGAGAGGGCCTAGGGGAATATGGGGAAGTTTATTTGGCAGAGAGAGAAAACTTCCTAGTAACCTGGGAATATGATTATTCTCCTGGAAAAAGAAAAGGTCATGGGGAAATATTGATTCGGATACCCTCTGCGTACCCCCTGATTGGTCAGAGACTGTCTCAGAAGGTCTGTGGAAAGCTACTTTGCCTATGATTAAAATTTGAGCAATCAGTCCAAGCGTCCACGGAGGGGCTAAACCCCAATTTTCAGTGCAGAAGTTGTCAGAAACAGTACAGTGCAGAGTGATAGAAATCCCTTCATAGTACTAGGTTTCATACACAGAGCTCATTTATTCAGTTTTGTTCTTTCCATCTCTGTATGTGTATTTGAAATGAAAAAGGAACCACCAGATTGAAAGAAATACCTAAAGATGGTGACTACTTGAGAGAGGGTACCCACAATATTCTATAAATCCAGCATAACCTATTACTTTAAAATGCTTCCTTGCAAGAGGTGCAATTTTATTTGGTCAGGAAAAAATATTGCATTCTCATTCAGAAAATGTCCTTTCTTTTGACAAGACATTCTTTTTTAAAAAATTCTAAACTACTTCAGATTTTTACACCTGGTAATACTCCTACCAGCTCTAACCTGGCAATACTTGTGTCATATTGACAAATTAACTTGCTCTTTCATTGTTTTTTTTTTTTCCTAAAGCTGGCTTTGTATTTACATTGTGCAGTTGGTAAAAGATGGAAGAGATGTTAAGCTTTATGTTTTTGTTAATA
This sequence comes from Aptenodytes patagonicus, assembly GCF_965638725.1. Taxonomy (NCBI): domain Eukaryota; kingdom Metazoa; phylum Chordata; class Aves; order Sphenisciformes; family Spheniscidae; genus Aptenodytes; species Aptenodytes patagonicus. The sequence goes on along the minus strand of NC_134952.1, from coordinate 36,465,763 downwards.
TTTTAATTTCATTTTTATATACTTTTTGCCCAAAGGCTTCTTGTTTGATTGTCACTTCAGTACATTTAGTGTCATAAATAGAATTGTGTTATTTTAAGTAGCACTTTTCTCCTAGGAGACTGCAATCCTAATCAGGCTTGACAGTTAATTTAGGTACAAGAATTTATCTTTGGAAATTTTTTAAAATATTAGAAAGCAAATCACAGCAAGCCCTATATGGCTTGAGATTTTATCTCCTTCAGTTATCTCTTTTAAGGGCATTGGTGGATTCAGACAATTCATAATCAGTGCTGAAACTGAATCTACAGAAAGGTATTTTAAAAATAAGGCTTATATTACTTACATATTCACCAGCTATACCCAGTCATCTCCAAGGAACTGAATCAGGAAACAAACTCAGCTCTAATTTCAAGCCTGGTCCTTGCTGTTGCAGAAGTAGGTATGATCAAGGATGGAATGAGAGAGGGAACTTCAAGACGGTGCATGAGTTTTGCGGTTGAAGAAACGAAGAGGAGCAGGTACACAAAAAAAAAGAAAGAAAAAAACCTTACAAATCTGTTATTTATTTTTAAACTTGGTAGATTTTGGTATGTGGCAAATTGACAGACATCGGGAATAATTGCTTAGCATGGAAGTTATATTATGCTAATATATTTTTTAACTGAAATGTCTTTTTTTTTTCTTAGATATGGATTACTTGAGAATTTCAGCTTTCCTTAAAAACAAGTAAACAGACAAACTCTGTTTCACTCATGATTACAGAGAAAGGCTGAAAATATGCAGTCATAAGGGCCCAAAGACCAGAGGGCAGGCCAGCTAATCTATGAAAGATGCTATCTCTCCCTACAAACTTTGTCTGTTTCATGATCTTAAACCATCGCAGCTACAGCAATACTACTCTTAAACTCAACATTTTCTTTCCGACTACAGCATAATTTTGGCTAAGGAAGCAGGCCAATTAGTATTGAAGAGGTGAACTGTGTTACTTTGGAAATGTGACCAACTTGCAAGGTTGATGTGCAGGTGAGTTCCTGTGGTACGCCCCCTGCCCAGCTTACTTCGGAAATGATTGCAATGAGTGGTCTCACTAGAAGTGAAAGAGAAGAATTGAAACATGTCTTTACTCAGAAATTTTGCAGTAGCACATTATGTCTTCCAAGACGTGTCCCAAGTAGTTGAATTCAAAAATTAATGCTTCAAGGAAAGATTGCTCTGCTCTCCCATCATTATACAGATGATCTAGTGTCCAAAACCAGGCCTTTCTGAAGGCCTAACTTAGCACACAGCAACCTTGGCAAGTGATAGGTGTATTGCTCCTGTTATTGAGTGTATGCAGCGTTTATGTGGTGAGTTTAACAAGAAGAAATTCCTTTCTCGATTTCTTTTGGAACACCTGAATTCCTGCTGTACAAACTCCAGAAAAATAGTTGGTTGAAAAGTTATTCAAGGTTTTTAGGTTCCGACAAAGATCTAAAGATCTTTTTAATTCAACCCAGAGCTACTCACCAGAGCACTATATTTTCTCTTCAATCTTCTCCCAAGTGGCCAGTTTACAAACACATTCCTGCAAACTGAAACCTATATTCAATTAAAAGACTCTTGCAGTAAAAATTTCCAAGTGGTAGGAGAGAAAACTGGCTAGAAATGATGGGTAAAATGGTTTGTTGTGAAATTAAAATGTTTATTCTTTCTCTTTTCTTCATGTATTTGTTCAATTTTGGTAGGTTTAGTGTTTTCATTATCTACCTTTTACAGGATGAAATAGAAGAAACATTCAAGAGACAAAAAAGATATTAATTTTGCATCAGTTAAGTGAATAAAGCAGTGCCTGAAGCCTAAAAAAACCCGTAATTTAATTATAAAAAGTTTTATACCATTTGTACATTTGTAGTTAACGTCTGATGACAATAGATATCAGATTATCCCAGAATTCATGAACTGAATACATTTCCAAGTATTCCTGTTTTGTTAACTCAAGGGTGATGTCCAGGACATTGAACACTCCTGAAACAGGTTTCAGTGAAGCAATATGCGTGGAATAAACTCAATAGATATACATGTGACAGGATCAAATGCCATACAGTTATTTGTATTGATTCAGTTGATTCTCCTCCACTGGTGGTGGAAGAGAATAGCTCATTATGGGATAACATTTCAGAAGTCCTGTCATCTGACATTTCTGCATAATTTTAAAAATCCCTGAAATATATGCTTTGAAATGTTTAAAGATGACAGTACTGTCATACATGCCTCTTCAATGTCATACTGGTAATGTACATGAACAAGTGTCAGGCTTCCAAAAGACATGCAGGGTCCAACAAGGAGCCATTCTTTTCCTGGCTCTTGATTTCTTACAGACTGGTGTTATCCTTTCCTGAATCTGACCATTTTTAAAGGTCTGTCACAGTTTACATTAGGGAATTAAATTTATCAGCAAACATGCAATATAGTGAGGATCAAATTAACCCCATGCAGTACAGTGGGGATCAAATTAACCCCGTGCAACGCTACAGCCTTGGGGAAGAGTGGCTGGAAAGCTGGCGAAAAAGGACCTTGGGGTGTCGGTCAACAGCCGGCTGAACATGAGCCGGCAGTGTGCCCAGGCGGCCAAGAAGGCCAATGGCATCCTGGCCTGTATCAGAAACAGTGTGGCCAGCAGGAGTAGGGAAGTGATTGTCCCCCCGTACTTGGCACTGGTGAGGCCGCAGCTCGAATACTGTGTTCAGTTTTGGGCCCCTCACTACAAGAAGGACGTTGAGGTGCTGGAGCGTGTCCGGAGAAGGGCAACGAAGCTGGTGAAGGGTCTGGAGAACAAGTCTTCTGAGGAGCGGCTGAGGGAACTGGGACTGTTTAGCCTGGAGAAAAGGAGGCTGAGGGGAGACCTCATTGCTCTCTACAACTACCTGAAAGGAGGTTGTAGTGAGGTGGGTGTCGGTCTCTTCTCCCAAGTAACAAGTGATAGGATGAGAGGAAATGGCCTCAGGTTGCTCCAGGGGAGATTTAGGTTGGATATTAGGAAAAATTTCTTCACTGAAAGGGTTGTCAAGCATTGGAACAGGCTGCCCAGGGAAGTGGTTGAGTCCCCATCCCTGGAGGTATTTAAAAGACGTGTAGATGTGGTGCTTAGGGACATGGTTGAGTGGTGGACTTGGCATTGCTAGGTTAATGGTTGGACTTGATCTTAAAGGTCTTTTCCAACCTAAACAATTCTATGATTCTATGATTCTAAATACCTAAGGCTGTCCTTTACATGTTTTATTAATTTTCTACTCTACCAGAGAAGTTCTTTATGAAGTTAAACTCATGAAATAAGGAAATGAAAATGACTGAGAGAGCCTGTTGTTAGAAGGAAAGGCTGGTGAGGGTAGGAAGGCTCTGTATGATTTGGAATAGGACCTTGAATGTAGGTCTTCCATGTCCCAGGATGGGATTTTAACCACTGTGTTTAGAGGCAGGCATTTGTTGCTGTTGCTGTGCAACTCTTTCTGGAAAACATATAGCTTTGAATATATAGCCAGATAATTTTCATCACCTATGGCTAGGGTGATGTCTATGCCTAACATATAGGCTATGTCTATATGATCTATGTCTAGATTATGAAGTCCAGATCCACCTGCTTTTTCCAGCTTAGAGCAGCAGAATAATCGTGAGCCTCCAACATCGCATAAAAGTGCCCTGGCCTCTGCATGTGTTTTTTTTCTAATCAGAAATTAAATTTGAGTACTTTCCTAGCAACACATATCTATAAAACATAGTTTTTTCATTGGCATTTCTGATGGAGTAAAAATGGGTCATAGTAAAACTTCTAACAAGCTGTAATCCTTGTAATTGATGAGTTGTATGTGAATACTTTTATCCTGGGGTTTAATATAGCTTAGTCACTTTATAAGGTGTCTATTTTAATTTACTATTTTAATAGATAGTTTAAACTGATTTTTCCAGTAATTTTAATGTTTGCTATTGGGTCAGCTGTAATTCTGCATCACCCATCGCTACTTCTTAAAAATGTTAAAAGAGCAGGCAGAATGCATCCTCTGATGGACCACTCTACCTTGCTATTTTCAAAGTCAATAATTACTTCTTTACTCTGCTCGAAACTAAAGTATGTTAATATTTCTGGTAGTACCACTTCATCATTCACATACAGCTACTTTTCTCTTACAGCTGAACATGATTTACCAAACTCTCTGGTTTATGTGCTTCTTAACACCACTTGCCCAAGATACATGACAACAAACATAGTTTCTTTTTGGTATTTGTCAACAAACGGTATTTTTAAATGTATACAAGACCTGTCCCAAGCTAACTGCTTTACTAGGGTTTGCCTTTATTCTAAACTTAGAAAACAGAACAATCCTATGGCCCTTTCAAAGTTTGGCTGTGATACAGAGAGGTGTTCAGTGCTCCTGGGTAGGAACTAGCAGACCTCACCTGGTCTGGCAGCACGGGCCAAAAGAAGACTGACACAGGTCTCTGAAGTTCATTAACCCTACTGCTAGGGTATTAAACATGCTGAACTCACAACATTTTTATTTGCTGATTATATTCAAAAATAGATTTAAAAAAAACACTGAGAGATTTCTTGCAGCCTACACAGGCAGCAAATTCCATACAGAGCCATAATGTTTTACAAGAAATTAAAGTTAGAAAAATGAAAGGCCATATTGGAAGCATGCGTAAAATGCTTGAGTAGGAGTTAGAAATCTAGTATGAAAGCTATACATAGTGAAAAGTGTAGGAAAATAATTTAGCTGAAATAGACACACAGAATCTTGCATAAATTGTCTCTGGGTTGTGCAGTTTATTTTCTTGCTAATTCAAACAGTAGAACAGTAGAAGCTGCCTCATCAGACTTTGTAAGAGAACGTACTTGAAATATCCTGGGGCCTTTAAGCAGTAATTGTAAGTGACTTTAAACTGAGTTCAATTTTTACAAGAAATACACTTGGCAGAAAAGTTAAATCTTTTAACTCTGGTCCACCTCTTTCAATAACTGCCTGACCATTGAAGAATTACTCAACATGTTTACCAGAACTTTTTTTTTTCCTTTAAGATGTTGTCAAAAATATCCTGTATGGCCTTTTTAAGAATGCAGACTTCTGTTATACTGAGCATAGGTTGACATCCAAGGCCACAAAAGATTCTCATATTTTCTCAAAGAAATCCTCTCCTTTTTAGGTGCAGATGATGTATTCTGAAGAACTTAAGACACATTTCTGAAATTCCATGAGTTTTGACACTTTGGTAACTCTGAAGTATCTGAACCAAAGTAATACGTCAGTATCTTCCTAGAAACTTTTTTCTGTTAGTACTGATGTATCATAGTGCTGCTTTAGCTTTAGAATGGTGACAAGGTCTCATCACTTTTAATGTCTCTTCCAAACTCTTGTTTTTCAAATTATAAGTCTGTTTTCCAAACTACATTTGAGGCATGATAAAAATATGATTTTGATGGCTTGATGAGACAGTAGGAAGCAGTAGTATCTCATATTTGTGGGTCTAATATTATGAGTTAAAATGATAGTGTCTCAGTACTTCGGATGTGCATGCAGAATTTCCACCACCACACAATTTTCAGGGAGCCTTTTTTGCTTTTGGGAACTATCTGTACTTTTGGAAAATCCGTACTCCAGAATTAAATCTAGGTCACCTCTTCAGAACAGAAAAGTGGGGCTGGAAATGGGGACTTCAGTCTTAGCTGCATTAGCTTTATTGTTTTGGGTACCACAGATGTTATTTGTGTTAGAAGCTTCTTAGGCATGATTTCAGCTTTGTATCAGATCTCTGTTGAAACAGCTTATTTATATACACCCAGTTTTTGATCCTGTTTTGAAGACAGACTTGGGACCCAGGCATATTATACCCTTTAACAGCTGCTGCCCCGCCCCAGGGATGTGTTCCTCCAGCACTTTGTCTCTGGGGGAGAGCAATCTCTGCTTCCCGCTGATGACAGGGTGTGTTGCTCAGGGTGTTACGGATTCTCTGGCAGCCTGCAAAGCAGCAGCATGCTGAGTGCTGATCGCTTGAATTCTTAGCCTCCTCTCATGGAGTCCAGTTCAGGGACACATACTCCTGCACATGTGATGTTTAGTACCGTGTCCTGAGAATGGAGAGCTTGGATGCAGGGATTAAAGGTTTTTAAATACCAGCTTGATTCTGTGCTAATGGAGACATTGATATTTCTTTCAGCCATATTTCACTACAGCCATGCCAGTAGTGCTGTAGCTAAACTCTTTGTTATGCCCACAGTGAAACTAGTAAAAAGTTGGTCTTTCTTAGACAAAAGTCTACTTCTTATTAAAAGACCAACAATATGTTGCTACTTACACTCGTCCACTTTTATAGGCACTTGTCACTATAAATATCTATGCCTTCAAGCAGATTGCTCACTGGAATTGTGAAAAACTTGAAGGATACAAATTTCTCGGGCACAAAAATTTTACTGATTACAGAACAGAACAAACCTAATTTAATTTCTAAGGGCAATCTAAAAGGATGAAGAAAGGGGTAAAAAAGGTTTGGGACAAAGACATTGTCTCTAGACCATACTTTTTCCTCAGCAGAGTCACTCTTTGCACCATCCTTGTGATCGATCTCTTAGAAGCTCATTCATACAGTCCTATTTTCAAAGGTTTCCAGGTTTTTTTTCTTTGAGTCTTTTGTTCACCTCTTGTTTCTTTCTCATTTATAAGACCAATCTCTCTCAACTCAGGCTACAGTTGCAGTCCTGGGGTGCTACTGGCTAGGTGTGGAACTCATGGCTGGAATACTCTGTAGTAATACCCCCTTTATTCAACTCACATTTCCTGCTTATTGAATAAAATGTTTCTCTGTATTAATTAGGCAATGTGTGATTTGCAGGGTTTCCTGCAGTTTGTTGAACAGAGTGTAAGAAGGATGAGATTTCCCAATTCATGGGAATATTGCAATCCTGCAATATGCGTTAGATCAAGTGCCAATTTCTGGAATCAGGTCATTTCCAGTAAAACCACTGATGGGTTATTACACTTTATTTTGGCTGGCTATAGCTTTTAACATTGGTGCCTGCTCTTTGCAAAAAGATGAAAATGACATGGCTGTGCACTCAGCCTTTAGAGTTCCTATTTCTGTGCATAAAGATGTCAAATGCAGATCTAGGCTGCATATTTCTGAATTGTGAGTGAGCCACCAAAGTAATCATTTGCTGAATATTTACTTTTGCATACCTTTACTAAAGTTATGCACATAATTGTTAGAACAGTTATGTACTGGTTTTTTATGTATATATAAATGTTGTGAAATTCTGTTCAGTTGACAGTATTCTGTTTTTAATACCCATGAGTCAGTTCCTTTTTTAGAATATGTCCTGATAACAAACACATCTTATAAGGTTCTAATATAATTTCATTTTAGAATGAAATGAGTGGGTGTTGAAAGGTTTTGTAAGAGCCAACGCGTCCAACTCATGTTTTAGAAATTTCCGCTTGGGCTGCTTTGGGCTGCCGCAGCATGCGACCGCTTTTTGTGACTGTATAATGAGGCTCACAGACAGTACTTGAATTTTTTATTTGCTTCTATTTTGTAAAATTCCAGCTCCTAGAATTGGTTAATTACATTATATCCACTTTCGTATAATAAATAAATAAATGACTGAATAAAGAGCCTTGCCTCATGCAAACAGATAAAAGCTTAAAATGCTATGCAAAGGTTACCTAAAGACTCAAAAGCATGAAAACTAAAAAATATTTACAGATTTTATAAAGAAAAAGCAGGCCATGATTTTCTTAGGACCCTAATTCATACTTTGTGAGTTAGTGAAGTTGGCAAGACAGTTGACTGCTCAGAATACCTGCCCTCTAATCATTTCTACTTTTACCTCCATGTCTGCTACAAAAGAAAACATGTGCCTGTTACATCTCCTTCCAGTTAGCCTCTAATTGATTTGTAATGAGAAATACTCATGATAATCCTATTTTTGTACTCAGAAAGTGATATTTCAGATTGCTTCTTTTTGTTGGGATTTGAATGGATTTTTTCCCTTAAATACTGTTTATTACCTAGAATAAAGTTAAATACAGACATAACTTCTCTTCCCAGCTCTTTAAACACAGAATGTACTTGTTCTGTCTCATGATAATCATGTCTGATTTTAGTACTAGAGCAGCTCTCCAGCTGGGAATCAGCCTATAGGACAGTCCTCAAGTTAAATAGTGACTGTGTAGTTCATAAGCTTATTTTCACATTAATAGATGGTATAACTCAGTAAGTGTAGATTTGCAGAGAGACACTGTGCTGATAACCTAATCATCAGAAAATATGTTTTACGGGTGGGCTTACTTCAGACTAGCTCTTTTCCTGTGAATTGAATGCCCCTTAGTGGTTAGAGTGTACTAGGTTTGCTCCTGGAGCGCACCCGCCAGTTTCATTTCATCCGAAAAGAATTAAGTCCTTGTAATTTGTCTGCTCTGCAACGTGAACCAAAATATGGTAAGCAGTAACAACTGGGAGATTCACTTTGGGGGGGGTATGGCTGACATGAGCTGAAATGCTGATGGCGATGCACTCGTGGCAGGTTATAGGTATGGCTCAAGAGTATCTTGATTATGAGCTGATTTTGGAAGCTACTGGTGAAGTTGCGTTTTATGGGAAACCCCCCCCAACGTTGCAGTTCCTGTATATTTTGACTTTCTTAATTTTTCAACCCCCCCCGAATTCTCCCAACTTCCAAATCATGCATTTGTGTGTGCATGAAAATGGGGGCATTTTTCTCCAAAAACATAATAGCTTTTCTTCAGAATCCCAGAAACATTCTAGTATTTAGAAGAATGAATTAGAAGCATTTTTGCAGTCATATGTTGTTAAAACTGAGTTGTTTGCATGAAGATCCCCAGCTCAATAAGAAACTACTGCCACCATTTTTTACTTTTGTATGGCTGTGGATATAATTCAGGAAGTTGCACTTGTTACTCCCACTTGAACGAATGGGCATGGCCTTTTTCAGGTCCATTTTTGAGCATAATCCCATCCTGGTTAAAAATGTTTGAGGTTACCTAGGTAGACTTCGAACTGTTTTTGAACCATATGCTTTTAATTCTGCTTGCTGCAGCTTTCAGGTGTTTTGCAACCATGTTCTAGTATCATAAATGATACTCAATAGCTTGGCAATGACTCTATAAAAAAGAACTGAAGGAATCAGTAAATGGGCAGTTTTTGGAGAGGGGACAATACTTCTAGTTTCTTCAGGGAAAGCCATTGAAGGGCACACCTCTGCTGCAGAAATTTGACTAAGACTGGAGACAATGAAAGTAAACGGACTATTTACAGATGGACAGTAAAGCAACCCTAAATGCATGCATTGCCCAGATGGTTTGGTGCTATGGACTTGTTCTGACTGCTGTCTTCTTAGTCTTGTATTTTGTGCTGCCTGCTCTCCCCCCACTCTGGATCACCTGCAACACACTGTCCCTACATCTTCTCCATTGAGTTAGAATGAGTATATGATTTCTGGATTTTTCTACAAAAATGTGGAAGGAGAGAAGTTCAAAGCAAACCCTACCTCACTTCCCCCTCTCCCTTCCACCCACCACTTATCTCTCTCCAGCAAAATGCTGTGGGATCACTGGCGGTCTGGCAGTGTACTGGGCAGGGCAACCCATTCCCAGAGGAGCTAGGGAAAAAGGACAAGTCCCAGTGATACCTTGCATTTTCATCCTGTGCCCTGGGGTGGGGTCCCCTGAGGACAGGGAGCTTCCTTCTTCCTCCGTGAGATGGGGACAACTGCGGGAAAAGAACTCGGTTTGAAATGAGGCAGAGATGCTACTTAGCCTTGTCCAAAGCCATGATGGCATTGCAGCACTGGAAGAGATCACGGTACTTTTATTTGGTATACAGATTGTGAAACACACACATCTTTGCACCCTCACTTCTCCAGACAGGAATTTAATTAAAAGTTTTTATTTGTTTCTGAGAGAAAAAACTCTTTGATGTGAAAAGACAGAGAATGCAAGACTGTCACATATTATACCTTTAAAAGTATATGTGATAACAGTGAAACAATTGTTTTCTATTTATTCTACCATTTCTTATACTTATGCTGAGCTAAATAAATTACTGTCAACTTCAAGCATTCAAAAATCATGACTCAGGTCTTTAAAAATGCCATGAACTTCAAACAGTATGTTTTCTTTGCCTTCTGTTTTTGAGCCATCAGAGACCATGTTTTTAAGCTTTTCTCCAAAAGTAAAAGAATAAGAATGATTTATTTCTTGCTTAGGTTTTAAAATTAATTTACTTTAAAAAACCCACACCAAATAATGTGAGACTTGATAAAATCTTGAGGGTTTGCAGTAGTTTAAGGGACTGTAGTTTTCTGTCTTTGATTTTTCAGCACACCAGCCTCATTTCCACTATAATATCCTATGCTGAATTAAAGCTGAGGAGTGTTTCAAAACACAGCTTCTATTTTACCATCTTCCAGTAAATTCAACCTGCCCACCCTCTTGCTGCCTGGTCGCAGGGAAAATATGTTGGTGCACCATTCAGAGCGGAAACTGTAAATCCAGTTTTCAGGCACCTGGAGGGACTGTTCTGTGCTCTGACCCAAACCAAAGGATTGTTTGGAAATTAAGCTCAAGCTCCCAGGGCTTTGTCAGGAGCCTAATACTGGCTGCTGCTTTGTCCTTACACCCTGAGTTCTGGAAGGCAAGCGAACGGTGAGGATCTTTCTCTGTATTCATGGGAAGAAAACAAGAACAAAGACCTCCAACTTGAGAAACATAACTGAGGTACATGGCAAAGACACAAAATACATAATGCAACTGAGAGAAACCTTTTTAAATTTTTTTAAATTTATCTTTTTAAGTTCTTAATCATTACAACTTTTGAGAATCCTAAACTTTTCGTATGTTTTATCAACTCCTATTTTGAAGGGAAGGGAACTTTATTTATTGCTTACAGCTTTCTTTACTTGAATCCCAGTGGGCAGAATACTGTGTTTGTTGCCAGTATTCAAACCATTACAGATCACTGGAATGTTATATTAATTGCTTATCGTTGTTGTTCTCACTGCAAATTTTGCCTTCAGGCCCCTGGTTTTTTCAGTGTCTCTTCCTGGTTGAGATCAGCAGCGACTGAGATTATTTTGGATTTCAATTTGGATTTCTCATTCGAGTTACTGCAGACTTGTGGGTCTGGATTTGTAACCTGATACCAGCAATTATTTTTTATTTTGGGGATTAGTTGTACTGGGACATCCCAAGGTCAGTGAAAAGCCTTACTTTGGTCCTATATAAAGTAAACACCTGTAGAATTCTTAGGGAAAAGAATAATGTGTATGTACCTTCTACAGAAGGCCCATATACCTGTGGAGATTTCACTGTTTAAATTAGGAGATACTTAAAAGATGTATTACTTCTGGAGTTTGCCAGTTTTCAGTCTTTTGCTGAATATTCATTCACCCAGCAAAAAAACCTGATCCTGCCAGTGGTTTATTTCCTTCCTGGTATGGATAAGACCAATATTTCTTGGCCCAAGATAGAGTTATCTTTCAAGCTGGTAGCATAAAACCTCATAGCAGTCTCATTTAAATGTTAAGATAGTGAAAGAATTCTTTGTAATATCGTTACGCAACTCTTGTTTCATTTATAAAAATCCAATCTCATATATAACTTTTTTAAGGATTGAAAATAATGTAACTGGCAATTGTGCGTAAAATACATCAGTCATTACACTCAAGCTAACTGTAGCTGTCTATTCCTGATGAATTCTGTTTCTCAAGCTCTTTCAGAGTGTATTGGTAAAAGAAGATGGATCACAATTCCACAGTGGAATCAGCGAGGAAGTTACAGGGAGGGAGGAAATGATGAAAGGGGAAACTGATTTCTGAAGCTGACCTATTATGCTTCAGTGCTTAGCTACTGATGTGATAAGACCTAATACTATTTTTCATGACTTTTCAGAAATTAATTAATTAATTAATTAAATTTTAATTAATATATTCTTGTAATATCTGTATCTTTTTTCAGTTACTCATAGCTCTCTTTCAGAACAACACTGTCTAACATTTCTGTTGATCCTTCATGGGTAAATATCTTATTCAGTTTTGTTGATTTTTTTTTTTTTTAAATAGATGTATGTTATTCTGACAGACAGATGTGTTCACAATATGTTCTAATTATAAAAGAAGTTTTAACAGGCCAAAGCTAAAAGCTACCATTTTAATTAATTTTGGGGGACCAGCTGTTCAAAGCAAAAGGAGAATAAAATCACTTCAGTAGTTTTAGAATATTTAGAACATTTTTGAGCACTGACTTTGTAAAAAAGACTAAAGTAAATCTTCAGAAAGCCATGGCTTGCTATAGTATATAGTGCCTACTTGTATTGCTCATTATCATCTAGTTTAGCTACTTTGTCGTAGCATATCTAAAAGCTTGCAGAAAAGTGTGTTTCCCTTAAGGATATAGATACTTGAATCTAGTCATCAACATCACATCATGGATTGTGAAAAATTGCACTGCAGAATGAATTGGGTCTTAAACACATGAATAGATCTGCTTGAGATGTCGACAGTCAGATACGGTTCACCAAGGTTTAAATGCTACAATAGTTCAGTTTGCTGACAGATTGGCTCACTTATGGCTAATAATACCTGTTTTAAAAAGCATCCTACTACAAAAATGTGATCAAGGAAGTACAAGCTTTTAAAATTGAATCACTTTTAATTCTTCATATGTTGATGTGAGGCTCATGCGACTGGCACTTTGGTTACACTTGTGCATTTTCAGCAGTCAAGATGCAATGAGGTACTCAGTCAGTCCATGGCACAGGATGGACCGTGATGTTGTACTGCTACTGGAAAGAGTGTTAGCTAGTAATGCTCCTTTGACTATAAGGCTCTTGATGATCTACCCTCAAGCAGCAGTGGCACATAGACTGAGACAGAGTTGTTGAGCCACAGCTGGGAAATAACATCTTGCCTTTCAGCACAGGACTCATGTTTCACAGATTCCATGCATCTAACAGGAAAACTCAGGAGACATGTATTTGCCTCCTCTAAAACCATTGCTTCTGGATACAATGTTTTGCACTCATACTCAAGGTCACTGAGCAGAACAGAATATACTACTTCTTTGCCTTTTCTTGTCTACGAGGCAACAAAGACTGAGCTTCAATGATGTGAACTGTTCAGAAGATACCTGCTATTGTGAATGGGTAAAACTGTATTATAATTGGCTTCCTAACGAAACAGGACTACACATAGAGAAATTGTATATAATGTCTGGTTTATAAAGCTGAGACAGGAGTCATAATTTCTGCTCCCCTACCCCCAGTTTAAAAATAGCACTTTAAGATGCAAACAAAAAGCCATAAGAGTAATCTTTTTAAAAGCAGTTACACTCTGTTATACACTATACCTAATGTGTATGTGTATGTAAGTATATGTATCTAAGCAGAAAGAGTAAGAGAAAATATATTCTCCTATATATATTAGTATATTAAATTTCACTCTAGATATGTCCAAGAAGTTTATTTTTCCAAGACATATTAGGAATGTTAAATCTTTCTTCCAAGTCCTCTTTGCAGTCCCTTTGTTTGTTAAATTAACTTTGAATAGTACTGCTCATGTAATGCTCCATTAATCATTAAGAGAAAGAACCAAAAAAGTTATCTTTTTATTGAAAACATCATCATCCATATGAACTAGCAGCTTGCTTAACTGCTAGTTAACTTCAGACTTTCAAGTACTAAAGGAAATTATTACTTGCCAGGAAGCTGGTTTGAACACAGTTGTGCTTCACCATACTGGAAGCGTACAGCTGTGGTCTGACAGGCACGGACAGTTGCCAACAAAAATTCCTGTTTGATGGTCAGAATCACCTCGGATTCGACCGCTTGACTGAGGAATGGATTTCATGGATGATATAAGCTTGTTTATTTTCCTAGCTCTTTGGGATACTAGAGCATTTCCTCATGACCAAGAGAAATAAGATGGGTGAAGAATAGAGTGGAATGCCTCTGTTAGTTTTTTTCTATTTTTAAAAAATTTATTCCAAAGTGGCTCTCTTATTTTAAGCGCCTCCTTTTACAGAAAAATACTTTTAAAGAGGGAACCTTTATCTTCTTCTCACTGAGTGTGCTTTCTAAGGAGTATTTGATATGGGAAACAAGCAATCAGGCAATTCTGTAATGTAAGAATACTCCTGTATATTTTAAAGTAATTCAGCTTTGCAGTTTAAGTAACTTCTGCTTAACCATCCATTTAAAACATGTTGTTGTTTTTACTTCAGCAGTACTGAGAGTCCCAGCCAGACACTTTCACTCTATTTTGGGATACATAATCAAAACATCATCTCTGCCATAAACAGAAACCTATTTGTGGTCCTTAATTATTCTCTTAATGAGGAAGCATATTATTTATTTCAAATGAAGTATGCCCAGTATAGATCCAAGATGAAAATGAAAGCATGCACAAAATCAGTGTTACTATTAATGATTTGCTGAATCATCTAAAATGCTATGTATTCATTCACAGTGTAATGTATAGGTGTGAATATTTTATCTGTCAGTCAGCAGTCACATCCTGCTGTGAATTTTATGCATGAAATATCTATGACTGAATGCAAACACTGACAGCCTGATAGATGTCTGAACTGTAGATAATAGCAATAATTTATCTAATCAGACTTGATATTTTAAATGTCTGCTTCATAAAATTGCTGTTGTAGTCCAGCTGCCACTTTCAATACTCAGATACTGTTTCACTGTGCACAAAAGTTGATGGATAAATGAAGGGAATAAGTGTCTACTTTGAAGCAATTAATTTAGGAATTGCTTCATGTATTTGCTTCTCTGTGCTAACAACATTTTTAGCCTATTATGAGTGGCTTGAGAGGTGTTCCATCCACATGCAGTCTCATGAACAGCTTTTGGATAATTTTTTTTCCACTTGAAGAAATTGCAGAAAGATGGCATCATCATAGTTATTTAGTGCATCTTATATGAGAAAAAAATTCTCTGAAAAAACTCATAGCTTACAAACATGAAATACATATGAAATTCAAGGCTCTTATGGACCATAATTCACTGGTGATTTAGGAAATCACCTGGGTCTTCTAAACTGGCTTTAGGCACCTCTGTTGCTGTATAAATTCCTTATGTTTTGAGTACCTTCTCACATTTGGCACACTGAGTGCTGCAAAATACATACTGTTGGTAAGGAATAGCAACTTCTGAATTTCCAGAGTGAGTTTTAAGAGACCTGTGTATTGGAGTGACAGCTGTATAACTTTTAAGGGACATTAAGTATCATAGAGTCATAGAATAGTTTGGGTTGGAAGGAACCTTTAAAGGTCATCTAGTCCAACCCCCCTGCCGTAGGCAGGGACATCTTCAACTAGATCAGGTTGCTCAGAGCCCCGTCCGACCTGACCTGGAATGTTCCCAGGGATGGGGCATCCACCACCTCTCTGGGCAACCTGTGCCAGTGTTTGTAGCTGAAACCAGTTATAAATCTTCTCTTAGCAACTAAGAATTTTTAGGTGCACCTGTAACATCAGTTGTGTTGGTAACATTGATAAATAAAACCAAGGAGAGAGGCAACTAAGGGTTACGGGAGCCCTCAGAATAGGAAATATACAACTTATATTTAAGGAAAAATCCCAAATCAAACAAGCAACTAAAGTTCCATTGCTTTGATTTCAGACTTGTGTAAAGGTTTAAAATATACAATGATGAAAAGAAAAATTGGAGCTGCATAGAAACTAATAAAATAGGGTGGGATTCAATGCAAAAAAAGGGATTATAGAGGGTAACTTGAACCAAATGGAAATAATTGATTTTTCTAAAAAAGAAAAAGCATTTTTGATGCACTATCCAGGGAAACTGTTGATAAGTATGGGATAGGTTCATTCAAGAAATAATAAAGTAAGAAAGATAAGGAAATGGGCAAAGTTGAAGCAACAGGGGATCATGCAGGAGTCTTATTGTTCTGGACAGAATTACTCATGAATTTCAGGGACTGGGATCTGATATGCTTGCAGAAACAGGGAATTAATGCTATTGTAGGCAGCATGATGAAAACATTATGAAATTCTCTGGATAACACTGCTCAGCTGAATTCAGGAAAGACAAACTCAGAACAGGTCCTCACCTGAAGGCTTTTCAAGGTGATCAGAGTGACAGAGAGTGTTTCATACAAATGGGAACTACAAGAGTTTGACTTTCTTAATTCAACAGAATGAAGGTGGAAGAGGTTCTCTAAGTACTCATTGTGTACATACAAGGGAGGAGGGAGAGGTATTTAATCTGAAAATAAAAACATGACAGCATGGGAGCAAATTGGTATGGGCTGGCCATGATTAATAGAACAACTAAAAATTATAAAAATGAAGTTCTGAAGCAGCTTTCCAACAGGATATTCTTGACAAACATCAAGATTATTTTTAAGACAGTTTGAGCACTATTTGAGGTACGATATGTTATGAAGGGTGGCTAAATGCTTCCCCAGATGGCCTCTCACTATCCTGTGCCTAATATGTTGACTGCATGAATTGGTTTACCTTTCTAAGGCCATTTCAATTTGCCTAGTCTTATCCTGTAGATTGAAGTTTATGACTAACAGTAGCATGTGGTACTCGGTGGTTCAGTACAGCGATTGATGAAGGGACTCGGGTCCCAGAGTGTGCCTTTTTTCTTTTTTTTCCAGCTGTCTCAGCTAATCTGATAAAAGATATCACATCTCTCTACAAACTTTGCCCCTCCTACCTAAATTCAAGGATTGCAAAACCTAGTTATATAAATATACGTTTACTCTGAAGTTGGGAGTATTTTGCAGTATAAGAAAACCTACATAGTTAATGCTCATGACATGATTTATTTTGTCAGTAAATAAGAATTCATTCTGCAGTGCGCTCAGTCTGGTGAAAGGCATGAACACTAAGTACATTACAAGATTTTCAAAAACATAGTTAGCCATGGTGCACTACTTACTGTAATCAATGCTCTTCTGCCAGTGTGGAAATCCCCAGGTTTCTCCCTGGCAACACTAAATATTTCTAATTCTGTCTGGCAGTGCAATAATATTTTTGAACCTGGCATCTAACTAAAATCTGTGTGCTTTTTGATATGAAACAGATCAAAGTTAAATTTGGTATTCTTAGCATCCAGCTTTTTCTTCTCTTTCCGAACGCGCTTTTCTACTGTCTGAAACTATTTTGCAGAAGTTCAGCAGAATGTTACCTTCTCTGAAGATTTTTTTTCTGCGTCATGGGAAGTCTCTGACACTTTGATAGGCTCAGTAGAATAGATAACATGCATGCACTAGGATTTATGCATAAATAGAGTAAGGAACAGGGTGAAGCATATCCTCAGCTAATGTAAATCAGCAGTGAAACACCAACGTTCAAGTGATTAATAACTGTTAAGACTATTGCCTAATGGTTTTTACATAGGAAAACTCATGCACACTGATAAACAATCTTTTCCATTTAGAAGGTCTGAACAAAGGATAATATAGATGAAGGCTGCTTATATTCAGCCCCTGGTATCAATCCAGGCTGGGGGATGAAGGGATTGAGAGCAGCCCTGCCAAGAAGGACTTGGGGGTACTGGTGGGTGAAAAGCTGGACATGAGCCAGCAATGTGCGCTCGCAGCCCAGAAGGCCAACCGTATCCTGGGCTGCATCCAAAGCAGCGTGGCAGCAGGTCGAGGGAGGTGATTCTGCCCCTCTACTCTGCTCTGCTGAGACCCCACCTGGAGTACTGTGTCCAGCTCTGGAGTCCTCAGCATAAGAAGGACATGGACCTGTTGGAGCGGGTCCAGAAGAGGGCCACGAAAATGGTCAGGGGAATGGAACACCTCTCCTCTGAAGAAAGGCTGAGAGAGTTGGGGTTGTTCAGCCTAGAGAAGAGGAGGCTTTGGGGAGACCTTATTGCAGCCTATCAGTACTTCAAGGGGTCTTATAAAAAAGATGGCAGCAGACTTTTTAGCAGGGGCTGTTGTGACAGGACAAGGGGTAATGGCTTCAAACTAAAGGGGGGTAGATTTAGACTAGATATAAAGAAGAAATTTTTTACGCTGAGGGTGGTGAAACACTGGCAGAGGTTTCCCAGAGAGGTGGTGGATGCCCCATCCCTGGGAACATTCAAGGCCAGGTTGGATGGGGCTCTGAGCAACCTGATCGAGTGGAAGATGTCCCTGCCCACGGCAGGGGGGTTGGACTAGATGCCTTTTAGAGGTCCCTTCCAACCCAAACTATTCTATGATTCTATATAATCTGAGATACTCAATCTTTACTACTAGAAGCTGGAAGGACTATTCAGAGACAAATTTGCATAGCATCCAACTGTGGGAAACACTGTCCTTTGCCTGAAAACCTATTTCAACCTCCAGTATAACTGAATATCTTGAAGCTTCTATGATTCAAGAGCTTTTTTGGTTATCATGACTACTAAATATGATCTGTATCAGACTTTGTTTAGGCGTTGTGAAAGATGTTTTCTGCCTTGTTTAAAATACAGTAGAGCAGGCAGATATAGAAATCACTGTCCTTTGCTGTCCACCTCAATGAAGAGTGTTGCCGAGGGACATGAAATAGGGCAATCTGATTAAAAGAAAAAGCTAATTAGTTAATTACAATATTTATATCCTGGACCTCAAATATGGAGAGTAGATTAAGGTGATATTCATACTAGATTTTTCTTCTCCCAGCTTTCCTTGTTGGTAAGTTAGATATCTAGCATGAAGTGATCTTTCTAGCATACGGGGGTCATGGTACTTCTTTGAACACAGTTGCAGTTTCAAGAGAAGTAGAATCCCAGATCTGTGCTTCTTGTTCGCAGAAACGAAACAAAACAAAATGACATGTGAGAAGATCCCATTCCCCAGATGCTTCTCAGGTGGCAAGGCTAGTGATTAATCATTTTGTTCTTGTCAGGGGTGTTATTTTGACAGACCTTGTCAGATAAAAGCTACAATTAGTGTAGCCCCTTCAGACTTCCTAAGTTTCAGAGTCTCCATGTGTAGATGAATCTGCCTCCTTTCTTCTTACCCTTCTCTCTCCCACCCCACCCCTGAAGAAAAGCCTTCCCTGGGGCCAGTCTCAGCACCGTGCCTCCTGCTTCACAGACTTATTGATTGTTGGACAAGGACAGATTTGCCAGCCTGCCTGAGGCTAGCTCCATACGCTCTACCTGAAAACACAGTGAATTGGGAGCAGTTTTGCGTTTTTGGTCTAATTTGTTTTAATTCTATATTAGTTGAAAACTGAGCAAGTGCCAGCCCTTCCATTGCTTCAATCCCCCCAGCAAGGAAAAGCACCTTGGTGGAGCAGGTAAAAGCTATAACTGTTCCTAACGGGTCCTGAACAAGTTAGACACAACCTGAATACTGCAGTATTTGGTGCTGCATCGTCTTGCTCGTAGATACTCTTGCTGCTTAGTGGAGCCCATAGTCATGAGTGGAATGATCGGGCAGAGCCCAGAATCTGAGACAGGGATCTGCAAAAATGAGTTGTGTGGCCTAAAAAAGGCTAACCTTTCAGTGGCAAACGCTGAGTGGAGAGATGTTTGTTAAGACTGCTCTCTCATACATGGTTTGGGCTCCTTAATCTATGTTATGGGTCCCCACACTTGACTCCACATTAACAACTCTAATTCTCTTCTGAAATCGAAGCACTCAATGGGCAGAAGAAAATCAGTCTCTGTGACACTTAATGTGAAAAAAAAGTATTTTTTTTAACCTATTAGGTAGGAATTAAGGGCCTGAAGATGTAAGTGGCTTTGGCATTTAAGATGTCCTGATTGCTCTTTTCCCTTGGTTAGACATAGGAGACACAGGTAGCCAGTGGCAGCTCCTGCAATTGAGGAGACTCTTGTTTAGCCATGATCAAAACTGATTCTAAATATTGGTTTCTTCTTCATTTAAATATTGGCTTCTCCTTCTGTGCCAGTTGGGTGACTGCTCTTCAAGACAGAGCCCAGGTTTATCAGACACCATCAGATTGTACTGTTAATCAGTGACAGAATAATGTACTTGTTTAATGAAAAGGAAGAATGACCTTGACAGTCCACCAATGTCTTTGGTGGATAGCTTAATTGTCAGCAGGTTTAGCTGCTTGTAAGCATTTTACTGAGGCAGTTGTTACCTGGCAAAACTAAGTCACCAGGCAAAGTCATCAGTAGCAGCACTGGTCAGGAGCCAGAAAGGCTGGAAGCCAGCAGAAAGATAAACCTGTGGAGATGTATTCTTAGCCTTATTTCCAACTTCAGACATACAAGCTCTTTGTCACATTGACTCTAAGGCCTATGGCAAATGACTTAGTGCAGTGTTGTGGATTCAATTACAAATGATGCAAAGCCAAAGAGACTAAACCATTTTGAAGAGTTATTTAATTAAGGTGGTAATTACCTGGTAGCAAAACCCATGCTCAGATGATATGTTGCTGCCGAAGTAATCAACTGGGTGGAAGTGAGAACCAAAACCAGACTAAAGCTACACAGCAGGAACTTGGTACCAAGTTCTCCATGGCTCTTACAGAAAAGAGTAACAACATCCAAAACCCCAGTGTCTCCTTTTCACTCGGTGTGGTCTATGTGAAAGTATTCAGAACAGAGCCGAAAGGCTCAGAGAGATGCTTTTTAGGACTCTTCTCTCATTTAGGAATTCCACTTTTTTGTTCTTTTTCTTTCAACAGTGGTATATGCACTCCAGAGAAATGAGAAAAGCAGTCTGGCTTTTGGGGCAGCATTAATTAGCTTGGGGTGCAGATGGGGGAGGACAGAGAGTAAGTAGAACCCATTAGAGTTGTAGGAAAGCAACTTTGTCTTTTTGACTATTTGGAGCTCATACTTGCTCTATAAGATGCCCTTCAGAATTTATTTTAGCACGAAGTTGTTCCTTAGCTTCAAAGTTACATGTTGTGTATAAAAGGCATGAGAGTTTAGACTGGGTTGATTGCCTCTGTGTGAATACCAAATCCACCCAGAATCTCTGACAGCTGGAGACAGGTTGAGTCTATACAACTGTAGAGACTGTTCAGGATTATTTTTTTGTCTTGGTTTGCATTGGTTTTAAAGACTCAGACAAATATTTGTAACGTGTTGAGTCAGTGCCTGTTTCATCATATAGTAAACCAATGACAAATCAGTGGAGTTCTGAGAAAAGCATGGGTTTTTTTTTTTTGTGTGTGTGTCCTCTCCCCACCCCCCATCATTTCTAAACTTCTGAGAGCAATTTAAGTGCCTGGGAAATGTGTCAGATTGAGACAGAATACCAGATTACTTCATTCCCTAGCTTGACAGTGGCAGAGTAAACTTCTCTTCTTTCTCTATTTGTTCTAGATGGGAGAAATCACCGTTCAGAATGCAAAGCAAGTCCATGGCTTTCACATCGTCCTTTCTCTCCAACTGCTAATGTAGTGTCAGTGATATGTGTTTGTTACATGAGCCTTGGTTTATTGAGACCAATTTTACTGAGCAAGTAATAATAATAAGTTTGTGGTCATTACTGTGTTTTAAAAGAAAATCTGACTCTCTGCACAGAGCGAGATATCTGCATCAGCAAAGCCTGAATGCAGAAGATAAATAAATTGAGATGCAGACAAATCCTTGTTCACTGCTGGGGATAATATGCTCCCAGTTGTGGAGTTCAATGTGAACACAGCATCAATATGTGTCTGTGGGCTTCTGAAAGTAAACGATCTGAAGTAGTGTTACTCTTTCCTCTTTCTCTTTTTGAACAGTTTGGGGTCATGAGTGGTTAAGGTAAGGGAGAGAAAAGTAGTATTTCATCCATCTGGCACCTTCTTCTAATTTCAGTCAATTAGTAAATAATTGAGAAAAGGAAAGTTTTCTCTGAAAATAGAGAGTGCTCAGAACAGTTTTTTCTTGTACAAGAAGGCTTTTTTAATTTTTCCTGTGGTCACTGGAAATCTGCAGAAGAGAATCATTTCTATGTAGCCTAGTCTGGTGATGTCTGGTGCATCTGACCAATCATACTACTTACTTCCTAGTTTTTTATTTGTTGTTGCTTTCTGCTTATGAACTTATGTGGCAATCTAGTCTTACCTTCAAAGTTACATCTGTCTGAATTCTTTTGTTTATTTCCCAGGTTCCAGCTGATGGTGCTTGGCCAGCCTGGTATCCTGCCCTGCTGCACAGAGTTTAAACAGCCTTCCGATTCTCACTTCTAAAGCAGGCTGAAGAGGTTGGCATTCTGGTGAAATGCAGTAACTTGTAGTATTCAGGATGTCAGACTCCACAGATATTGCTGGTTTTTCTCTTTCCACCTCAGAAGAAGTCTCTTTATCTTGTTCACATTTGGTTGCAATCTTTATTTAATCTTATTTTTTTCCTTCAAATTTTTTAATGTCTTGAGATAAGTGCAGAGCAGTTCTGTGTCAGTGTAAACTGGAAGGCAGCAGTATCATCCATTTGACATCAGCTTCAGTTGTCCTTCTCAGTGCTGATTTGAGCATTTTTTCTGTTCCATTGTTGGTCCCTTTTATCCTGGAAGAATGTTCAGAATATGCAGTAGTGTCAAGGTACATCAAAGTAGGAAGCACCAAGTTAGACAGGCTGATTATAGAATCATAGAATCATTAAGGTTGGAAAAGACCTCTAAGATCATCGAGTCCAACCGTCAACCCAACACCACCATGCCCACTAAACCATGTCCCTAAGCGCCTCATCTACACGTCTTTTAAATACCTCCAGGGATGGGGACTCCACCACTTCCCTGGGCAGCCTGTTCCAATGTTTCACCACTCTTTCAGTAAAGAAATTTTTCCTCATGTCCAATCTAAACCTCCCCTGGCACAACTTGAGGCCATTTCCTCTCGTCCTATCGCTTGTTACTTGGGAGAAGAGACCGACACCCACCTGGCTACAACCTCCTTTCAGGTAGTTGTAGAGAGCAATGAGGTCTCCCCTCAGCCTCCTTTTCTCCAGGCTAAACAATCCCAGTTCCCTCAGCCGCTCCTCAGAAGACTTGTTTTCCAGACGCCTCACCAGCTTCGTTGCCCTTCTTTGGACACGCTCTAACACCTCAATGTCCTTCCTGTAATGAGGGGCCCAAAACTGAACACAGTATTCGAGGTGCGGCCTCACCAGGGCCGAGTACAGGGGCACGATCACTTCCCTACTCCTGCTGGCCACACTATTTCTGATACAGGCCAGGATGCCATTGGCCTTCTTGGCTGCCTGGGCACACTGCCGGCTCATGTTCAGCCGGCTGTCGACCAGCACCCCCAGGTCCTTTTCCGACAGGCAGCTTTCCAGCCACTCTTCCCGAAGCCTGTAGCACTGCATGGGGTTCTTGTGGCCGAAAGTCCGATTAGAAAGTCATTATAAGAAATATGCAAAACACACACTAGATAAATTGAATTATCTATAGCCAAAATGTTGCATGCAGATATTCTCCAGTATAACAGAAGGCAAACTGGAAAGAAAAGA
The DNA here is from genome assembly GCF_965638725.1 of Aptenodytes patagonicus. Lineage (NCBI taxonomy): Eukaryota > Metazoa > Chordata > Aves > Sphenisciformes > Spheniscidae > Aptenodytes > Aptenodytes patagonicus. Next base: position 36,442,336 of record NC_134952.1, on the reverse strand, counting down.
AAGTTTGCATGGTATTTTGCACAGGGCTTCGAATCAGAGGCAATGGAAGACTGCCTTGGTATCCTTTGGGTCAAGCTCCATTTGAACCAAATGTGTTGCCAGGCAAGTGATACTAGTGTTACCAGTGTTACCTAAAGTGTTATCAGCAGACATACTCTTTACCTCATAACTCATGAAAAATAAGAAGGTGTGAGACGAAAAACAATCTTTCACTTTTTAAAAAATCTGAGTCTACAGTGACTCCCTCCAAAGAAGTACTACCATACAGAAAAACAGGCTAAAATGTGTGTTGTGAAATTTTTATAGTTTATAAAAGGTGGATTTGGAGTTACACGGACAGACCAGCACTCCCTGCTGCAGAAGCTCTCGGCTCAGATTCCCTGTTCTCATGTGTAGTGCTTCACTGTATATAATTCCTGCAGGAAAAAAATACAGTGCTATCTAATGGCGCTAGGATAGGATGGTAATAATTCCATACAATGAAGATTCCTAAAGTTGTCCCAACGAAGTTCACTGTTTTTAAGATTAGTGGTAATTTCCACCACTCAGAGATGTTGACGACCATTATTTAGGCCCCCTACACGACATAGTAATGTTTAGCACCTCAAAGTACACAATTTCATCTAATTTCACTAATTGAAAATACTAAAAAAAGCAGCAGGGATTGCACTCTAGCTCCGTAGCAGCCAGATGTTCTCTTCTGGACCTAAGAGGGGCTTTATCCCTATTTGAAATAGTCCCCATCAATCTTCTGCAGCAAAGCAGATGAGTGTTACCAGATGTTTCTTGTAAAAACACTGAGTGGGACAAGCTGACTGGTGTCCAGATTGTGGCTAAGCCCTGTCGTGATCCAGACATGACATGCTCCCCTGCCTCTTGTACATCAGAGAGGATTAGTCTAAGATATGTGCTCTGTGTATGAGTCTACAGTTATTGCTTTCTGTAGGATGAACCTACTGTGGGCAACCCTCCTCATGGCCTTTTATCTGACTGCTCTGAAGTTGGCCACTCACCCATGCTACGGGAGCCTTGGGTTTGATTTCCTGTTGAAGGCAATCTGCCTTTTTCTACATAGTGGCTGGAAGAAGATCTTTTTCTTGTTACAGCAGTGAATTAGAAAGAGAACAAACATGAAAACCTGTCTAGTCTAGTGCTGGGATGTTGATGTGGGAGAGGAAAGGTCTGGGTTCCCAATTCTGTTCCAAAGACACTCTCTCTCTCCGCATTTTATTTGATGGTATTTGAGTGCAGCATGACAAGACTCCTTATTTTCTACATCTCCATTTCCACTGAACGCTACTGTCCACTCCACATGGACTCCAAAACTGTATTTGCAAAGACCAGTGTTTTTGTGGAATCTACAGGGTGGTGATCCACATAAAAGTACAGCTTTCTTACAAAAGTTAACCTTTTATCCAAGGACTGTACAATCTAGCCTGTAGTTAATCTGCAGATTTAGTCTTTCTGGGCTTTCAAGGACTCGAAAACATCAAAGAATTCTCATTTTACCAGATTTTTCTAGACAACAGATTCCTAAACAGTGACACAGACATTAACCTCTTCAGATGATAACTGGTGTGTGTTCATATGTTAAGGAGAATGGAAAACAGTATCTGTAAAAGCAGAACTTTTACTACTCTTACATATCTCATCTTACTAAATAGAGATAATATATTTGGAAGACTAAGCAATGTTGCCAAACTCTAGTCTGAATATTGGCATACCATACAATCCAATCTATTTTTAATCCTATTTAGACTTTCTACAGTTTTGTTCTCAAATATCTCAAAGGTATTTCTAAAGCAAAATTTAAGTATTGAGCTAAAGAAGGGCTGAAACAAAAGCCCTCTTTTTAACTTGAAATTTAAGCTAATAATTAAACTTGACTCAGTAAGTAAGGAGAGAGAGTATTAGCCAACCTGTATTACTGCAGGTGAGTCACATTGTAATTCACTTGTCCGTATTAAGTTTCCTGGGGGCTCACTCCAACCTCATTTATACCACTGCAACTCAGTTTCTCCATAGTTATACAAATACCTGGGATAGGACAACAAAGTCACTAATACAGGCTCCAGAAGGACTTGATCAGATATATTTTCTTTCTTGAATTTTGCTTGTGGCACTGTTGTCTCAGCCTCCCTTTGCCTCACAGGTTGAGTCACTGTATTTGTGGTCTTAATTTTAAATTCATAATGTGATTAAATCTTTGATCACCACCCGTACACAAATGCTGTTTTACATAATTTATTTTTTATTGAAGTTTTATATAACTAATTTAACATTATTTTTCTGAATGAAAATAAGAATATAATGAATGACTTTTTTTTTAAAGTGGATGCTACTAACAATATTCAGTTGTGATGAGGGGTCTTTTTGTGTCTTCTACAGAAAGATTTAAGGATTTTATGATAATCAGATCTATAAAGGTTACCTCTCAAAAATAATGAGCTAAATTGCTCTCACTTTTTTCCATCAGTAATGTATTCTTTTTTTGAGAATATACACTTGCAAATTTATTTAAGTTTGGAAGAAAAAAATATTTGTCTCAGAGGATAAGCTTGTATCTTGCAGAATGCAAGTTTAAGTAAGGGATAGGTAAGTGTTTGCCTTCTGATTGTTTAGTATAATTAGCTTTAGGCAGGTGACCTTTCAAAATAGTGTTCCTTGCAAATAATTTTGTATTCAGGTTGGTTGTGGAAAGTTACACAAATTACTTTGTGAAACAAAAAGCACAGATGAGCATAGATGGTCAGCCTCCATAATTAATGAAGCCTGTAATTGGGCTGTATGCCTGTGATAGAAATATTGTATCTATATGACATTTTGTACAGGAGGGGTAGGGGATCACAACTAATTGCTACCTCCTCTGTCTTGAAGGCTACCTATTTTAATTTATATTAAAAACAAATGTAGTTCAATAACTGCCCATTCTCTTCAAGCTTGGATGGTCTATAGCTGCTGACATTCCAAATGCTGCATCAGATCTCATGGTGCTTGTTAATTAGTGTTTATTGGTTTTCAGCCAAAGTTTGAACTTCTAATATCCTTCATACTTTTCAATGAACTTCCTTGGGACCTAAATTGAGAAAATCAGACAATTCCTAGACACTACTTATCAGCAGCATCTCCATCCTTTCCTCTCTACTAATAGCTCACAAATATAGGGCTTCTAGTCATTACCCTATATAAATCCAGAAAATCACCTGAAACAGATACTGTACTTCTCAGGCCTCTAAAGAGTGTGAAATTGAAGCCATAAATTTTCTTAAATTTTTAGACTCAAGTTGACTAAATAGATGTCTGTATAAAGGTTCACCACCTCTATTCATGAAGAGAAGGAGATGAATAGCTGTACAAGCACGTTAGTGAATAAGGTGGGGGGGCAAAGGAGGCTGATGCGTCTGATTGTCCCAACCCACTAGAGACAAGAATTGGATCTGGCAGCACGTCTTCTCTGTGGCAGATGATTGGTATCAGGGATTGGAAAAGTAGCACTGTTCCCATGTTTGAATTCCTGACACAAGATCAGCTTTAGCTTCTGTCACCAGCTCTCTCACCAACCAGCCCATGGCCCAGGGTAAAAGTCTCAGATAACTTGTCTTGATTTGCTGCAAATCCACAGGTACCTACCTACATGTGCCACTAAGTGAGTGCTGCTTCTTCCCCCTGCAACCGTCGTGCAAGTGCGTCACTGAGAATTCGTACGGAAGGATTTTAACTACATGAAAAAAACCAACACATTTCTACGGTTGAAGACAGAGAAAATATTTTTGCAGCTCCCTGGAGCCTTGAAAGCCAGCAATCACAGTTCTGAGCGGGGCTGCCATGATGATTATTTGCAGAAAGTGTGTGGGGGAATGACTTCATGCAGAAATTTTCTGATTTCTGTTAATAACAAATACGCCTTCAGAGCAAGGAAACATATTTTCAGTCAAAAGGAGCATTTGTAAGTCCATGGCAAGTATGCGTTGCAGGGAGCTGGTTGCTTTGTACTCCCAAATAATAGATTTAATGTGTGCCCAATTCTGCTGAGAGAAGTGTGCCCCAAAAGGGAAAAAAACCACCGAAGCAGTATGTTAAATACAGTTAATTTAGGAAAAGAGTAAGAGTATTTCATGCCCAGCATACACTCCTGGAAATATCTGAGTTGATCAAGCCCTTTGTAAGGGAGCCCTGAGCTGGCTGGAGCACGGAGGCAAAACTCTCTGTTTCCATGAGGTGAAGAAGGCTTGGAGACAGCAAAATGCGTCTGTCCTGAAAGCAGCCTTTCAAGAGAACACAAAATACTAAGCTGAACAAAATAACTCTTTAAGTAAAAAAGAAGTAAAAAGATCTAATTAACAGGTCTGACAGCAAATCTAAACTGCCAATCTCCAGTGTCACTAGGGAGCATATTTCTTTACAGGCCTGCTCTGTAATCCAAGTATGTTCAGCTAGGTAAAGTCTTCCCAGTGTTCTCTGGTTTCTTTGGAAAAAAAATCTGTTTTCTGTCATCTTTGGGGCCTGGCAAGCAAATCCCCTTTCCTCATGAGTGTCCTAATTTACAAATAGGGCTACTGACTCACTGTTTCATAGGTTTCTTCCTCTTGCTTGTCCCGCTGCATGTGAGAAATGTTCCCTTCAGCTGTGAACGTTCACTTGTTTCTTTCATAAGCTTCTGCCTGTCCTGAGGTTCAGTAGCCATCACAAGACAAAAAGGCAACTCGGCCACAGAAGAAGATACATGGTACTTACACAGCCAACTGCATCCAGACAAAGAAGTGTAATAACTCCAAACAATTTCATAACTGAAATATTTATGATAATAAAATTATCATGAACTCATAAGCATGTGGTACAACCGATTAGTAATTCTGATCTAGAGAGACTTCTGAAGAGTCATGTTGTTTGCTTTTGTATCCAACAACACTTATGGTCTACTTCCCTTCTGGTTGTGGTCTTAGCTCCAAGGCAAACATTTCCAAGGAGTCTTTTGATGCTTTGTGCTCTGCTGGTGGGGAGAGCTGGAAGGTTGCAGCAGTGGCTGATCTATAACTGAACCAATCAGGCAGCTCAGCAACCATTTTCAGTCAGCACTTGTGGAGGCTTTTGGGGCAGCGCTTCGCATGAAAACCAGCAAAGGGTGGAGGACATACTGGGCACCAGGAAAATTAACAACCAATTCATTTAACCACTTTCCTCGGAACTTCAAAATTTTGAATTTTCTTCATTACATTAATACAACATTTTTTTTTTCTCTAATATTAAGAAAAATATTATTAACACATTATCCTTTTCCTTACTCTGCAGAGCTTTGTGCAAGCAAGAGTGCCTTCGTTTTCCACTAAATCATATGTATATGTGATCTTCTGCTGCCACTGTATGCATTCAGAGTTTTCTACTTTCTGTCTTTTTAGTTACTTACTGATGTTCTGCCCGCTGCTGACTCAGCTAGATCATACCTGCTTAACTTTCAGTCCTGGATTATCCCCTCAGAGTAACTAAACGGACTAACAAACAGGAAGCCCTATGGCATAAGTTTTCGAGGAAAACATGAGGATGTTCCCACTTGGAGTTAATCCCAAGAGGGCTGAGCAAAGAATTCCCTCTAGTCGGTGTCTGCGTTACAGTTTCTAGTAGCCACAGGTTCCGATGGTGCCTCTGCTACCATGGCACTTTGGTACTTCCACTTTTTCTACTTTCACTACATACTTTCACTCCTTCCTCCAGCCCACCAAGCATTAGCACTTCTATTGCTTTTTGAGCTACTATTGGGAATTCTCTATATAAAAGCGTTGCCACCTTCAGTCTGGAAGAAACAAATCTATGCACCCACTTGAGTCTTTGCCTATGAGGGCACAAGACACTAGACTTAATCTTACAGTTAAGTGCTGTAATAAAAGGAGAGTCCACAGCCAAAGTGATTGTCTGTAGCTTTTTATGCTTTATAATCAAAGAGGCAGTGAACTTTGTGTTTATTAGAGCCATCCTCAGTATGTTAGTGGTGTTTTTCACATGTACAGAGGTTTCTTGCAAGTACAGTTTACCACAGTATACCCAGATCTTATTAAATATTATACTCTGTTGAAGTTTTCGTTCTTGTAGGGTCTGCTGTGCGCTGCCTTGGAAAGGAAGTCATTGCAGTGATTGACGGCAGCTGATTACATCTAGAAAAATTAGGTGCTCAGGGGAGCTACTGCAACTATGCTTCTTGGGCAGTAGCACAGTGAAATTTTCTCCATCATATGACCTGAAACACAGAGGACAAATGCTCTACAAATCCACTGTATGTGTATCTCTACCCCATGGCTTTAAGTACTACACGCCTGCCTGGGTCATGTGAACTGAAGAGTAGCATTCAGGTAAGTTGAGAGCTCCACATGTTGAACTGGGCAAATAATTACAGATCTCCGCATATTTAAGGTTAATGTGTAGCCATGTTAACTATTTGTTTTTACATTTTTAGGTGGTAAACCAGCAAAAAGTAGTTCCCACATTACTAGACAATTTTGTACCCAGTGACATGATTCAGTGTTGCAGAAATAAGGGATGCAAGTTAGTGCCTCACATTCCAGCCAGAAAAAAAAGAAGAAATTTTCTGCTGAAATAAAAGTGTAGAAGTGCAATTGTATGAGATTGCACTGATGAAAAGCGTGAAGAAGAAAAGGATGAGAACTGACCTGCAGGCCAAAAACTGAGGACAAAGCAAAACCTCAAAATAATGTTGAAATAACAATGTCAGTTGATTTTAGGCGTAGAGAATAACAAAGGATAGGGAAAAAGAAAGAAAGGAGAAAAGGCAGCATTTTTTTTTTCCATTTTTTGCTATTTTGTGTGCTATTGAAAACAGAATCATTACAACAGATTACTTCTGCCAAGAAAAACACATTGGAACATGGGAACTTTTTTTTTTTAAATTCAGTATTTAAATATTGTTCTTGCTTGTGGCATGTTTTTATTTGTTCTCAAGGTTTTGTGAGTGTTCTTTCTCTTTTTTAAGCACATTATTAACTAGCCCTGGGAAGCTCTTGTTATTTCTAAACTAGTCCCTGTCTATGTTCCCTCCAACAAAGTACATATAAAGATGATTGTGTTTAGTGAAACAAAAGGTGGCTAAATTTTAATCCTATGAACTTTTATTGTACCTAGCTCCTTTATGTTTATCCTTCTGGAAAAATAAAAAGGTAGGTAGATACATTCTGCTGTAGCTGAAGTCAGCTTTTCGCATTCAAAAGTGTTACTGAGTAAATAAGCATTTCCATAGCATTACAGAAATAATGTTCTCCACTTGTCTTTATGAAATAAGAAACGTGCAGTTTATGTCTTCAAAGTCCTTATAGTTGCAGGCAGACAAAACAGTAATACTGCTTTTGAAGTCTCCTATTTTCCTTAGATATCCTCTAGTTATTGCTTTTGGTCTCTTACTGAGAGTCAAAGGTTTGTTGTTTGGTATTGGGGTGTATGTTTTGGTATTGGAGTGTATGATGTCATTTGAAGGATGTAGGGCCATGTGCACTCTTCCTGACTTGACAGATAGTCTAAAAATCAGTAAGTTTTCAGCTCACAAATGCTAAAATTTATTTTCCAGAAGTATCTAGGAAAGGCTGGATTTGCACACAAAAGGATATGCATGAGGAATTTAAATGCTTTAATACATCTTTCATCATGAAAATTAATACTATTCTCAAGGCTGAAACGATGCAAGACTTAATTTAATTCATGGCCAATCAAAATCAGAGTAGGGTAATGAGAAATAAGAACAAATCTAAAAACCACCCCTCCCTTCTTCCTGGGCTCAACTTCACTCCTGATTTCTCTACCTCTTCCCCCTGAGTGGCACAGAATGATGGGGAATGGGGGTTGTGGTCAATTCATAATGCTGTGTCTCTGCCACTCCTTCCTCCTCACGATCTTCCCCTGCTCCAGCATGGGGTCCCACCCATGGGAGACAGTCCTCCATGAACAACTTCAACGTGAGTCATTCCCATGGGCTGCAGTTCTTCATAAACTGCTCCAGCATGGGTCCTTTCCGTGGGGTACAGTCCTTCAGGAATGGACTGCTCCAGAGTGGGTCCCCTGTTGGGCCACCGGTCCTGCCAGAAGACCTGCTCCAGTGTGGGCTCCTCTCCATGGGGCTGCAGTTCCTGCCAGGAGTCTGCTCCAGCGCAGGCTCTCCAGAGGGTCACAGCTTCCTTCAGTGCACATCCACCTGCTCCAGCATAGGGTGTTTCATGGGCTGCAGGGGGACAACCTGCTTCACCATGGTCTTCACCAAGGGCTGCAGGGGAATCTCAGCTTTGGTGCCTGGAGCACCTCCTCCCCCTCCTTCTTCACTGACCTTGGTGTCTGCAGAGTTGTTTCTGCCACATTTTCTCACTCCTCTCTCTCAGCTGCTGTTGCATGGTGTTTTTTACCCCTTGTTAAATACGTTATCACAGAGGCGCTACCACTGCCACTGATTGGCTCAGCTTTGGCCAGCAGTGGATCCATCTTGGAGCTGGCTAGAACTGGCTGTGTCCTACATGGGGGCAGCTTCTGGCATCTTCTCACAGAAGACATCCCTGCAGCACCCCACTACCAAAACCTTGCTACGCAAACACAATACAAGCTGTGATGTTGTTTTCAGAATGCACTTCAAAACATTCTCTATGTTATAAATTTTTCATAAAGTCCCCCAGAATAAGAGTACCCAACGTGAGTTCAGATGCTGAGGCTTGGAATTAGTCAAATATTTTTCATTCTGTATGTTCTTCACTAAAGACTGCTCCGCATAAGACAAAGGGCTCAGCTTACCACAGCAGTATGATGTTTCTCAAAACTCTCTTCCCACATGATCTGTTGCATACCAGCTCTTACAGTGAACATAGGAAATGAGGAAATATGTGAATATAAGGAAAGCTCACAGAGCTAAGCTTCCAATTACTGCTCTCCCAAGGGATAACTTTGCATAAGGCTACTCTTGGAAATAACCTTCTTTTCAAATGTAAAGTTGAATCTCTCTCTTTCCCCTGCAATGAGTTCTAATGCTAGTCTTGTATTTATGGTGCATATGTGTATTGAGTGATCATTACAGTAGATATTGCAGAGATAATCTTAATGGGAAAGATAAGAGGATCCCAACAAAATGTTTAAATATGTCTCCACATTTTGTCAAGTTAGATTAGTGTAGTGGGAAACAGTCTGAGCTATCATATTAAAAATTGTCTGTGGGGTGTTTTTTTTCCCTAAGGAAAATGAAAAGCAGCAGCTTTCATTTTTAATACAATTTGTGATTGCTGCAATGCAAAAGAATAAGTGGAAAACTGTTCCTGCCTCCCTGGCCCCAAGTCTTCTTGAGGAAGATTGAAACTGTCAGCCTTTGGAGCCAGAGGGACACTGGATGGATGGGCTAGACAACAGAAAAAAGAAGAAGATATTAGAATTAGCTTCATTATTAATGAGGTTTTTCTGTATTAACTAGACAATTTGGAGTATTAGGCTGTTAAAAGATTAATTAGACTAACAATGGATTCCTAGCTCCGTATGTGTCCTGTGTTTCCTTTTGCCCATAACAACAATTTGCATGAAAGACACTGGCAGTCCTTATCCAGCCCTGCTCCAGCTGAAGCTCTGGATTTTCTGTTTTGCCCCAGCCCTAACCTTAGGCAGTGCCTTGGACAAGGCAGCCCTTCCATTGAGTAAAAAATCTCCAGGGAGAAATTTTTGCTGCCCTCAGTTTCTTTTGCCTCGTTCTTTCCAGACCCACTCATACTATAGGTCTGGACTTTCTTTTTCTCTCAACTTTAACCCTAACTCTAGGCTGTGCCAAAGGCAAAAGGACACTGGTCCGTGAAAAACTCAATATTCCTCATAGAAGAACTCTATCAGCAGTACTAAGTTTGATTTGGAAGATACATATTTTCTATATGTGCAATAAGGACTGATACTCCAGTTTTCACCTGAGGAATGCTTAGGCTCTGAGCAGAGAAGGGTCCCTACGTCTGGTATTTTACCCATCTTAAGCAAAATATGAATTTGAAAGATTCAAGATTATTGAGAATTACATTTATTTCTTCCATGCTTTTCTACACCTGCCCCTATGTTCTGGTGAATTTGTACTTCCTTCTGAGAAAATGGCTCCATTGCTTCCTTTTTGCTTTATGTTTCCCAGTTACAGAAACAGTTACCACAGTAAGAACTCTTGACACACATGCAAACTATAGCCACTCCCCCTCCCTAGAAAAAAGTTTGAAGAATTTTATTTCAATATTACCCTGAAGATTTTCTGCAGAATTGGCTGTAAGCCCTTGTGTGGGGATCATACAAATTGACAAATGAAAAACTAGCTGTGAAACAGGTACAAGCATTTCCCTTTCTGAAATCCTTTCAAAACTGTACTTTTGTTTATAAAACAAAATTTGCTGGTCCAAATCCTACGTAAAGGAGAGAGAAATAAAAATGCAAGCAGGAGGCAGGATCTCTAATGTGCATATGACTGCAGATGCTGAAGCTTTGCAGCCCAGGAGGTACAGCATTAAAAAAAAAAAACTGTCAGCCAGATCTGTGTGTGCAGGGGAACAGAAGCATCACTGGAGAAGGCAGATGGGTCAAAGAGCTGCTCAGGCTAAATTGCTACACACTTATTCTCTTAAAGGGTTTAATCTGATCTGGAACAGGAAAGTCATTCTTCCTGAGGGGGAGTCAATGCCACTTTCAAATAGTGTGTTTATGAGGAATTGGTTTGAATAAGCAATAAAAGATCTTAACCATTCAATTTTATTTGTTTTAAGGCAGTTGTCCTGCAACCTTTCCTAAAGGAAAATGGCAGTGAAGAGGAAACAAAGAGGAGTAATTGAAAAGAAGTTGTTATTTCTACAAAAAGGTAGTGTAACAAAAATATACCAGTGTCAGTTGTCACCACCCCTGGGCACCCTTCCCCGTCTCGCAGACTGTTCAGTCACGCTAATCTCCCGGCACACCTGGCACTCTTCCCTTAATTGCCCTCAGAAACACAAGACTTTCCACATCAGCTTCACTGATAGGTGCATTACATCACAAGAAAAAGCAAGATTGTGGTACAAGTTTTCTGCTGGTGTAGTTCCCTGCTATCTTGCTTTGAGGACAAGACCCTGCTAAGAGGCAGTTACGCCTCTGTAGCTGTCATGCTGCACAGAAGCTTCTCTTATTTATTTAATTTTTATGAGCAAATGGACAGACCTATTAAAGCACAAGAGACAGGCCACCAGTTTATTCTACAGAGGTCTGAAAACACTTGGCAATGGAGCACGAGGAAGGGAGATGGACAAAGGTAACAACTTCATGACCTTATCAGAAACTTGACAAATGCGATTGCAGGTTGGTGTGGGAAAGGAGAGGTCCCTAGGGCAGAATAGGAGAAGTCATGCTCCAAAATGGCCACAAAGTGCATGGTGAATGCAGGGTGAGCACTGCTGAAGAGGCAGGGACTTGATGTGGAAGTTACACCCGAGCTATTTTCTGCTTCATGGAATTCAGGGAGATTTCCTGGATCTCGGGCAAAAAGCAAGGAATGCCACATGGCACACTGGAGGTTTCCTCACTGGAAGATCCTGAAGTGCTTTTAATAACTCAGCTACCTGGCTGTTATTTCAAAGGAAGCAATTTGGCTGATGTTTCAAGCAGATGAAGGAGGGCATAGTTTTTTGCAAGGTTAATTGCTTTTGTGGAACACAGATAAAGTGAGATTTGATTCTTGCTCTACTACGTATTTTGAAAATAGGTGACTAAGTTAAAGCCAAGACTTTCATTTGCAGTGAGAAAGTTTCCTGTTTACACTCCTTATAAGTAAACAGGAACATTGATTTCATTTTACGATATTGCAGGAAACTACTTTAAAAAAATACCTGTTGTTACACTGAACTAATAGCAATTTTATGATTTTTGTTATACTAGCAGCTGAAAGGAATTATATTACAGAAATTTTAATTTATTCTGATTTGCCACATTTAAAGATTCTGGTATTAAATGGCAACAATGTGTTTGCATTTACTGCATAAAATTATAGTCATAGGAAGTAAAGGGTAATGATAATTCTTGAAGCCATGCACCAAAACTCCAGGAGGGGGGATGCACTCAGGGCCCTGACATCGATTTAAGCAACAGATGCAGAACTAAGCCTTTTGAAACATACATAAAAGGGAACAAAAGTGTTTAAGAGGAACTCAATGAGATTTGCTAATACCGAGTGTCTCCTTTCACAGTGGGTCCAACAGTGACAGCCTTGACCGCTGGACACTCTTTGTACAGTTAGTGGAAAATCTGATTTTCCTGTGGGCAGTATTTCAGTAGGGCACTTAAAAAAAAGGATGATAGAATCAGCCCAGCTCTGAATAATGCTAAAGTTGTAAACAATTCTGATGTCTCTATCATGACCAATTGGATTGCAGAAATATCCAAAATTCGGCTTACAGTGTGGAGGCAAAGCAGTAAATCTAGGACTAGTAGAAAGCGTTGCACAATTAAAATAAATAATTAATAATTTAAAAATACTTGCTGAATTGTTTCCTTGGATTTGGACCTCCAATTTAAGAATTATTTCTGTTAAAACCTAGAATTGAAAAGGCTATTTCATGTTTAATCAGGGTCACTAAAACAGTGATGAAATGTATGTACTTATATTTTTTTTACTCTCCTTAATTATTGGTGGCTAATCTGCAAGCCTTCTTCATCTGTGTCTTTCTTAAAGACATTTCATAAAGCATACAAGCAGGAAGAGTAAAAAAAAAAGCTATCTGAATCATTCATCTGGATAAACTTGAGAATGTTGTCTTTTACAGTCTGTGACTTGTTAATACCTTATGATTTTTCCGACCACTTCACCGGTTATTGGGGAATTTTTCCTGTGAATAACTCTTGGTCCCTTTATTATTTGTAAGCAGCTGATTAGAAGTATTCGTTACTGAAAGCGAATTTTAGTTGAGGTTGTTTGAGCGTATAAGTAGACATCTGCTCTTGTCAGGATCAGCATCATTCTTCAAAGTAATTCCCTTCAGCAAATAGTGATATTTAATCACTTAAGTTGAACATTCAATAACCACAAAAAAACCTTGTAGTAAATTAACAGCCTGAAAGGAAATACAGATTTGCTTCGGTGTTTATTTGGATAATCAGACTAATATTGTATGTATTAAGAAGCTGTTTTGCATTATAATGGTGAAAGCAGTTTCCACATCAATATTGAAATTACAGCTCTTAAATGTGAAAGAATAGTGAAGTCAGATTATTTCTGTTTATGCAGTACAGTATTTCTTATAGGAAATATTTTCTATCAGTTTCATGGATAAGGTCATTGATATTTAAGCCATATATGACAGGCATAAAAAATCCCTATTATCAAGACAATGGTATACAAAACAACTTGAACACAAACCTTTATGGCTGTTACAGAGAATAACAGAAATAATTGCTTCATGATGAAATAATGCCTGATACAAGATATCTAAAAACCAGAAAATAATTTGATTTGCATGCTTGTTGAGAAGTTTACTTCCTGTAGAACATAGAAGATAAACCTCTGAAAGATTCATCTGAGAGAGGAAAATTAATCCTTTGCTGTATTTTCAGATTTTATCTAATATTTCCTCAGACATGAAGAAAACTTTTTTTTGTTTTTGGTGACAGACTATGTGCTTTGGAAGCATCACACTGAATTGCTGAATGCATAGAATAATTAAAAATAGAACTATAAAAATTAATCTTCTTTACTGTTACTATTTTGATTGCAAAAAATGAACTACTGATCTTTTCTATGATGCCTTACAGGTAAAAAAGTAATAATAAAACATTCATATATTCTATCACTCAGGTTCAAGACACATTCTCAGACAAACCACCTCAATGTCTGATCAATAGGCATTTTGTTGTTGTGGTTTGCCTGATCAACCAATCAATTAGGTTGATATTAAAATAAAACCTGTCTAACTACGAAAACAATATGCAGACCTTAAGTAGCTTAAGGATCAGTTTTAAGAAACATACAAATCAAATTATAGCATTAGTTTGCTTGGTCTTTAGAATTCATTCACTATGTATTTGAGTATGCATTGATAATTTCTGGATGTCAGTCTTACACGCAGTACAAACTTTTTCTCTTCTTTTGATATGCTGAAATGTGGATTTTAATTGGCCCTTTTTTTTTTTGGCGTCAGGAACCTGTAGTAGTCAGAGCGTGATCAAACTGAAACTTATTTCCACTATACCAAGGCGCTGGTTTTTGAAAGCTATTGTCTGTATCTATATGCAACTGCTTTTATACCTTCAAACATGCTGAAAACCAGTAATTTTTGCTGCAGCCATATATACAGGGACAGACACAAACCCTATCTTCTCTTCATGACTTGTTAAATGGCCATAGCCATGGTGCACATCCCTCAGTTTCTCTCGACTTCAGGAATCCCGAGAAAAACTCAGGGAACTAAAAGATTGTGCTCTAAGTGTAGGTGTAGGCAACTCCTCTCAAAGAAGAATGAGCCATCACATCACTTTTTCTTCAGGTGTCTACATGTAAGTTCAGTGCAACTTGTTATTTTGCTAAGTTTCCTCCTGCCTAGTCAGGCTGAAGTTATTTCTGAAAGAAAAAAAGGTGTGTGTGTTACAGTTAACATTATTACTAAAAATAAAGCAATTATTTAATGTAATCTTGCAGAAGGATAGTGTTCAGGAGCATGATATGAAAGCTCCCAAGTGACAATTTCTTAATCACATTTTTATGCCATTGTTAGGAAATAAAGAACGTATCAAATAGATAAAAATAACTCAATATATTAACCAGTGTAAGAAGTAGTTTATTAGCTCCATAACTCACTTTAGTCAAACAATATATTAATCCTTGTGATAGAATTATGTAGCATAAAATGTGTAATACATAGCATTCTATTAGGATATTGTAACTTAACCTTTCATTGACTAGCAAGCATCCCAGACATGACAATGTAACAACATAGCAGCAAAATAATGTTTTTACTTTCCTTATTAACTAAAAGGTCACTTTAACCTTTCTGGATAATAGGATAACTTTGATAGATCACAGTACAGCTCACTTGCCCTACCCCAGCAAAAAGCAGGTATGAAAACGCATGAGCACGGCTGGTGGGGGTGAATGAGAATTTTCGGGGATCAGAATAGATGAGCAGGATTTTTAGGCCATGAGGAAACAAATGTGCTTCTGATAACAAACTCGTATGTGTGCTTAGGGGGGAAACCCCTGTCTGATTTGTTACTCTGAGGTAATGCTAAGAGCAGGACTGGGGAGACACTCAAGAATGGTGAGAGAAGAGCCACCATTCTGTTTTGCCATTATTGTATCCTCACATTCACATTTGAAGCAAGGCCCTGCTATATTCAAAGGTGGAAGGAAAAAAGATCTATGAAGAACACGGTGAGAAAATAACCATATTAAAAAACTGGCTTAAAATTCTTTCAATAAATATTATCAGAACGTTGGTATCTATAAAGTGCTGACACCATTTTCTTTTGATGCTTTCAATGAAAAAAAAAGCAAGTATTACTTGTACCCTAATTTCCAGAAGATCTAAATTTCAAACGTTTAAAAAAAGATGGGATTTTACAATTCTGTGATCAAAAAGTTTGTATAGAACACATATGATTTCCCAAGAGTTCATCCATTATATTTAGAGACAAAATGCACTCATTTAAATCTTAATCCAATATTTAGTTTTCGTTGAGCATGAATCTCAGTACTGTTCAGAAGAAAAATTGTGCCAATTGTAAAACAATAACAATTGAAATTAACATTGACTTCAATGTCCTTCTTTCTTCTTCCCATTTTCCCCTTTTCTGCAAATATCAGAAGCATTTAAAAATTTTTAATTTGTTGAACATTTTCATTCAAAAATTTAAAATGTTGAACTG
Source organism: Aptenodytes patagonicus (assembly GCF_965638725.1). NCBI lineage: Eukaryota > Metazoa > Chordata > Aves > Sphenisciformes > Spheniscidae > Aptenodytes > Aptenodytes patagonicus. The sequence continues at coordinate 36,426,469 of NC_134952.1, read as the reverse complement.
TGTTAGTTGTAATAAGACCATGACAGTTTTGTGTGCTCTCAGGCAAGAGCTTTTAAAGTAAAGCCAATGAAGTATTTCAGTGTCAAAATGACTTTGGATGCAGAATGAGGAACATTTTAGGACTGGAAGGTCTTCACATTTGAACTACAAAACAAGAAACTGCACTAATGAAGTGCAAAAGGAGACTTGATTAAAGAAAATTATTTATTATTCAATTAATACATTATTTATTGCTTAGTAAGTAATAATAGTGTAATTGCTCACAACATAATTCTTTGCTAAATTATTTTTATCTTCCGTGCTGATATCTTTATAATCCACAGAAACAAAACTAAAGCAACTAGGAAACTGTTGATTGACTAGAATCACTCTGAATTTTATTCTGTAAGGGGTCTTTGTACCTTCAGCTGCCGTGGAGCTTCAGGGAAAAAGAGGATGCTTATCACTGTAGTAATTATTTCTTTTTCATGCTGTCAGTAGAACCAACAGAACCTATAAAACCTAGGAGAGTTAAGAGGAAGGCTGTGAGGAAAACAGTGCAGAAGTCGTCGAGTCAATACTGTATTCTGCAGTATTACATAATGTGTGCACATTTCTGGAATATGTAGTAATTTCCTCAACAGAAAAAGAGGTTGCTGAAGTAACAACATGAACAGTCACTGCAGGGAAACCGCAGCCTCCGACCTTGTTTCTTTTTGCTTTATTTTTCTACACTGTTATTGCAATTTCTCTTTTCATGGACTTACCAGTAATTAGACCTAAACTCTTGTTGCTCTCCTAACAGCCACCAAATCTAACCAACCCACAGTTCTGCCTTCTGAAAATTGATTCTATTTTTTGATATCTTTTGGGTGTGGAGTTGGACACAGTTTCTGTGACTCAGTCCCCGCCACCAGTATGCAAAAGTTTATTGAGTCATGAGAATGACTTTGCTAAAGTTTGTCCCCTGATAAAGCCCAATTTCCTTGTGCTTTGGAGAGGAAGGGGAGGGAGGCAGGAAGGGAGGGGAGGAGGGAAAGAAGGAAAAGGGGGAGTCAAGGCGACTGAGAATAACAAACACCTTAAAGAAGAAGAAAAACTTACTGCAGCAAATAAGTACCTCTCCTTACCAACTTTACTCTGTTCCTTATTTTTTCTGTCTCTTCTGTTACTTTTCCAAGGATTAAAGGATCCTTTCCCGTCTTTCCACTTCTCACTCTAGAAGGAGCACAGTTCCCGCATGTTCTGCATGAGGACGCATTGGTCTTCACTCTTCTCTTCCACAGTAGGCCCAGCATGAACCTGGATGATACCCGTAAGAAAGGTTTCAAACATTTCCATGTAGTGACCGATGACCATTCAAGGACAACTCTAGAAAAAGGTACTTGTAGTTTCTCTGGTTAAAGAACAGAGCTGGAATGCAGGAAAGGGAGGCCTAAACGCTGTCATGGTCAGGCAGAGTTTGGGTGCAGCATCGCATGATAGTTGCTGTGCCTAGAATAGCCACCCAAATCTAACGGAAAAGGCAGCACAACTTTGTATTCAGATGATTATATAAAACATGAAATACCTTGTCCATTTCGTCTCAATCACCACCGAGATTTTTTTTCTCTTTCTTTTCGTTCTTGCCACTTCACGTCTAGATGCAACAAATATAATACTCACATTGATCCACACATTTAGCACTGTCAAAAATATTGCAAAATGGTTTCTGTTTAACTGTGACAATTACCTACTATGTGTGCATTATGAATGCTTTGCCTTCTGACATAAAATCATTGACAGAAGTAGTCTGAAAACCCAAATTCCTACTGAATTTTAAGCTGGAAACAAGATACCTTGAAAGGCTGTTACTCTTTTCTTTTCCCTGTTCTTCCCTTAAAAGAGGGAAGTGTTTTGTACAGAGCCGGAATAGCAAGGTGACAGCCAGTGCATGGAAATGTATTGTACCAATCTCACTAAGTTGGTTTAGCTTAGTCCGTAATGAATTGCACTGGTTACAGCAGAATCCCATAAGCAGCCAATGGAAGAATCAAATACTTGTGAAGTGATATGATTGTGTATGGGTCTTCAGAACACAAATATTAGCTAGTCTGTTCTGAGGCAGAGCCCAAGTAACAGGGACAGAAGAGTCATTGTGTTTAGTACAGAAGAGAGAGCGAGACCTGGGAGAACTTTTGTTTACCCAATCCAGGGAGAGGCTATCTAATCTTCAAATCAATAGTCTAGCTTACTTTATTCTTGGACAACATTTAAGTGTTTGTTTGTTTATTTATTTATGTTGTATTTGAGCTGTATTTGGGTTACTGGCAGTGAGATGGCTAAAAACCGGAGGCTCTTAGAGAGGGAATACTTGGAGAATGGAGGTACTCTGGAGTACTTAGGGAGGGCAGCAGATATGGTGCCATGCACAAGTGCTTTTTGGTTACACGCTGTAGAACAGCTTCTTTTTTTTAACCAATATCTAAAAACCAATGTATCGAGAGAAAATTTCCTTTTCATAAGGCTTTTCTAAATCAGAACAACTGTCTGATGTCCTCTCAGTCTCCTCTTTTTGTGGCCTTGAAAACACTTCATATTTTCTAATTTTCTCATATATTTTCATTTTCTGATGTCTTAGTGCCTTCCCATGGATTGTCTCATATTTCTCTGCCTCTTTATTCACTCGAAAGCAAACGCAGTGTCCCACGCTTCAGCAGAGACAAGCTGAATGGAACCGTTCAGCTCCCTGTTTTTTGTCATACAGGGAATTTTTTTTTGTGAATCCAAGATTAGTCTTTTTTATGGCAGCACCACATTCTTGACTCATATGCAAGGACTTTAATCCACTCAAACCACCAAACCTTTTTATCTGCAGTGCTGCTGTCTACCCAAGTTTTAATTTAGTATCTGTGCATTTGATTTTCCATACAACATGTAGCACTTTATACTTGTTTTCATAAAAAGTAATTTTGTGGATCAAAGTTCATTTATCATATCTTATTCAGATTCTGTTCTCCAGAAAATTAATAGTTCCTCCCAGCTTTGTTTCTTCTGCATGCGTTTTCTTTATTCCATCCATTCAATCTATTGATGAAAATATTGAACAGAAACAGACCCCAGACACACCTTTGCAAAATTCCACTTTAAGTCTCTTGACAGCTTAACAGAAAGCCATTGGTGCCTTGGATTTCCTCCAGTTTTTTAGTCAATTAGCTATTACCCATTTGACAATGTGCTGTAATCTACAGGTGATGGGTTTAATAGCTAATTCCTAAAAGAACACCCTGACTTTTGCTTCCATGTTTGTAATAATGAGGCCCAGAAGTTTGCCAACAGTGCCATTCTCCTTCACTAGTGGTAATGAAATTTTCTTGTTAATTCATTTTAAACCACCATTCATAGAGAAAATTTCTCTAGCTTAACATTCTAAATTATCAGTTCCAGATTTGCTGCAACCGGTTCTTGTCTTGAACTGCCTTTTGATCCAGCAGCTCTATTGAACAGCTCTTCAATGAACACAGTTAACCGTATATGCTTTTTCCTCTGCCACAGGGAGACTGTGCTTGCTGTTCCTGACAGTATTTAAAAAGGGAAGTTTTATATAATGCGTCCTATATATATATAAAACATAGGAATTATATATTTCTAAAACTTTGTGCTGAAGAAAACCTGAAAAACAAAGGCATTAGACAAAGATAGGAATAAATATCAATAGGAACAATATCAACAAATAGGAATCAGAAAAGCTCCTAAGGCCATGATGTCAAACCCACTGCTTCATGCTGTGGTGCTCTCTTCATTCACAAGGAAAACAGAAATTCAAGTTCATGCAGGACTCAAGTTCTTCTGTATCATCTAGTATTCTAGATGCATTCTTGAGCAAAAATGCTTTGCCATGGTGAAGCTGCTGCCACCAGTAATAGATTATAAATATGAATGTGTTGCTTATGGTAACTGTAGTGCAGACATAATTCAAACTCTTCTAGCATGTCTTACCTAGACAATATAACAGTAAGATAGAGCCAGTCTCTCAGCGTACGCCGATCACCAAAATCTGTTTTACCCAACTAAAAGGACTTAGAACACAAACTGCTGGGAGACAAAAGCTATGGAAAGTTTCACAGTGAGCTCCACATACTAGGTATGGGGAAGCCTGCCTGTAGTTTGCCTTTACTCATAAATAAATTAATGATAAGATAGCATTCAATCGAAGATTTAATTTTACTTTCTTGAGGACTGCTCAGGTGGCCCCTGCATGCTTCCCTCTGTCCCTCAGGCAAATCTTAGCAGAGTTTAGCAAGCTGTGTCTGCATCTGCAAATCAGAATGGTGCTTCTGGCAGGATCAGCGCCACAGATTTATGTGACAAGCTGATGCAAAATGGATAAGGGCCTGACGCGTGTGTCTACATGTATACAAATCCACTGACAAAATCCTTTTTTTTTTTTTTTTGCTGATGTTTCGCCTCTGCCATCCCACTTCATTGTAATGTTATCATCAGTTGTCAGTGTTGTTATGGTCAGTGGACAAGAATACTCTGTCTACTTTGATAATCCATGTAAACAAAAGGGCAATTTCTTTGGAAAGGCAGAATCCCAGCTGCATCTTTTTTTCTAAAAGGACTTATTAGATGAAGAGAGAATATATGTTATCATACAAAATCTGTGTATCAAAACACGGTATATGACTAACAAAGGTACATGACAAAAAGATACATTAAACTCACTATGATGTATGTACAGGCTAAAGTCTGCAAAGTCACTTAAGTTTGGGATGCAAACATGAGAACTATTTGAAACTTTACAATGAATGAGTTTTTTTGGATGTAAATTCTAATATTTATACAAATAAGCTTATCCTTCACCAAAAAAATTAGATACCTACAAAACCAGGAATATTTGAAGAGTTTTGTACATGCACAATTTGAACTTTGGTAGGGCCACTTATAAAAAAATTGTGTAAAATCTACTTCTTATTCTAACTAGCTTGCATTATCTCTAGCATTTCTAGGTATGCTTACAGTGTCTAAAATAAATGCTTATCTGCCAACAGCAAACTTGGTAAAAACATCATATTAACCTCTCTAATAGTTAGAGGTACTGCAGTGTGTCAAGGCACTGTAACTAATAACATCTAAATAATAAATGTCTTCCCAAAGTCAGTAATTGAAAACGCCTATTTACTTTTTTTTTTAAATCAAGCATCAGTTTCCTACTGTTTTATAGCCTAGTTACTGAGGGACGTCTGCCAGCAGCTTAACCTACAGGCAGATTACATTGCTAACAAGTCCGGTAATATCTGTCAGATTCTGAAAATGATCTTCTCTTTCCTACCTAAAATCATCAGAACTTATACGTTCCTTGGCAGATTATTCTCATGAAATAGGTGTTGTTACTTCCTTCTCCAAGAAATAGGCAGTCTGGGAATTTTTTTTCTGTGAATTGTTGGTTAGCTTATGTTTAAAACTTGAAATTACTTCATCTCAGCTTCCAGCACTTTATTTTCAGATGAAAACCTGTTACTTTCTTTCCTTTCAATTAAACTATTCACTATATAATTTTTCTTCTATAATTGCAGAAGACAGAAGTAATTTGAAAGGGATTGTCTAAAAAACCATATTACTACGTATAAAATTGAAGAAAGGGTTCTTTTCTATTTGAATTTGGGTAATTAAACAGACTTTAAAAACTGAAATATATTTCTTTTCAGTGTGTTTACAACTTGAAATACACACTCAGTATCATTCAAGAATAAATTAATATAACTTTATTTTTTAATTCCCATTCTAAGAGTGAGCAAAATAAGTCTAAACAGAAGACAACGTTGCTTCTCAGTAAATCTAGATGAGACTTTTCTTTCCTTAATGTCCATTGTCATCAACTGAAAAAGTGAAATGCACAACAAAAATTACTTTGAATTTGAAAGACTACATCATCAATTCAAATTATGTTGGCTTTCATTTCAGCAGTGAAATGTAGGTAACTCCAAAGGGTTTAATTCCATAGATGTTTAACAACAATGATTTACAAGAATATTTTTTAACATACAGCAGCACTGTGTTTGGGCACATTTTGACTGAGGAACCACCAGCTCTCAGAGTAGCAATGGGCTACTTGCTGTAGAATTGTCAAAATTTAGTCTTTATGATTACTGACATAGCTATTAAGCACTCTTCGAGAGGTAAGAATTGCAAAGTGAGAATATATTTGAGCATGAATTCCCATACTATGAATTCCAGTACTAAATACTAATATTTGAACATGAATCCCAATATTAAGTTTAGATAGTGAAACTGGGACCCGAGGAAACTACTGTGATTTTTAAAATTTTACTTACAGATTTGATGCAATCCATAAGTAAATCATAATGTGTTGCTTGGGGATTTTTTTTCAATTTAAGTCTAGACAATAGCATATTATAGCTAAATACCATATGACAGGTTGATTATAGATACATATTACAGATAGATTATACTTCCCTGGATGTAGAAAAACTGGAAAATGGGTTAGAAGTATCACATTAATTTAATGAAGTTATAGACAATACCTGCAATCTACATGTCTGAGTGGCTTTCCTTTGGCTTAGCACAAACCACATCCTGCAGGATTATTGCAGCCTATGTCTCTCGTGGCATCCTATGTCCCTTTATATTTAGGAGCTGATCCTGTGATTTTACATTCCTCCCTAAAAAAAAAAAATTGTGGAATTAAAACTTACAAGGAAATGTTCTATTCAGTAGTTGAAGCCCTAAATTTAGTAACTTGTGACCAACTGAGGTGGTAAGGTGAGAAAAGATCTATGCAACCTTTGTATCTCCTAAAAAGAATAATTCCTTCTTGGCCTCTAGGATAAACACTGCTGCTGTAATAATACTACAGGCTTAAGTAGAACTTAAATAAACAAAGAGGAATAAAGCATGCATCAGTGTTCAGAAAGTATGAAGTACAGCAAAAAGTATTGCAGTTTTAACCCTGGCAACAGCTGGTATTGAGACTACAGGAAAAAGTGATAAAAGTATGCTGATACAGCAGAGGAAGACTAAACGTGAAGCACAGTAAAGACACAGTGGTCATTCTGAGAGTTCAAAGTGGTTTTTAAGATATATCAGGAAGGGCTATTACAAATAGAAGGTAACTTTTTTAAGCTAGAAATTTGTCAATGCAGGTTTTAATTTATCTAAGTGTATGAACTGCAATGAGTATGCAGTAAGTCAGTGGAGAAGTAAATATTTAGCTAAGTCCAAATATCTTTTTACGTTGTTATCTTATGCAGCTGGCAGTCTAAGCTTAATCCTAGATAATATGCCAAGAATTGTACAATAAATAAGAAGAAGAGTGTCAAAGTTCAGAATTTGATTAACTTTCCTGTGCTTCATCATGCAGATAGTGTGCATATGAGCTGACTTGGAGGGAACAGTAAAAATGGACATTTTGTGAGGAAGGTATCATAAGACAGGAGAAATACAGCTTTGGATGCAATTGTCACAGAAACTTGAGGCAAATCCAGTAGTTTCACTTGAGGCAGTAGGTCAAAAATACTTGAAGTTGGTATAGATATAAATTACACCTTTCAGTTACCAGATTGCAGTCAGCATTGAACTAGGGTTCACCTGCACATGGATGTTGCTAACTTCCTTAGCTACGCTGCCCTGGAAACTCAACCCACAGGATCCGCTAAGGGAAGGTGCTCAGTCTTCACAGACTGGGACCTGACCACATCCCCTTGCTTTTCAAGGTACCCTATCTCTGCACAAGCTTCCCTGTGAAAGTAAAGTTAAAACTGTCTGTATTATCACCTCCTCTTCCCTTGGATGTTCTGTCATGAGGGATTTAGCTCAGGATTTAGGCTGACTCGTACCTTATAGGTATTGATCTGAGTCATAAAATGTGGTCAGTGTAGCAAATATATGTCTCAATTAACCCTGTCTGCATATAGTTCATATTTAAATAAATTAAAAAGCAGGGTCTTAATATCTTCACCCACAAAGGAGAAATAAAATATGTAATGGAGGCAGATGCAATACTCATGCTAATCTTGTTCCTTTACTTCCCACCTTGCTTTTGTTGAGGATACTTTCCCCAGTTGAAAAATATGTTTGTGGGTATACTTGCAAAACTGTTGAGCAAGCTTTTAGCTTCGTGAGTCATACAAATCATGTGGTTAAATGACTGCCCAATACTTGTATTTCTAAGGGTTAATACAGTTACCCTTGTGATATGGCTTACAAAGCTATGGTTTTTGACATAACTTTTGGGAGATTTTACATTATCTTATAGCATCTCACAACATCTTACATAATGCAAATATCCTCATGTCATGTATAGTATTTAAGTTATCCTTTAAGTTAGTAGACTCCAGTACATTTTTCTATGCAATTACAGATCATAAAATTAATTACTCTTTTTTATAAGCATCTCAGTTTAGTAGTGTTTCCTAGAATAAGAAAAAAGTGACTACATTTTACAATGTTGTTACAAGTGTTAATATTATGGTTTTCCTTAGTTGGCAGAACTCCTCATATGAAATTTGTTTTGTTACATTAAAATAAACTGAAACTTTTCTTTTAAGCCTATGTAAAGTTACTAGATAGTCTCAGTTCAAGAGTTACGAACTGAGGTCTGGTTATTGTTTATGAAATGTGTTTTCATGCAGAATTAGTGGAACAAGTGGACTCTGTCTATGGAACAGAAGTTTGAGTTCATTCTTAATCATCCAAGAAAAACAGTCAAATTCACATGATACAGCCTAAATGCCATGCTTTGTGCAGAAAGAGAAAAAACATCCTACAGACTTAAGAATATCCCAGAGGGAATAAAAGTTTGTTCACTTCCTTGAAGTTTGAGTTAGTCTAAAGGAGGCATGATTCTTCCAAGTTAATATGTGGATACTGCATTTGACTTTCAGTCCATCAGCTGGGTCTTTTTTAATCAATGTAATAAAAATAAGATTTCAGTATCATTAGAAATTTACACTTTAGATTTCTTTGTATCAAAATGCACAGAAATAGCACAGTGATCCTGAAAACATAATATAAGTTTGTATCTGTGTGTCTATATATATAGAAGCCCGGAAAAAAAGCTCCTTATAAAAAACCTTTTTTTCTGTTGCTCCACTGTGTATTACTGTGTTTGTTAACATTATTCTGGGTTTGATGTTACTGTCTTTTTTTTGTCCTGTTTAATGCTAGTAAAGAAAAAACCTTGTCTTTCATTTAAAGTATGATTTCCTACTAAGAGGTTTTACACTGAAAAAAAAAAAAAAAGCAGATCCAGCAACATTAATACATCAATATAAGGGTAAGAAATTAATTCTTTTTATTAAAGAATTGCTTCTATTCACATAGCTTACAGTGTAAAATAATAGAGTTCATCTTCCACGTTTTGTAACAGCTTTTCTTCAAAACTACTTGAGAACTTTCAAGTTTACATAGTGAATTTAAGGTATAGACTATTTTTGATCAAAGTTACATTAGAATTGTCAAGATAATATACTGAGAATAATCTTGTAAAATTCTTGCTGTTGTTTTGGTACAACCAGAGGAAAAACTCCTCTGCAAAATCAAATCAGAGAGTTTTATTTGGTTAAATGTCAAGAAGGATTGCATTTTTTATTGAATAAATACAATATAGTCAATTCCTGATTTAGTAAAATATTCAGTGGGTGCTTAAACTTTAAATAGATGAGTAATAATGTTTTAAATGAAGAATGATATTGACGTTTGGGGTTTTTCCTGTGCAGAAGATGCAAAAAATAACAGAGATGGAAAAAATCAGCAAGGTTTCTGTAGTACAGGGCCTTCTCCAAAACAGAAGTAGCAAATTCTAAAGTTGAATGTGGAGGATAGTTGTTCAGAGTTTAACTATTTTTCACAGTAAATGGCAACAAAGGTAGCTGTAAGCTGTGAAAGAGAGGCAATGTTAGCAGGAAGTGATAAACTTAATAATTTCCAGGGGAAAAAGAAACACTGCTAATTTAAGTCTCTCTGTGGAACAGAGAGAAATTAAGAGGCAGTGGAGCGGAAAAAAAAAGAAGGTGGAGACTATATTGTACCATAAAATCAGTCTGGAATAGTATGGGTTCAGAATGACTCACAAGAATAATTTTAGACCAAACTTTTACAAGAAATCTAATCTAGTCTATTTCTTTTGTTTTAAAGAAGTTCAACATTAATTTGAACCCTTCTGAGGAAAATTTTTTATTTTTCACAATAAAAGAAAATGAAGCAAACTGAAAAGTCTAGTGTTGTTCAGTGTTGATACGTATTAAACAACTAGTTAGTACCCAATATATAAGTTCAGTACTGTTTCTGAAGTATGCTGTCGTTATCCGCTTTCATTTTCCTCACTCTGCAACGATCTTCGGCTGTTGGACTATTGCTGCTGTTCCTTGTAGTCTGTTTTTCTGGATATAGTGCACCATAGAAGTAATTGGTGTCCCGTATGGAGCATTGGGGTCATAATAGTCCCAAGAACACTTTGTTGAATAATGTGCTCAAAAAAATCTTAAATTTATTTTGAGTCAAAAAAATTCCTGTGTCCTATGAACAGTGAAGAAGGGAAATTAGATATTTCTCCTGAAAAACTAAATAAAGATTTCTTTCTTTTTAAAAAAGCAACAACAAAACAAGAATCCTCTGGGAAAAAATGACAATTTAGTTCTGTATGCATCATGCATATGCACAGGTAGGAAGATCTTCACAGGAAAAAAAAACCAGGGCTGAATGACTTTTCAAGGGAAACATAGGGCTTGTCTACACAGAGAAAGCAGGCAGACCCCTGCAAGGTCTTCTACTTGAGCTTCAGTTCAGCTTTCTTGTTGAAAAAAGGTTATATTAGATGTATTCAGAGGATGATGAGGCAGAGCTGTTAGTATGTTCCAAATTTCAAAAATCCCATTAGTGCAATTTAACCCCAGAATAAGTCTTTAATAAGAATGCATATTTGTTATCTAACTGAAAGTAGTCCATCCAGTCTTGCTCCAAATTCTCTGAATTGTTGTTAAAGTTTATTTTGTTGACTGCTAGTCACTTAATTAGTAAAGTAGGACACCACAACTTCTTTTCTTGTTACATTTCTGTAACTTTTTATATTACTTTGCAAATAGGATAATGCTTATTGTTTGGAGACAAAATAAACGAGAACCTTCTAAAATATTTCTGAAGTACCTGAATTTTTTTTTCCTACTGATTTACTGGAGAGTCTGTATTTCTTTAAAACAGTTTTGTGTGAAATTTTATTTTTTAGATCAAGGACTGAGGCATCTATTTTGCATTGGCATTATACTATTGTTTTTTTAAGAAACAAATCTTAATTTGAACCTGCAGTTCAAGCTTGGGAGAGAAAAATACATTTTTAATATCCTCTCTTTTTCCCTTTCAGTTTTATTAAATTAGAGTGCATATGAACCAAAATAGAGGAATTAATCTCAGATGTTCTGGTTTTTGTGACACGTCAGAGGTTTGCTCAATATAAATCACAACAGTAACTGGTGTCTTATGTGTTTGTTACTCAATGCGCTTCAGATTCATTACTTCATTAGACTGAACAGAAGAGTAAGCATCATCCATAGGAAGTATTATGAAAGGAGAAATGAGTTACTATAGATAGAGTTACTCCTAATACCCCTTTAGGTCAAGGCTTAAAGCATCCGTTCTGGGGTATTTAGAAAGGCTGATTTTGGGCACAGCAAGCTACACTCACCCTGGAGCTAAGGATGAGACCACTTCTGTAATTCATGTGATTTTCATATAGGGCTCATTTGGCTCATTTTGGATTTTTCATGTGATTTCACATAGGGCTCATTTGGATTATAGATTACTTAAAATATCTGAAGGTATAGTCACAAAAACAGTTGCCCATGCCATCTTTTGTATTCCAGCTATTGCTAATGTACAAGCTGGCTGAGCAGCAGAAATCTTTAAATAAACTCAGAATTTTTCTACACATTTTGAGATAAGAGAAGATAAGGAGTTTAATTTATGGTCAGCTACCAAACTGTTACCTAAATTGTAGGCAAAAGATGATGAATCATATGAGAGTTTATCTTCCCTCTCGAGAGATTAGTTTGTGGTTACATCCTGCTGTATCAAGAACATCCAAAACCTGCTAGAAAACCGATGGGACATGAGGTAACGATCCAGATCATTAGTGTCACTCTGTCATCTCCTTGCAACTCTGTCTCAAGTTATGAGCAGTTCTCATGCCCTGTTTGAAAGGAGTTACTCAAGTAAAGGAGAAGTAAACTGCAAAGGAAATGTTCAGGACATTTTGCTTGTTACCCGTGATACAATGTCTGAAAATTTACACCTGTGAAAGAAATAACGCAAAGCATTATTCCTGAGAGCAGCCCTACTCTTTTGGCCCAGGCACCAGAAACTCATGTATCGCATCTTTTTCAGAGACTACAGTGTCAAAGGCAGTTTGTCAGAAGACCTTCATGGGAGGAGAGCACATTTGATGCCAGCCATTGTTCCTTCTTTGGATATTTCTCTTCAATAATGATTCTACTTTAACAGCTAGTCTCGTGGTTCACATGGCTTTTTCTCTGGCTCCATCTCACTGAGCTCGATATATACCTTTTAATCAAACATGGCTTAGTATCTGAATTCTTCTCAAAAATCAGCAAGCAGGGAAGTTATTAAGAACTGGATATTCACCTGCAACATTTAAAGTTACATGTTTTCTCCTAGATCAATTAGATAAATATTATTCCTGACCATATCTCAGCCACTTAAAATTTTGGTTTATGGTGACATTTTTACTGCTTTTGCATTTTGGCTTTCTCCTGCTTCTTTATTTCTTATTTCCTGCTATGTTATTGACAGTAGGTATAGTAAATGATATTTTCCTATTGATGGTTAGTTGGCTTTTTCATCCCCTGCTGAACAACCTATGTTTCATTCTTGTAATTTTAACTGGAGTAGAGCACATTCTCTCAGACTTTCATTTCTACAAAATGTTTGAAGACTGTAACCATTTCTAAGTAAAAAGTGACTAGCCTTTGAGAGATTTATAAAAAAGAATGCACACAACAACTCACTGCAGCAATGAAAAAACCTGCATACATGTGCCTAGCAGATCAATGCCTGCTATCCTGCAATAAATTACTGGGCTACACTATTCCTTACTGGTTTTGTTCTGAAAGTTTGTAAAAGGTCTTACAAGAAAGTAAGAGACAACACAAGGACTCCCCTCCTGCCCCATATCTTTCTTGTGCCACATGCTATTACCAAGGTCTGCACTGGAATAGATGGTATTATTTATGAACTTCACAGTAGACAGAGAAGACAGAATAAGCACCAATTATTTCCCCAAGTGTAAAGGCAAAAAACTGTATTAATGTACACCAAGAAGCATGATTAGCATCCAAAGGACTGTAGTAAAAGGTATGCTTTTCCTACAAATGCGGTGAGTAAAAATATTGGCATTGTTCATAACAGAGTGCACCATTATAAATATAGTTTTGATCTTTAAATTATAGCTAATTGTAGCTATAATCCATGAAGATGTGACAATTATTTTAAAATACGCCTGAAAAACTATATACAGATATTTCCAAATGGCCGATTTCTTCATTATTCAGTAAAATGGGAAGAATGTTAATCTTTACTCTAAGGAGACTATCAATTTTTATATACATACCATTGTAAAAAAACCCAACCAAACAAAAAACAACTCAAGAACAAATATGAGGTTTATTTTAATATCACCTGAATAACTTAGCAACTAATAAAAAAAAATCACAGAGCTCAATGAAAAGTTTAGGCTTTACTGCAAACAGAAATGTCATCATCTACTACTCTCTCTAGAGTAAATTAAAAATTACGGCAAAACAAGAAAACAATCTTCAAAAATAAATTCAAAGAAAGGTCAGCCAGTAAATAAGAATTCAGTTTAATGACTGCTATACTTAGAAGAGCGTCTGTTCTCCAGTAGTGCATATGGTAACATGAATGAGAGAAAATAGTTTTGCTTCTGCTTACAGGGTTTTTAGTTACATAGGTTCAGTATATTTAATCTCTTCTTCCAGTTTACACCTGCAAAGCATGTTAACTATTTTTCTTTCCAAACTGAAATCTGTAATAAGTTACGCTGGGAAATGAAGGTTGTCTTTCTTTGTTTTCCAGGTGAAGTAAGTTAGCCACCACTCTCTAGAGGCATTAATACCCACTTTGTAACAACCACTGTATTACCAGATCATCCAAAAACATTACTTCAGTGTAAGAAGCATCATAATTTAGAAGCAAACTGTTCAGGGTTGGAGCTTTCATGGCCAGATAACATGGTGGACGTTAAAGCTGTGCATCTGTGAAAACTGTTTCCACAGAATGCATATCCATTTAAAAATAGTACGTGATTGCCTCTCAGTTACTAGATGTGTACATTGCTTGATGAAAAAATGCATCCTGCTTTCCAAATGCTGAGCCATCAAAGGTTGAATCTTGGTGACTCTAATTCAGATCTTCAGCCTTTAATGTAATTTGCACAGAAAACACAGGAACAGACAAGCAAACAAACTGCAAAGTACTTTGAGATCAAACTAAATAAGAATGTGAATAAAACAAAAATGTGAATAAAATAAACTGGAAACAGGCACAATTAGTACATTTCCCCAGATCATGTGGTCAACATGGTCATACACACTCAAGTCTCATACACGCTCTCAAGTATCTACGTAACCCCTAAGTAACATGGAATAACAGTCTCTGATTGCTGGGTTATCTCTTCTTCCTTGAGTGCTGTTAATTACCCAGAGGCGAATGGCTGATGTTGTGTACTAACCACTGTAATGGGTACAGGAAAGGCTGTTGACACACAGCACAGCAACTGTCTCTTCTCCTACAGGACCTAAATTTCTCCTCTGGAAGTGCCTCAGCAGAATGAGAAAGCAGAGCAGCTCTTTGTCTGTCACCCTATACAATCCTTCCTGGCCTGTCTAAATAGACAGAAGTAGACTGCAAGAAACAAATAAGCTCTTAAGCGTTGGCTTAAATAAATATATTGACTGTTTGACCAGATACTCATGTAGGTCCCATGGTCAGAAGTGGAATTAGAAAGACAACACAATACTGATAATGGTCAGTGGTTTGTGTCTAAATTTCCTGTACCAAATTCTTAAAAAATAGATTTGCAGTATCAGGGCTTTCAAAGATATATAAACACTCCCTTTTCTATTTCACTTAAATATCTTTAGCACAGAACACATAAGGCTGCGGGAAAGTGGCTAATGTTATTGATATTTGCAAATAAATGGGGAAAAAAGTGCCCAAAGTCATACAAGAAGTCTATGGTAAAGCAAGGACTTAAATCATAGTCATATTTGATTTAGTTCTCATTCTACTCTAAAATACTCTAATCTGAAAAGTATAGTATATGTAAAGGACATATGTAAAGATATATTTTCTTCACACTTTTCTGGTGCAAGGTCTCAGTCACAGTAGGTATTTTAGAAGTCAAGGACTTTCTGTGAGAAGCAGGAAGATCTTTCTTTTCTGTAAAAGTATCTCAGAATTTTCTGTAACTCATTGATGATTTCACAATATCTGTGACTCACAGGGCCTGTTCTAAAGCCTATTGCAGTTTGTCGTGGTTTAACCTCAGTCAGCAACTGAGCACCACACAGCTGCTCACTCACTCCCCCGCAGTGGGATGGGGGAGAGAATCGGAAGGGTAAAAGTGAGAAAACTCATGGGTTGAGATAAAGACAGTTTAATAGGTAAAGCAAAAGCCGCGCACGCAAGCAAAGCAAAACAAGGAATTCATTCACTCCTTCCCATCGGCAGGCAGGTGTT
Organism: Aptenodytes patagonicus; assembly: GCF_965638725.1. Classification (NCBI taxonomy): domain Eukaryota; kingdom Metazoa; phylum Chordata; class Aves; order Sphenisciformes; family Spheniscidae; genus Aptenodytes; species Aptenodytes patagonicus. The sequence continues at coordinate 36,410,719 of NC_134952.1, read as the reverse complement.
CAGCCATCCCCAGGAAAGCAGGGCTCCATCACGCATAACGGTTACTTGGGAAGACAAACGCCATCACTCCAAACGTCCCCCCCTTCCTTCTTCTTCCCCCAGCTTTATATACTGAGCATGACGTCACATGGTATGGAATGTCCCTTTGGCCAGTTTGGGTCAGCTGTCCTGGCTGTGCCCCCTCTCAGTTTCTTGTGCACCTCCAGCCTTCTCAGTCGGTAGAGCATGGGAAGCTGAAAAGTCCTTGACTAGTGTAAGCACTGCTCAGCAACAACTAAAACATCGGTGTGTTATCAACATTATTCTCACCCTAAATCCAAAACACAGCACTGTACCAGCTACTAGGAAGGAAATTAACTCTATCCCTGCCGAAACCAAGACACAGTTATTGAGAGTTTCCTAGGAGTATAATGGCTTCAAAGCAGTTGAATTAACTAATAAGGAAAGATCTTATGCTTGTATTTCAAGAAGTTACGCTTTCTGTGTTTAAAGTGTTTAAACTAACAGAACTTTCCAAGGTCTTTACGAGTAAAGTTTATCTAGTTGCCTCACATAATCATAGTACCACTGCCACTCCATTTCTATGAAAAAAACCCTCATGATGTTGTGGTGATTGTTGTCACAAGAATATTTGTGGCTTCTTTAATTTTTTTATACCACTTTTCTAATTGCTACTCATTTCACTTCTTTAGAACCATTAATCAAATGTTTACCGATTCCTCATGTTTGTAAGTATAGTTCTGACATTTTGTCTGATTCTAAATTGCAGGATCACCAGGCTGTCATTTTTCAAGTATATCATGTTTGGGATTTTTCTTATTCAGAAGTTTCCTTGAATTTAATAAACAAAAAAGCCCTCTGTCTAGCTCAGATAGATAGGAAGGAAGATCCTGTGCTTCTTTGTACAGGCATAGAAACCTGGACTTTTGGGACCCTCTAAAAGCTTTAGTGTTTCTTCTCATAAATCATTTGTATTTGTTCTTTCCCTCCAATATGCGTCCTCCTTGTGGTTTCGGCTGATTCTATGAGGTTAATGATTGCAGGAAAAAAAAGAGTTTCAAAACAAATAAAAAGTGTGATGTATGAGCTACAGAACTTTAGGTCTTCGAATGAAGAAGTAGTCACACCAAGTAAAACTATAATTTTCTATCTGAAGGCAATAGTGGAAGGTGTATGAAATAGTCTGTGTCCTAGTTGCTTTATACTTATGACAGAAATATTAAATTTCTGAAGCTTGCAGTGTGAATGTCAGTTTACTTTGGTTTTGAAGTATCTCACATTTTCCCTATAAGCTCATTAGTTATATTGTCAATCAAAATAATTTTTTTTAGAGAAAGAACAAGTATAGGTTCTCGAGAAGACAAAACACTGATGCTTACTTGTAAGAACTGATATGCAGCAAACATCTTTTAGTACTGCAGCAAAAGCATCTATTAAAGTAGCATTCTTAAACACCTGGAGTATATAATTTCCCTGCCCTGATCATTCATATACTTTGTTTTTAGAATTCCATGCGCATGGGCAAGTGTTCAAGAGGGTTTAATGTGCACACATTGCCAATGTTTTCTCAGATTTTTATAGGGGTTTGTGGCTTCCCTTTGCACCTCCTCAGCTGAGTCAGGATCTTCCTCCTTGAAGCAGGTGGGAGTCTAGAAACCAGTAATCTATCCAGAGAAACAACAGTTTAAGGGACTGCAGAGATCAGTCCTTTGCTGCTTATTTAACCCATTCATTAGTTGACATGGATAGGAAACATCTCCCATATCCCTCGGTTCTCATCTGAGTATACTCTGTGAACAGAACCTACGTCTTCTCAATCACACCTTCAGAGTACCTTTTGCCCTACATATCTTAGACTGTCTTAGTCAAAAGCTAAATTATACCTCCCCATCTATTTACACAGGCAGAAACCTTAAGACATTTTATAACCTCTCATGTGTGCAACCTTATATCCTCAACTATTGTAGGTCCCACAGATCCTGGGGTAGATTTTTACTAGCTCAAGATGCAATTTCTGTTGTGTACTGATGGTATATCTGGCAACTTTTTCTTTCCTTTTATAACTAGCTAGAGAATCAAGCGAGCAAGCTGTTTTATTCATGATTTCATAGTAATGTTTATTTGGTTTTAACAACATCCTAATTTGTAACCTGGTTGCTATTTTTTTCCATATACTCATGTGGCTATATTCAGATGAAGAGCCAAAGTGCTGCTAATGAAGCTTGATTATTCTCCCTCTTTGCTTTGTGTCCATTGCTTGTACCCAGTAGCAAATGTGAAGAATCAGAAACTCCATCACTTTGGTAGTTAAATTGTATTTGCAGTCTAACATTTGGGAATAAAATATATCAAGCCAGATATATTTAGAAGGAGGAAAACAAATTTATAGATTTTTTGACAGAGTTGACTTGGAAATGTGATCATTTCTTGATAATTTTTGGAAGGATTAACTTTTTGTGCCTTCTACATGCAAATTTAAATGGAAATAAAACCTTTTTGCTTGCATGAGAAAACTGAAATATTTCACCAGTATTTGTAGATTTTTTTATTTTTTTGTCGTTTCTTCTTTCTTTGGAAAAAGAGGCTATTTTTAATCACCAGGTGTGTTTTTCATTCCATTCTAAATTACTTGTTAATTCTATGCCTGTAAAGATATTGTCCTAAGAAAACTTGTCATCACTGTATCCATTCTATTTCCTCAATTGTTGAGGCAAACGAAGAACCATACGCAGATCTTGAACAGTGAAAATGGTGCTACTGATACTCAGAATGGAACAAGCCAGACATGTAACTCCTTTGGGAAAGACTCCCTTAGAGAGATTTAAGTTGTTTCTCAGTTTAGTCATCTACCCAAATCCAGGGTAGACTGCATTATTAGCAGTTGTCAAATTAGTTTCAACGTGTCTAGTGCAGGTATTTCTATTACCCAAATTGAAGTTATTGCCTTTCAGAAGTACAATCTGTCTTCCTAGGAGGCTGTTTTCATTACGATTATCTTTAGGCAATATTAGAAAAGGTTACCCATCTCTGTGAAATCTCTTGGGGTAGGTGGATGGCAATAAGTGAAAGTCTGATGCAGCAGTTTCTACAGTAGAACTGAAGAATTCGCAGAGCCATTTTTCATGAGTCAGCCTTTTCTGCCTTGTTCCAAGTTGGCAATAATCCTTCATCTTTCTTTTCATCCTAATTCTTCTGCTTTTTCCTAGTCTTACAAAGAACTATTATGTTATATTTGGAAATACCATTTTGCTTCCAGGAAACCCTGGATTTAGTCATGCTCAGGTGATGACTTTTTCTTCGGTAATCAAATACTTTTGCAGCTTTTGAAGAGGGATAGCAATGAAACAACATTATATTCCATCTATGGAGAAGGATAAATAGAAATATTTTTAAGGCTTAAATTTGTAGCATATCTTTGAGATATAAAAGAGATACTCCTTTGAATAAATCATAAATTTTTACTTTAGCAGCCATATGGGAGGTGTTGTTTATTCCATATGAACAATTCCATGTTTTTCCCATAATGCAACAGAAACTTACTGGTCTAAAATTGATTTCTAAGATTATTACAGGAGATGAAAATTTCATAGTATAGACTCATCATCATGGAAGTTTTATGTGCATTTCAAATGTTTTGACAATGATTTGGAATAGTAACATAATTTATCCTTAGGTTGAATGGAAATGTTTCATATTTTTATTAAATAAGAACAACAAAAGAAATCAAATGCCAAAAAGAAGGAATCCATCCGGTATTTGCAAAATAAACAATGCTAAACAAAGAAGGACCTAAGAGGACTTGAAATTGATATATTTTATCATTTGAACTGCATAGTAGATACTTATACTATATAGAATTTGACTGACACACACAGGAATTTAAATCCTTTATTCCAACCATGAAAGCATTAATATTTTTAGTAATGCAATATAATTCACCTATAAGGAAAAATATCATTTAGATGATATCTTTTTAAATGAAGTGTATTCCCTTGTTCATTTCACCTTCTTCATTTAGACAAGATTTAATAAAAATCGGACTCTTCATTGAATAAACCAAAGGGAATTTCCCTGTGTATTATCTAAACTTCTGGCTTAATGCATGTCAGTTTTATTTAAGTATGAAATTACCTAGTCCACAGAAGTCTCATTGGCTTCCAAGGCTGAAATTTCTTAATTTACAGTCTAAGATCCCCTTCATTAGAAAACTCTTCAGCTTTTCCACTACTCCCAAGCCTAGCCTAGGAATTGAACTGTAATTTCTGGAGAAATAAGCCTTTGAGACTGCTCATAAACTGATACCTAAAGCAGGAAAGGCCAGATCTACTGGCAGTTGCCCTAGAAGATGTTTAAAAGGGCTTGAAGTCACTGTACAGAAATGACCTGGACAAAGGTGACCTAAACTAAAGACAGATAAAGAGGTAAAAGGTTCATTGCCTCAAAGGCTTGCTCTCAAATGACTCATGGAAGAGAATTACCTTGCAAACAAAGAAATAAAGAGGATTAAAGAAAAAAAATTAACCACCTTTGGCCTTGTTGATTAAAATTAAGGCAATTAAACGCAAGATAACAGAAGTATGGGCTGCTTAAGTTTTTCTACTTAAGGGCACATTTCTCAGTTACTCTCCAGACACAGATTCTGATCCATGTATTGGAAGATAGCAAATTCTGTTTTTCTCAGTATATCTTCACCTTTGAGGGTATCCTATAACCTGTAAAAAAAACATGAGGGTTTTTTTGTGAAAATTATTTCTAAAAGACAAGTTTTAGTGCTTAATACATTCAGTCTCCATTATAGATTAGATCATTAATTTATTATTTGAACCTGAGAAAGTTACTTACCTATTTAGACTCTATATCTTTAAAATAAACTTAATAGTATTAGAAAGATGGATGAAACACTGCATAGAGTCTTACATGCTTTTATCACCACAGTTTGGATATCCTTAATGTCTTATGGAGGAAATCTTAAGTGGGCTCTTCCCAAGCAGAAAATTCTTGTCCTTCCATATAGCCTTTAATCAATGACTCCATGGAAAAGTTTCACTGGGGATTTCCTGTGAACCATTATGTGACTATGCTGCAGAATTGTAGCTTTATTTTGTCTATCTTTAGTAGTTGTATATCTATAAAAATATTTATCTATATATATGTGCTGTAGCCAAAGTAGGGGCCTGTTGAATCCCAAAGTAGATGCATTTTAGGCAAAATAAAATTAATATTTATTTGAACTGAATTTAGACATAAGCACAATAAAACAGAATAACTGATGAGAGCATGTAGCCATTTTCTAACATTGTAAAGCCATCAATAGCCTTTGTAACACAGCTGGTCTTATATTAGTAATAGCCAAACTGCAAAGGGGCAAACAGAGATTTGTGGTATAGTTGCCCAAACAGGGTGCAGGAAGACATGTGCTGGCAGTAAAATCTGCAAGAGAAAAACTAAGGATGTAGAGCAGGCAGTAATGTTGTCTGTTAAAACCAAAATAATCCTGAGGAACAGGAAAAAAGGATGTCTGCCAGAACTAGAAAAATCCTACAGAATAAGTGAAACAAGGGTCAGGATAAGTCCTGGCCCAAAAAATAAACTGTAAAGAGCAGGTGAGATCACTCTCTCTTTCTTTTTGGGAGGGGGCAAAAAGGTATAAAACATCAGTGATGAGAGAGGAAAGATGTGGATGAAAGAAGACAGACCGCTAGGGTTCCTGCTTCCCTCATCAAATATCTCTTGTGAAGGACTACCTTGACCTCACAGGCTAAAAACCATGCAGGACTGTAGCCATCAGTGCTAGCTGTATGGCACCAGCTCTGTGGAACTAACTTATCGCTAGTTCAGGACGTAAGCCTTAAGTACTAATTGTTTTGTATATGTGCAGATAATGACTGAGAGTGATTAAGAACTAAGCACTTGGCAACGTGTTTTGTTAATGAATATCAAATCCAGTCGAGAAGTTTTGAAGTTTGAAACTGGTCTGATTTATCAGTCTTTCAAACACACTCCCATCACAGCAATCTCTAATTGCATAACTGATCTATAGATCTACAAATATCTGTTTGCAGTGGTATATATGTATTTATTCAACAGACAGATATACAGATGTAAAGAACAGCTTGGCTTGTCAAGTCCACTGTTAGGGAGCAGCGAGGACGGCTCCTCTCTGGGGAACAGGTAGCCACAGGCAGCAGAGAAACCTCACTAGCCATGGCCTGTCCCACCTCATCCGCTATAAACCACAAGCTGCCACACCATTTGCTAAGATTATTTAATGAAAAATAGACAGTAATATGATGGAGGAAATCACATGGAAAAAAAGGATATGTGACAGGAAGCCAAGGAGTGGGGACAAGGACATATTCAATGTTTAAGGCCCCTTTTGTGTTGGAATGCATGACTGAGTGTCCAGATCATGTCAGATATGAACTGTGCTACAAAGGGATGGAAAAAATAACTGAAAAGGTCCCTCTGCAGCTGACCTGGGGAAAAGACATTTTTTCATGAATTTCAGTACTTCATTACTTACTTATCTTTAATCTACTTATTACATTATCACTTCATTACTTCACCCTCAGTAAGTTTGCAGACGACACCAAGTTGGGTGGGAGTGTTGATCTGCTCGAGGGTAGGAAGGCTCTGCAGAGGGACCTGGGCAGGCTGGATCAATGGGCCCAGGCCAACTGTATGAGGTTCAACAAGGCCAAGTGCCGGGTCCTGCACTTCGGCCACAACAACCCCATGCAGCGCTACAGGCTTGGGGAAGAGTGGCTGGAAAGCTGCCTGGCGGAAAAGGACCTGGGGGTGCTGGTCGACAGCCGGCTGAACATGAGCTGGCAGTGTGCCCAGGCGGCCAAGAAGGCCAATGGCATCCTGGCCTGTATCAGAAATAGTGTGGCCAGTAGGAGTAGGGAAGTGATCGTGCCCCTGTACTCGGCACTGGTGAGGCCGCACCTCGAATACTGTGTTCAGTTTTGGGCCCCTCACTACAAGAAGGACGTTGAGGTGCTAGAGCGTGTCCAGAGAAGGGCAACGAGGCTGGTGAGGGGTCTGGAAAACAAGTCTGATGAGGAGCGGCTGAGGGAGCTGGGACTGTTCAGCCTGGAGAAAAGGAGGCTGAGGGGAGACCTCATCGCTCTCTACAACTACCTGAAAGGAAGTTGTAGCGAGGTGGGTGTTGGTCTTTTCTCCGAAGTAACAAGCGATAGGACGAGAGGAAATGGCCTCAAGTTGCGGCAGGGGAGGTTTAGATTGGATGTGAGGAAAAATTTCTTTACTGAAAGAGTGGTGAAACATTGGAACAGGCTGCCCAGGGAAGTGGTGGAGTCCCCATCCCTGGAGGTATTTAAAAGACGTGTAGATGAGGCGCTTAGGGACATGGTTTAGTGGGCCTGGTGGTGTTGGGTTGACGGTTGGACTCGATGATCTTAGAGGTCTCTTCCAACCTCAATGATTCTATGATTCTATGATTCTATGATTCATGACTTCGAATGTGGTAGGAGGCTTATTCGGTGTGTGTAAACACCTGAACGGATCTAGTGTTTCAAAGCTCTTCTCTTGTACTAAGATGTTTGATTTTGAGAACAGGAATTCGGAATGTATTCAACTGCTTTTTTTTTTTGCTTAAGGGTTTCAGAAATCAGTAAAAGATACTATGGTGATTGATGGTATGAGAGAGTGAACAGCCAGTCTTTATAAGCTTACAGTAGCCCAGATGCAGACATGACCTTGGATATTAGCATATGTTTAAAGAAAATAGAATTTTTGTTAAGGCACTGGAATTATTCCTGTAATTTATGAAATGTTTTGAGAGTTCTCATTAAATTCTCAGTTTCTAAGATCCCTCATTTATGAATTTGTGATTCTGTTGCAATATTATAATTTAGTTTATAAGGCAATGGTATGCTTAATCAAAATAAAATGAATATGACATATTTTTCAAAAACCATGCTCTGCAAAACTTCTTAATAATATCTGTATGATAAAATATGTATCTTAAGAGATTTTTTGCTTTGATCAAAAGCAATAATTTAAACTAATTCCCTCTATCTATATAAAGCTAAAGCCAATAAATGTCCTAGATTATCAATGTAAGTCAAATAAAGAAAGTCCACAACTATAAATTAATTTATCCCTCAAGCTATATAAAAACCCATGATTATGACACAGATAATTTTGAAAGGTAGGGTGGTTGGTTTTGGGTGGGTTTTTCTGTGATTCATTTGGATTTTGAAATAAGAATCAGCATTGCCCAAACATTGCGAGTGCTCAGTGAAAGTGTTTTTTTACTTTTTGAGTGTCACTGCTAAGAGATGAGTTCAAAAGCTTTTTAAAGTCCTTCCTTTGGGCCTGCCTTTCCAGGAGAAAGCTTACTGAATCCTACTAACAGTTAGCGAATGTAGCATTTTATTGTAGCCCTCAGCAAATCCACAATTTTCAACAAATTCTCTCAAAAATTTTTCATTAGCTGATTTTTGTACCTCATCTATATTTCATTAAAAGAGTAATCGAGAGCACTGTAAAAGTATGAATTACACCACTATATATTTTAAAACAAAAAATTCATTTAAACTCAGAACATCATAGATGAGTATGATTCAGGTTTTCATTTCAAGTAGCTATATATGTCTCTATCTCAGTATATGATTCCATACAACCTACTATATTTTGCATTCCAAAAACCCAATAATATGCAGTAAAAAAAATTTAAGGTTTGAGATGAAGCTCTCAAAAGTTAGAAAACACTAGAATTAAGTTTGGTTATTTTATCCTATTACTCCTGATTGTCTACACCTTGTAGTTTTTAACTGTGTAAGTACATGCTACTTCCCAAGAATTCCTGTCTCATTGAGTGCCTGGAATAAAGTATTCTCATTTCTTTTTCTCTTTCTCTCCGTACCTTTTCTCCTTTTCATCCTCACTATCGTCCTAGGGTTCACTTTCTGCATACTACCCAAACTATGGGCTGAATGCCAAATTATTAATTTCCTCATAGGTCTTTTGATATTTTCATAATAATAACAACTCAGTTTCTTACAGATTGTAATAATTTATTTTCTTAGGACTTCCACACAGCTGGTGCATATTCTCCTTCATGATTCACATGTGGAGGATTGGCATCTTACAGATTAAAGGTAAATTTAGGAACATGTCAAATAATTTGGTGTTTTGATAAACCAAGAAAATGATTTTTTCAGTGTTTTACTTCTTATAGCACTACATATGGACAAAGGAGTCTGCATTAATCTCATTTGCAGTGGTGAGTATTTATTATTTTTGCAAATTCTGGTCTCACGCTATTTCTAAGCTTGGGAATGTCTCCATACTTCTGAAGAAGGCGGGGAGTTCTGGTTTCATCTTGACTCTGTACAAGTCACGCTCCTTCCTTCCTGTTTCCCATTCGATGGCCAAGTTTCTGTGGAAAGATGACCAGGAAAGATGTTATGGATTCTCTGGCCAGCTAAAGGACCAGGATCTAAGGGAATACTGCAGTTATGACCCACAGGAGCTGATACTTGTCTCAAGCAGAGACCTAGGACCTGCATGCATGTAGTGACAACTGCAGAGATAATTTTCCTTTTATGATCTGGGTCTGAAGCGTAACTCTCCTTGGCACACCTCTTTTGGGAACAATTGTTAGTGTTAGCATCCTGATTAAATGAACCACTAGGATCCCTCCTTCTCTCACATGCTTTTTCCTCTTATGATTGATAGTTTTTGTTTTGTTGTATTACACTGAGAATTCTAAGCTCCAATTCAGAGCTTTTCTTAGTTACTCAATCATACTTCAGTCATCTCTGAAAATGGTACTTTGCATGTTTTGCCTACTGTCACACAGATAGCAAAGGTATTTCTCCAGGATGGCAATCAGCTCCCTAAACCACAGCTTCTTTTTGAGAAGCTTGTGCTATTCGTTACTGAGATAGATCAATGAAGTCTTTAACTAACCCCAGTTGCTCAGGGTTCCATCACAACTTTGTTTCTCTCAATTTCTAAATAACATACAGGCATTTTTTAAACAATTCTTCACCCAATCACAGTCAGTCCTGTGTACTGAATGTGGACAAGCTTTGCTTTCAAAAAGGTGGGTGAGTATGTATTAACTACAATAACATGAAATCTATCAGGCAAGCTGTTGGTAAATTTCTGCTTTAACTTTCAGTAAACCAAAAAGATTTCCTAAATCTTTTCGCAGACTTCACTCAAGGATTTCAGTCGAAAACTTCCAAGTAACTAATCTAGGGCAGACATTTGGCAGAGAGAATTTCATCTGCATACTTACCAGTAACTGAAAATGGGAAAAATGGAATCCTGTGATCAGAAGGTTGGGAGAAATAGTAAGCATAAGTATTCCTAATTATGGTATGCTCAACAATTTTCCAAATATGACGTTTATGGGCAAAACCTGATTTATTTCTTTTCTTGAATTGCTTTTCCTTCCTCTTAGGGGATAGTTAAATAGGACACATTTGAGGTCTTCTCTTCATATGGGTCAATATTTTTAATTGACATTTATTATTTTAGCTGAATTTTCCAGAGTTTATTTGCACTGCACAGAATATTAAATGATAAAAACCACGTATGAAGAATACAGGCCCAATGGAGTTTAGTTTACTGAGATATAGACTGATGAAGAAAAGTCAGAATATGAACTGGAAATTAATCTCTGTTTTATAGATAGCTTTCTGGAAAAGCTATTCCATAGTGAAATGCCTTCCCATCTTTCAAGCACGACTGAAAAATAAATCAAACTGAACACTCTCATTTTAATAATTCTAGTAGATGGAAGCTGTTTGACAGATTATTCAAATCTGCATCTTTAGAAAAGAATAAAAAATTGGATTTTTACCTGAAAAGTGATTATTTACAAAGACTTCTGTCATCTGATATTTACTGCAGAATACTTGAAGTGGGTATTATTTTTTTGGAAACTAGTCTTGGAGCTAATGCTTACTCCTTGAAATTCTTGGAAAGATAAAAACAAGGCAAGAAAGGTCTTTTTTTCATGTAACATACAAAGCTATGCCTGCCCTTGCTGATAGGCATATGTCAAAAAGTAGGGTTTCATCAACTGGAAGGCTTTCCACTTTATTACATAGTCATATAAAGACAGAGTGCAAAAACCACTTGCCTAAAAGCAATGGAGACATTGGAGACTAGTAGGAACAGTGAAGATAACACTAGTTGTGTGATTTGAACATCTGCACTGACACCAGTCAGGACTCAAATTTGAAAACAGAGTAAGAATAGATAAGTTTTATAATTTGGTTCACTGGCAGAAGACAAGGACTGAACTTCTACACCAAAGTCCGACTCAATTTTTGCAGAGAAAACTCACAGCAGTTAACCCCAAAAGAGTGCTTACAGATACCTCCATGTATTACATAAACACACCAATGAACTACAGGAAATTTTTCTAATCCTGTTTTGGGTAATACCCTGACTTTTTGAAGATGAAACTCAACAAATAATGATTTCTTCTTTTTAAGCTAATTATTATTTGACACAAAGGTAGTCACTATACTTACATGTAAAGATGCACACTAATACGGAGCATATTTGAAGTCTAAACTGACATGCCCCCAATACATGTACATGTGCATTCTTCATCTGAGCAAATTGCATCCAAAATGATAGCAGCTTTCCAGGCAGATTACAGCAGTGTCACTAGAGCAGCTACAGTCTAATTAAGGTTAAGAATGGGTGAACAGCAGTGACAGAGCAAAACTTTTGAAGGTCAGAGATATATTTTAAAGGGGACTATGAGGCTAGAAAAAAAAAGGAGACAACTTCAGCGTGGTTATAAGTGCAGGCTGAGTAGGCTGGGACAAGGGTTTGAAAAATAGCTATCATATGACTTGTCTCATTCATTAAATAGCTTACAAATTCTGCCACAGACTGACGGTGACTCCTACAAGGCAAGTTTTCTTATCAATACTGCTTCCATAGCAGAACCATTCATTTTTGTGGACTGAATAGGGAACTTAGGAAACATAAATTCTATGCTCATGTCCCTCTCACAGGCAGTAAACCTGCTGTATACTTCAACAGCATGTCAACTATCTCACTATGTTCTGTAGTTTACTATTCTCTGGGGAGATGGGATCTGGGTAAGATAATTCATTGTGTTTCTGGCAAAGGCAGAAGGCATTTTTTTTTGTCTTAATGACAAGATGGTAAAAGTGCAGGTGAGTTGTTCAAAGATGTATAATTAATGTAATTTATCAGATTGGTTTGCAGTTTCTCCTCTATCACTGCTCTGAGACCTTGAACCTGTGAACCGTTGAAGACCTTTAAACTCTGTTTTAGTAAGTGGGACCTAAGACTGCACAAGCTTGACCATTAATAAGCTATATTTATTAATGGTATAAATGAACAAATGCACAAAAGTAATTTGTGCATGCATTAGTTTATATTCATACATATATCTGCAGAATAATTTTATTTTATCATCTATTTCCTGTGTTGTGCAACAGTAGTCCAAACATTTCTATGTTTGGGGAAAAACCGAAAATTCTTCAGTACAAACATTTTGTCAAGCTAACCTCACATTTTAAAATCATTCAGAATAAAGCACCACCATTATCTAGCCTACCTTGAATCTGTGATATTTCAGTCGCTCAAAGGAATGTCAAAATCAGTAACAGTATGAAGGCAGCAGTAGTTCTGAAAGCTGAAGCATGAACTGAATCTGTCTTGCAAAATTAGCCTAATATGGTCAAATTGCTATTGCTTTTTAACTGTATATGGGCAACAGCAAGACACTGTGTGTGTGACTTCCACATCAATTAAGAAACATATACTGGAATTACCTAACAAATTGCTATGGCTATTAATAAACAATAGGAAAAAATGCCTCTCGAATCACAACTTTTTTTGTATCAAAGCCTTCACTGAAATCTTTAACAGTTTCTATTTTTCCTCCCACCAATAGTAATTAAACTTCTGCATGGAATTTTATTCCTCAGTAATGTATAGGGGAAAAAATCCTGTTGTGCTTTGTTTCTGCTTATTGCACCATGGTAGTTTCAAGTTTTAGCTTTGTTAGAAACCCCTCCAGTTGTTAAGGAAATGAGTAATTTTTCTTTATAGAATCATAGAATCATAGAACAGTTTAGGTTGGAAGGGACCTCTAAAGGTCATCTAGTCCAACCCCCCTGCCCTGGGCAGGGACATCTTCCACTCGATCAGGTTGCTCAGAGCCCTGTCCAACCTGGCCTTGAATGTTTCCAGGGATGGGGCATCCACCACCTCTCTGGGAAACCTCTGCCAGTGTTTCACCACCCTCAGCGTAAAAAATTTCTTCTTTATATCTAGTCTAAATCTACCCCCCTTTAGTTTGAAGCCATTCCCTCTTGTCCTGTCACAACAGGCCCTGCTAAAAAGTTTGCTGCCATCTTTTTTATAAGCCCCCTTGAAGTACTGATAGGCTGCAATAAGGTCTCCCCAAAGCCTCCTCTTCTCTAGGCTGAACAACCCCAACTCTCTCAGCCTTTCTTCAGAGGAGAGGTGTTCCATTCCCCTGATCATTTTCATGGCCCTCTTCTGGACCCGCTCCAACAGGTTCATGTCTTTCTTGTACTGAGGACTCCAGAGCTGGACGTAGTACTCCAGGTGGGGTCTCACCAGACCAGAGCAGAGGGGCAGAATCACCTCCCTCAACCTGCTGGCCACGCTGCTTTTGATGCAGCCCAGGAGAAGATTGGCCTTCTGGGCTGCGAGCGTACATTGCTGGCTCATGTCCAGCTTTTCACCCACCAGTACCCCCAAGTCCTTCTTGGCAGGGCTGCTCTCAATCCCTTCATCCCCCAGCCTGTAGTGATACCAGGGGTTGCCCCGACCCAGGTGCAGGACCTTGCACTTGCCCTTGTTGAACCTCATGAGGTTCACATGGGCCCACTTCTTGAGCTTGTCCAAGTCCCTCTGGATGGCATCCTGTCCCTCAGACATGTCAACTGCACCACTCAGCTTGGTGTCGTCTGCAAATTTGCTGAGGGTGCACTCAATCCCACTGTCTATGTCATTGATGAAGATATTAAACAATACCGGTCCCAATATGGACCCCTGAGGAATACCACTCGTCACTGATCTCCATCTGGACATTGAGCCGTTGACCACTACCCTCTGGATGCGAACATCTAACCAATTCCTCACCCACCAAACAGTCCATCCATCAAATTCATATCTCTCCAATTTAGAGAGAAGGATGTTGTGGGGGACCGTGTCAAAGGCCTTACAGAGTCCAGATAGACGACATCCGTAGCTCTTCCCTTGTCCACTGATGTAGTCACTCCATCCTAGAAGGCCTCTAGGTTGATCAGGCAAGACTTGCCCTTGGTGAAGCCAGTAGTAGATATACTTATTTTCAATCAGTGGAAAGAAGGGCATATACTGAATGTTTTAACCCAGAAAGATTTTATATGGCACGTGCCCTGCAAATCAGCAACCTGTATCTTCTTGGTTCTATTTTGACTAAGCTGTTGCCAAAGATGAAGTACAGTAAAGGGGAAAGCACTTAAAATCAAGTGCTACTGTACATGACCTGTGAACTGTTCCTGTCTTTCAAAAGCTTCATGCAAATGCTCACATTAAGTCATCTAGAAGTAGACTGACCTTGATTCTGGAGAGCTTAGCAATCTTGCAGGTGATCATTTGGAGCTACATGGGTATGTAAACTCCCATGAGTTTTCTTTCACTAACATGGTGAGAAGGGGTCCAAGAAGGGAAGGAGGTTGTCCTCCTGAAAGAAATTCCCCTCACTGCAACAAATTTAGGTCTATTTGTACAAAGAAGGCTTATACCTTGGCTTTCTACCTAGAATCTTTTCTCCCACTGCCTTGCCTGCTACAGCCATAATTTACCAAAAGTACACCTCCTGATGGGAGTAAAAGATGTGTATAATAGAACACAGAATCAATATTGAGGAAAATAACATAGTCCCTCTAAATCCTTATAGTTTTGTAGATTTCCTGAGCAATTAGGCCACATTCATTTCTACCTCTTTCCTTCTTGCCCAAAGAAAGCAAGAATCTTGCCCATGTAAAGCATATATACGTGGCTGAGGAAGAACTATTTATGATAGTTGAGATACATCTTTTTATTATATCTCTCCTGGGCACCTATGGAATGAAAATAAAGTTTGTGTCTTTTCCTATGCTCTTTATCAAGATGAAAATATCACACTCATTAAATAAAACTCATTGTTCTATAGGGTTTATTTTGGAATTTCCCATATGGGAATAGATGTCAAGGTGGCAAAATGTAGCTGCAGAAAGTACTGAAAAAAGTACACAATGTAATATCATGTCATCTTTACTTGCTTGACATATTAATTCCATAAGTGGAGCTAAAAAATAAGAAGCTATAAGGTTATGCGTGCGGGGGAAGTTTTGCAATCTTTAGCAATAACTGCATTGCTCTCATTTTCCATGACCTACTCTTTCACTGATTTATATTATTTCAGTTATCACATAGTGAAAGGCAAAACCACAGCCTGTGGGAGAGATCAGAGTGTATAAAAGCCTTTGTTGAAGCAGCTCTATTTATGTGCTTCGCATAAAGCTCGGCAGTTTTAGATATAGTAACAATATGCCTCATTTTACATAATTTTCTTGGCTCGTTAATTTTGCACTTTTATCTCCAGATAAAGATGATTATAGCATCAGTGCATCAGTATATCCCGCAAGACAAACTACTTATATAGGTCAGGTGCCATTTAAAGGTTAAGACGACCTTCATTTTGTTTCCCTCTCTCATTCCTTTCTTTTCTTCTAACTGAGACAAATAACGGCTTCTGAAAGGAGAGGAAAAATAGGTTAACAATAACCTCCCAGGCAGGAATTCTGATGAGATTCAAACTTGTCCCTGTCTCATCTTCATTTCCTTTCCTGGCAGGTCTGATTGCTTATATGTTTGATGTCTTTCATGAAATGTTTCTTCAGAAATTATTTTTTAAAGGGCATGACACACACAAAAGAGACGAGAGAGGGAAACCTTGATTAAAAAATCCAGTGTTGTGTTGCATTTTTTTTTATACATCTCAAGACTGTTCTCTTCATGTGAATATCCTGCATAACTTTTCATCTTTCTGTGTTGTTTCAAGGCTACTAGCTTTTAATTCAGAAAACACAAGTGTTTTTTCTCAGTTGTGAATAATTTAATTCCTTTCTTATTGTCTCAATTTCCTGTTATACCTTTGTTACTGATCAAGTATTCTGAATTACATCAGTTACCTTGTACAGATTTTTTTCCTCCCTGTTTTCATTGTATTGAGTATACAATATTCCGTTCCCTATTCATACTGTAGAGTGGGAACTTTGACAGCCAACTTTACATTTGTAATCAAAAAAGTACTCTGTTCAAGCCCAGGTTCTTAGGTCTTGTAGCTGAACAATCTGAAGTAAATGATACTAAGAAAAAGTATTTCTATTTCTAAAGCAGTTGTTAATTTATTGCTGTCACTTTTTTTTAGTGAAGGTGTTCTCACAAGTCATTTTAATGGTTAGTAGTAGTCTTCACGTACTTGCTGGTTCTGGCTTCCATATAGCGTGGGTCTGGAGCCAGTGACTCACTTGGGAAGATTTGCTACTCAGTCATTCAGGAGTGGCATTAGGGAGATAGCTAGTTTGGCTAAGCAAGGCTTGGTTAATCAAGCATTGATTTTGTGTATAAGTCTATGGAGACCCCTTAAAACAAATTGAATTTAGGATACATGATAAAACAGCAGACAACAGTAGAGAGAGATTTTGGTCAATGAAGTTGAAATGTGCTCTTGTTATATAAGAGATATGAAGAGCCTTTCTAGCTGCCCTGTAAGTTAGGTATCATCTTTTTCCAATATTTCTGCCTCATGGAGTATTGAGCATGCTTGAATTGAATTCATAGTTCTGGAGTGTGCCGCATATGTGTCGTACAGAGAGTTTAGCTCAAGGACAGAGAGACACCCTTATGATATAGGACTACTTGAGTGTCCTGACATAGAATTGTGTGCGATAGGGCTAGATCCCTGGGTGAGAGTCTGTGACAAGAGCAGGGCCCTGTTGTGGGGTACTGTGGGTGAGAAGTCCCCATCCCCTCCAGTCATTCCTGGGAGTGATTAA